>NW_026947501.1:70232200-70554700 GCF_034190915.1 Cavia porcellus | reverse complement strand
CCATCACCACCATCACCATATTCATCATGATCAGCACCATTACCACCATCACCACCACCACCATCACCACCATCACCACCATAACCATCATCATCACCATCACCACCGTCACCACCTTCACCATCACCACCATCACCACCACCACCACCATCACCAAGATCACCACCACCATCATCACCACCATCAACACCATCACCAGCATCATCACCGTCACCACATCACCACCATCACCACCATCACCATCATCATCACCATCACCACCATCACCACCACCATCACCACCATCACCACCATAACCATCATCATCACCATCACCACCATCACCAGCATCACCACCATCAGCAGCATCACTACCATCACCATCACCACCATCACCACCATCACCAGCATCATCACCATCACCAGCACCATCACCATCACCAGCATCACCACAATCACCATCACCACCATCACCACCATTACCACCATCACCACCATCACCACCACCACAACCTTCACCACCACCACCATCACCATCATCATCATCAGCACCACCATCACCACCATCACCGCCATCACCATAATCACGACCCCCAACATGACCATCACCACCACCATCACCACCACCACCACCACCATCACCACCACCACCACCATCAGCAGGATCACTACCATCACCATCATCACCATCACCACCATCACCAGCATCATCACCATCACCAGCACCACCACCATCACCACCATCACCACCATCACCACCATCACCATCACCCCCATCACGACCATTACCACGATCACCACCATCACAACCACCACCATCCCTACCATCACCACCATCACCACCATCACCATCACCACCACCACCACCGTAACCACCATCACCACCATCACCACCATCACCGCCACCACCACCACCACCATCACTATCATCATTACCATCACCACCACCACCACCACCACCACCATCACCATCACCACCACCAGCACCCTCATCACCAACACCACCATCACCACCATCACCACCATCACCAGCATCATCACCATCACCACCACCACCATCATCACCACCACCACCACCATCACCACCATCACCATCACCAGCACCACCACCATCACCATCACCCCCATCACGACCATTACCACCATCACCACCATCACAACCACCACCATCCCTAACATCACCACCATCACCACCATCACCATCACCACCACCAGCACCGTAACCACCATCACCACCATCACCACCATCACCGCCCACACCACCACCACCATCACTATCATCATCACCATCACCACCATCACCATCATCATCACGATCACCACCATTACCACCATCACCACCACCATCACCACCATCACCACCATAACCATCATGATCACCATCACCACCATCACCACCACCACCACCACCATCACCAGCATCACCACTATCAGCAGCATCACTACCATCACCATCACCACCATCACCACCATCACCAGCATCATCACCATCACCAGCACCACCACCATCACCAGCATCACCACCATTACCATCACCACCATCACCACCATTACCACCATCACCACCATCACCACCGCCACCACCTTCACCACCACCACCATCAGCATCATCATCACCTTCACCACCAACACCACCATCACCACCACCACCACCATCACCAGCACCACCATCACTATCATCATCACCATCACCGGCACCACCACCATCACCACCAGCATCATCACCACCATCAACACCATCACCATCATCATCACCATCACCACCATCACCACCATCACCACCACCACCATCACCACCATCACCACAATCACCATCATCATCACCACCACCATCACCACTATTACCACCACCACCATCACCACCATCACCACCATCACCATCTTCACCACCACCACCATCACCATCATCATCACCTTCACCACCACCACCACCATCACCACCACCACCACCATCACTATCACCATCACCATCATCATCACCATCACCACCATCACCACTATCACCACCATCACCATCATCACGACCCCAACCATGACCATCACCATCACCATCACCACCACCACCACCACCATCACCAGCATCACCACCATCACCAGCATCACTACCATCACCATCACCACCATCACCACCATCACCAGCATCATCACCATCAGCAGCACCACCACCATCACCACCACCACCATCACCATCATCATCACCTTCACCACCACCACCACCATCACCACCACCACCACCATCACGACCACCACCATCACTATCATCATCACCATCACCGGCACAACCACCATCACCACCAGCATCATCTCCACCATCAACACCATCACCACCATCACCATCATCATCACCATCACCAACACCATCATCATCACTACCATCACCATCATCATAACCAACACCACCATCACCACCATCACCATCACCGCCATCACCACCCTCACCACCATCACCACCACCACCATCACCATCACCACCAGCATCACCACCATTACCATCACCACCACAACCACCATCAACACCATCACGATCACCACCACAACCACCGCTACCATCACCACAATCACCACCACCTCCATCACGACAATCACAACCATCACCACCATCACCACCACCACCACCACCACCATCACTATCATCATCACCATCACCACCAGCACCATCATCATCATGATCACCACCATTACCACCATCACCATGACCACCATCACCACCATCACCACCATAACCATCATCATCACCATCACGACCATCACCACCATCACCACCACCAACATCACCACCACCACCATCACCGCGATCACCACCACCATCATCACCACCATCAAACCATCACCATCATCATCACCATCCCAACCATCATCACCATCACAAACAACACCATCACCACCATCACCACCGTCACCATCATCATCACCATCACCACTATCACCACCACCACCATCACCACCATCACCATCGTCAAAACCCCCAATATGACCATCACTACCACCATCACCACCACCACCACCACCACCATCACCAGCATCACCACCATCAGCAGCATCACTACCATCACCATCACCATCACCAGCATCACCACCATCACCAGCATCATCACCTTCACCACCACCACCACCATCACACCACCACCACCACCATCATCACCACCACCATCACTATCATCATCACCATCACTGGCACCACCACCATCACCACCAGCATCATCGCCACCATCAACACCATCACCATCATCATCACCATCACCACCATCACCATCATCACCACCTTCACCACCATCATCACCTTCACCACCACCACCACCATCACCACCACCACCACCATCATCACCACCACCATCACTATCATCATCACCATCACCCGCACCACCACCATCACCACCAGCATCATCACCACCATCAACACCATCACCATCATCATCACCATCACCACCATCACCACCATCACCACCACCACCATCACCACCATCACCACAATCACCATCATCATCACCACCATCACCACCATCACCACCATCACAATCACCACCACCATCACCAGCATCACCACCATCACCACCACCACCACCATCACCACCACCACCACCATCACTATCACCATCACCATCATCATCACCATCACCACCATCACCACTATCATCACCACCACCATCACCACCATCACCACCATCACCATCATCACGACCCCAACCATGACCATCACCACCAGCATCACCACCACCACCAGCACCACCATCACCAGCATCACCACCATCACCAGAATCACTACCATCACCATCACCACCATCACCACCATCACCAGCATCATCACCATCAGCACCACCACCACCATCATCACCATCATCATCACCTTCACCACCATCACTACCATCACCACCACCAGCATCACCACCACCACCATCATCACCACCATCACCACCAGCATCATCACCACCATCACCACCATAACCATCATCATCACCATCATCACCATCACCATCACCACCTCCACCATCACCATCACCAACACCATCACCAGCATCACCACCATCACCATCATCACCATCATCATCACCATCACCACAATCACCACCATCACCACCATCACCACCACCACCATCACCACCATCACCAGCATCACCAACATCAGCATCATCACCGTCATCATCACCATCACCACCATCACCATCACCACCATCACCACCATCACCACCATCACCATCATCATCACCATCACCACCATCACTACCATCACCACCTCCACCATCACCACCATCACCACCATCACCATCATCACCACCCCCACCATCAGCATCACCACCACCATCACCATCATCACCACCACCACCACCATCACCACCATCACCATCACCACTACCACCATCATAACCACCATCCCCACCATCACCACCACCAGCATCACCACCACCACCATCATCACCACCATCACCACCACCATCATCACCACCATCACCACCATAACCATCATCATCACCATCACCACCATCACTACCATAACCACCTCCACCATCACCATCACCACCACCATCACCAGCATCACCACCATCACCATCATCACCATCATCATCACCATCACCACCATCACCACAATCACCACCATCACCACCATCACCACCACCACCACCATCACCACCATCACCAGCATCACCAGCATCAGCATCATCACCGTCATCATCACCATCACCACCATCACCATCACCACCATCACCACCATCACCACCATCAACATCACCACCACCAACACCATCACCACCATCACCACCACCATCACCACCACCACCATCACCACCATCACCACCACCACCACCACCACCATCACCACTATCACCACCACCATCACAACCACCATCACCATCACCATCACCACCACCATCACCACCATCACCAGCATCATCACCATCACCAACATCACCACCATCACCACCACCACCATCATCATCACCATCACCACCAGCACCACCATCACTACCATCACCACCTCCACCATCACCATCACCACCACCATCACCAGCATCACCACCATCACCATCATCACCATCATCATCACCATCACCACCATCACCACAATCACCACCATTACCACCATCACCACCACCACCACCATCACCACCATCACCAGCATCACCAGCATCAGCATAATCACCGTCATCATCACCATCACCACCATCACCATCACCACCATCACCACCATCACCACCATCACCATCATCATCACCATCACCACCACCACCATCACCACCATCACCACCACCACCACCGTCAACTCCAAAACCACCAGTATGATCATCACCATCACCAGCACCACCACCATCACCACCACAACCATCCCCACCATCCCCACCACCTCCACCATCACCACCATCACAACCACCATCATCACCACCATCACCACCATCACCATCACCACCACCACCATCATCATCACCATCACCACCAGCACCACCATCACCACCACCACCATCACCACCATCACCACAATCACCATCATCATCACCATCACCACCCTCACCACTACCACCACCATCACCAGCATCACCACCATCAACATCATCACCATCATCATCACCATCACCACCAGCACCACCATCACCACCACCACCATCACCACCATCACCACCATCACCATCATCACCACCCACACCATCACCACCACCACCACCATCACCAGCATCATCACCATCAACACCACCACCACAATCACCACCACCAGCACCATCACCACCATCACCATCATCATCAGCATCACCACCATCACCACCATCACCACCTCCACCATCAACACCATCACCTCCATCACCATCATCACCACCCCCACCATCACCATCACCACCACAATCACCACCATCACCGTCACCACCCCCATCACCAGCATCACCACCATCACCATCATCACCACCATCATCACCATCATGACCATCACCACCATCACCATCACCACCATCACCATCACCACCACCATCACCAGCATCACCAAAATCACCACCATCACCAGCATCACCACCATCACCATCATCACCATCATCACCACCATCACCACCATCACCACCACCACCACCATCACCACCATCACCAGCATCACCAGGATCAGCATCATCACCATCATCATCACCATCACCACCATCACCATCACCACCATCACCACCATCATCACCATCACCATCACCACCACCAACACCATCACCACCATCACCACCACCGTCACCACCACCACCAACACCACCATCACCACCGTCACCATCACCACCCTCACCACCATCACCAACTTTACCACCATCACCACCATCAGCACCACCACCACCATGACCACCACCACCATCATCATCATCATCACCACCACCACCATCACCACCATCACCAGCACCACCACCATCACCACCATTACCAGCATCACCAGCATCAGCATCATCACAATCATCATCACCATCACAGCCATCACCATCACCACCATCACCACCATCACCACCATCACCATCACCACCATCAACACCATCACCACCACCAGCACCACCACCACCATCACCACCATCACCATCACCACCACCACCACCATCACCACTACCACCACCACCACCATCACCATCACAATCACCACCACCATCACCACCATCACCACCATCAACAGCATCATCACCATCACCACCATCACAGCATCACCACCACCACCATCAACACCACCATAAGCACGACCACCACCATCACCACCCTCACCACCATCACCATCATCATCACCATCACCACCACCACCACCATCACCACCATCACCACCATCACCACCATCACCACCACCACCACCATCACCCAAATCACCAGCATCACCACCATCAGCATCATCACCATCATCACCACCATCACCACCATCACCACCATCACCACCGTCACCATCACCACCACCACCACCATCACCACCCTCACCACCATCACCATCATCATCACCATCACCACCACCACCACCATCACCACCATCACCACCATCACCACCATCACCACCACCACCACCATCACCCAAATCACCAGCATCACCACCATCAGCATCATCACCATCATCACCACCATCACCACCATCACCACCATCACCACCGTCACCATCACCACCACCACCACCATCACCACCCTCACCACCATCACCATCATCATCACCATCACCACCACCACCACCATCACCACCATCACCACCATCACCACCATCACCACCACCACCACCATCACCCAAATCACCAACATCACCACCATCAGCATCATCACCATCATCACCACCATCACCACCATCACCACCATCACCACCGTCACCATCACCACCACCACCACCATCACCACCATCACCACCGTCACCATCACCACCACCACCACCATCACCAGCATCAGCACCGTCACCATCATCACCATCATCATCACCACCGTCACCATCACCACCACCACCACCATCACCACCATCACCATCACCTCCACCACGACCATCACCACCATCACCACCACCATCACCAGCATCACCACCGTCACCATCATCACCATCATCATCACCATCACCACCATCACCACCATCACCACCATCACCATCACCACCACGACCACCACCACCATAACCACCATCACCATCATCATCACCATCACCACCATCACCACCATCACCACCATCACTATCACCACCATCACCACCATCACCACCGTCACCATCGCCACCACCACCACCATCACCACCATCACCATCACCACCACCACCACCATCACCATCACCATCACGACCACCATCACCACCATCACCACCACCACCAGCACCACGGTTACCACCATCACCACCATCATCACCATCACCACCACCACCACCATCACCACCATCAGCACCACCACCACCATGACCACCACCACCATCACCATCATCATCACCATCACCACCACCACCATCACCACCACCATCACCATCATCACCACGCCCACCATCACCATCACCACCATCACCACCATCACCATCACCACCACCATCACTAGCATCACGACCATCACCATCATCACCATCATCATCACCATCACCACCATCACCACCATCACCATCACCAACATTACCACCATCACCACAATCTCCATCAACATCACTATCACCACCATCACCACCACCATCATCACCACTATCACCACCATCACCATCATCACCAACCCCACCATCACCACCACCACCACCATCACCACCATCACCATCACCACCACCATCACCAGCATCACAACCATCACCATCATCACCATCATCATCACCATCACCACCATCACCACCATCACCATCATCACCACCATCACCAGCATCACCACCCTCACCACCACCACCATCCCCACCATCACCACCATCACCACCATCACCATCACCACCACCACCACCACCACCATAACCACCATCACCACCATCACCACCACCACCACCACCATCACTATCATCATCACCATCACCACCATCACCATATTCATCATGATCAGCACCATTACCACCATCACCACCACCACCATCACCACCATCACCACCATCACCATCACCACCACCATCACTAGCATCACGACCATCACCATCATCACCATCATCATCACCATCACCACCATCACCACCATCACCATCACCACCATTACCACCATCACCACAATCTCCATCAACATCACTATCACCACCATCACCACCACCATCATCACCACTATCACCACCATCACCATCATCACCAACCCCACCATCACCACCACCACCACCATCACCACCATCACCATCACCACCACCATCACCAGCATCACAACCATCACCATCATCACCATCATCATCACCATCACCACCATCACCACCATCACCACCATCACCATCATCACCACCATCACCAGCATCACCACCCTCACCACCACCACCATCCCCACCATCACCACCATCACCACCATCACCATCACCACCACCACCACCATAACCACCATCACCACCATCACCACCACCACCACCACCATCACTATCATCATCACCATCACCACCATCACCATATTCATCATGATCAGCACCATTACCACCATCACCACCACCACCATCACCACCATCACCACCATAACCATCATCATCACCATCACCACCGTCACCACCTTCACCATCACCACCATCACCACCACCACCACCATCACCAAGATCACCACCACCATCATCACCACCATCAACACCATCACCAGCATCATCACCGTCACCACATCACCACCATCACCACCATCACCATCATCATCACCATCACCACCATCACCACCACCATCACCACCATCACCACCATAACCATCATCATCACCATCACCACCATCACCAGCATCACCACCATCAGCAGCATCACTACCATCACCATCACCACCATCACCACCATCACCAGCATCATCACCATCACCAGCACCATCACCATCACCAGCATCACCACAATCACCATCACCACCATCACCACCATCACCACCATCACCACCATCACCACCACCACAACCTTCACCACCACCACCATCACCATCATCATCATCAGCACCACCATCACCACCATCACCGCCATCACCATAATCACGACCCCCAACATGACCATCACCACCACCATCACCACCACCACCACCACCATCACCACCACCACCACCATCAGCAGGATCACTACCATCACCATCATCACCATCACCACCATCACCAGCATCATCACCATCACCAGCACCACCACCATCACCACCATCACCACCATCACCACCATCACCATCACCCCCATCACGACCATTACCACGATCACCACCATCACAACCACCACCATCCCTACCATCACCACCATCACCACCATCACCATCACCACCACCACCACCGTAACCACCATCACCACCATCACCACCATCACCGCCACCACCACCACCACCATCACTATCATCATTACCATCACCACCACCACCACCACCACCACCATCACCATCACCACCACCAGCACCCTCATCACCAACACCACCATCACCACCATCACCACCATCACCAGCATCATCACCATCACCACCACCACCATCATCACCACCACCACCACCATCACCACCATCACCATCACCAGCACCACCACCATCACCATCACCCCCATCACGACCATTACCACCATCACCACCATCACAACCACCACCATCCCTAACATCACCACCATCACCACCATCACCATCACCACCACCAGCACCGTAACCACCATCACCACCATCACCACCATCACCGCCCACACCACCACCACCATCACTATCATCATCACCATCACCACCATCACCATCATCATCACGATCACCACCATTACCACCATCACCACCACCATCACCACCATCACCACCATAACCATCATGATCACCATCACCACCATCACCACCACCACCACCACCATCACCAGCATCACCACTATCAGCAGCATCACTACCATCACCATCACCACCATCACCACCATCACCAGCATCATCACCATCACCAGCACCACCACCATCACCAGCATCACCACCATTACCATCACCACCATCACCACCATTACCACCATCACCACCATCACCACCGCCACCACCTTCACCACCACCACCATCAGCATCATCATCACCTTCACCACCAACACCACCATCACCACCACCACCACCATCACCAGCACCACCATCACTATCATCATCACCATCACCGGCACCACCACCATCACCACCAGCATCATCACCACCATCAACACCATCACCATCATCATCACCATCACCACCATCACCACTATCACCACCACCACCATCACCACCATCACCACAATCACCATCATCATCACCACCACCATCACCACTATTACCACCACCACCATCACCACCATCACCACCATCACCATCTTCACCACCACCACCATCACCATCATCATCACCTTCACCACCACCACCACCATCACCACCACCACCACCATCACTATCACCATCACCATCATCATCACCATCACCACCATCACCACTATCACCACCATCACCATCATCACGACCCCAACCATGACCATCACCATCACCATCACCACCACCACCACCACCATCACCAGCATCACCACCATCACCAGCATCACTACCATCACCATCACCACCATCACCACCATCACCAGCATCATCACCATCAGCAGCACCACCACCATCACCACCACCACCATCACCATCATCATCACCTTCACCACCACCACCACCATCACCACCACCACCACCATCACGACCACCACCATCACTATCATCATCACCATCACCGGCACAACCACCATCACCACCAGCATCATCTCCACCATCAACACCATCACCACCATCACCATCATCATCACCATCACCAACACCATCATCATCACTACCATCACCATCATCATAACCAACACCACCATCACCACCATCACCATCACCGCCATCACCACCCTCACCACCATCACCACCACCACCATCACCATCACCACCAGCATCACCACCATTACCATCACCACCACAACCACCATCAACACCATCACGATCACCACCACAACCACCGCTACCATCACCACAATCACCACCACCTCCATCACGACAATCACAACCATCACCACCATCACCACCACCACCACCACCACCATCACTATCATCATCACCATCACCACCAGCACCATCATCATCATGATCACCACCATTACCACCATCACCATGACCACCATCACCACCATCACCACCATAACCATCATCATCACCATCACGACCATCACCACCATCACCACCACCAACATCACCACCACCACCATCACCGCGATCACCACCACCATCATCACCACCATCAAACCATCACCATCATCATCACCATCCCAACCATCATCACCATCACAAACAACACCATCACCACCATCACCACCGTCACCATCATCATCACCATCACCACTATCACCACCACCACCATCACCACCATCACCATCGTCAAAACCCCCAATATGACCATCACTACCACCATCACCACCACCACCACCACCACCATCACCAGCATCACCACCATCAGCAGCATCACTACCATCACCATCACCATCACCAGCATCACCACCATCACCAGCATCATCACCTTCACCACCACCACCACCATCACACCACCACCACCACCATCATCACCACCACCATCACTATCATCATCACCATCACTGGCACCACCACCATCACCACCAGCATCATCGCCACCATCAACACCATCACCATCATCATCACCATCACCACCATCACCATCATCACCACCTTCACCACCATCATCACCTTCACCACCACCACCACCATCACCACCACCACCACCATCATCACCACCACCATCACTATCATCATCACCATCACCCGCACCACCACCATCACCACCAGCATCATCACCACCATCAACACCATCACCATCATCATCACCATCACCACCATCACCACCATCACCACCACCACCATCACCACCATCACCACAATCACCATCATCATCACCACCATCACCACCATCACCACCATCACAATCACCACCACCATCACCAGCATCACCACCATCACCACCACCACCACCATCACCACCACCACCACCATCACTATCACCATCACCATCATCATCACCATCACCACCATCACCACTATCATCACCACCACCATCACCACCATCACCACCATCACCATCATCACGACCCCAACCATGACCATCACCACCAGCATCACCACCACCACCAGCACCACCATCACCAGCATCACCACCATCACCAGAATCACTACCATCACCATCACCACCATCACCACCATCACCAGCATCATCACCATCAGCACCACAACCACCATCATCACCATCATCATCACCTTCACCACCATCACTACCATCACCACCACCAGCATCACCACCACCACCATCATCACCACCATCACCACCAGCATCATCACCACCATCACCACCATAACCATCATCATCACCATCATCACCATCACCATCACCACCTCCACCATCACCATCACCACCACCATCACCAGCATCACCACCATCACCATCATCACCATCATCATCACCATCACAATCACCACCATCACCACCAT
Source organism: Cavia porcellus (assembly GCF_034190915.1). NCBI lineage: Eukaryota > Metazoa > Chordata > Mammalia > Rodentia > Caviidae > Cavia > Cavia porcellus. The sequence continues at coordinate 70,541,695 of NW_026947501.1, read as the reverse complement.
CACCACCACCACCATCACCACCATCACCAGCATCACCAACATCAGCATCATCACCGTCATCATCACCATCACCACCATCACCATCACCACCATCACCACCATCACCACCATCACCATCATCATCACCATCACCACCATCACTACCATCACCACCTCCACCATCACCACCATCACCACCATCACCATCATCACCACCCCCACCATCAGCATCACCACCACCATCACCATCATCACCACCACCACCACCATCACCACCATCACCATCACCACTACCACCATCATAACCACCATCCCCACCATCACCACCACCAGCATCACCACCACCACCATCATCACCACCATCACCACCACCATCATCACCACCATCACCACCATAACCATCATCATCACCATCACCACCATCACTACCATAACCACCTCCACCATCACCATCACCACCACCATCACCAGCATCACCACCATCACCATCATCACCATCATCATCACCATCACCACCATCACCACAATCACCACCATCACCACCATCACCACCACCACCACCATCACCACCATCACCAGCATCACCAGCATCAGCATCATCACCGTCATCATCACCATCACCACCATCACCATCACCACCATCACCACCATCACCACCATCAACATCACCACCACCAACACCATCACCACCATCACCACCACCATCACCACCACCACCATCACCACCATCACCACCACCACCACCACCACCATCACCACTATCACCACCACCATCACAACCACCATCACCATCACCATCACCACCACCATCACCACCATCACCAGCATCATCACCATCACCAACATCACCACCATCACCACCACCACCATCATCATCACCATCACCACCAGCACCACCATCACTACCATCACCACCTCCACCATCACCATCACCACCACCATCACCAGCATCACCACCATCACCATCATCACCATCATCATCACCATCACCACCATCACCACAATCACCACCATCACCACCATCACCACCACCACCACCATCACCACCATCACCAGCATCACCAGCATCAGCATAATCACCGTCATCATCACCATCACCACCATCACCATCACCACCATCACCACCATCACCACCATCACCATCATCATCACCATCACCACCACCACCATCACCACCATCACCACCACCACCACCGTCAACTCCAAAACCACCAGTATGATCATCACCATCACCAGCACCACCACCATCACCACCACAACCATCCCCACCATCCCCACCACCTCCACCATCACCACCATCACAACCACCATCATCACCACCATCACCACCATCACCATCACCACCACCACCATCATCATCACCATCACCACCAGCACCACCATCACCACCACCACCATCACCACCATCACCACAATCACCATCATCATCACCATCACCACCCTCACCACTACCACCACCATCACCAGCATCACCACCATCAACATCATCACCATCATCATCACCATCACCACCAGCACCACCATCACCACCACCACCATCACCACCATCACCACCATCACCATCATCACCACCCACACCATCACCACCACCACCACCATCACCAGCATCATCACCATCAACACCACCACCACAATCACCACCACCAGCACCATCACCACCATCACCATCATCATCAGCATCACCACCATCACCACCATCACCACCTCCACCATCAACACCATCACCTCCATCACCATCATCACCACCCCCACCATCACCATCACCACCACAATCACCACCATCACCGTCACCACCCCCATCACCAGCATCACCACCATCACCATCATCACCACCATCATCACCATCATGACCATCACCACCATCACCATCACCACCATCACCATCACCACCACCATCACCAGCATCACCAAAATCACCACCATCACCAGCATCACCACCATCACCATCATCACCATCATCACCACCATCACCACCATCACCACCACCACCACCATCACCACCATCACCAGCATCACCAGGATCAGCATCATCACCATCATCATCACCATCACCACCATCACCATCACCACCATCACCACCATCATCACCATCACCATCACCACCACCAACACCATCACCACCATCACCACCACCGTCACCACCACCACCAACACCACCATCACCACCGTCACCATCACCACCCTCACCACCATCACCAACTTTACCACCATCACCACCATCAGCACCACCACCACCATGACCACCACCACCATCATCATCATCATCACCACCACCACCATCACCACCATCACCAGCACCACCACCATCACCACCATTACCAGCATCACCAGCATCAGCATCATCACAATCATCATCACCATCACAGCCATCACCATCACCACCATCACCACCATCACCACCATCACCATCACCACCATCAACACCATCACCACCACCAGCACCACCACCACCATCACCACCATCACCATCACCACCACCACCACCATCACCACTACCACCACCACCACCATCACCATCACAATCACCACCACCATCACCACCATCACCACCATCAACAGCATCATCACCATCACCACCATCACAGCATCACCACCACCACCATCAACACCACCATAAGCACGACCACCACCATCACCACCCTCACCACCATCACCATCATCATCACCATCACCACCACCACCACCATCACCACCATCACCACCATCACCACCATCACCACCACCACCACCATCACCCAAATCACCAGCATCACCACCATCAGCATCATCACCATCATCACCACCATCACCACCATCACCACCATCACCACCGTCACCATCACCACCACCACCACCATCACCACCCTCACCACCATCACCATCATCATCACCATCACCACCACCACCACCATCACCACCATCACCACCATCACCACCATCACCACCACCACCACCATCACCCAAATCACCAGCATCACCACCATCAGCATCATCACCATCATCACCACCATCACCACCATCACCACCATCACCACCGTCACCATCACCACCACCACCACCATCACCACCATCACCACCGTCACCATCACCACCACCACCACCATCACCAGCATCAGCACCGTCACCATCATCACCATCATCATCACCACCGTCACCATCACCACCACCACCACCATCACCACCATCACCATCACCTCCACCACGACCATCACCACCATCACCACCACCATCACCAGCATCACCACCGTCACCATCATCACCATCATCATCACCATCACCACCATCACCACCATCACCACCATCACCATCACCACCACGACCACCACCACCATAACCACCATCACCATCATCATCACCATCACCACCATCACCACCATCACCACCATCACTATCACCACCATCACCACCATCACCACCGTCACCATCGCCACCACCACCACCATCACCACCATCACCATCACCACCACCACCACCATCACCATCACCATCACGACCACCATCACCACCATCACCACCACCACCAGCACCACGGTTACCACCATCACCACCATCATCACCATCACCACCACCACCACCATCACCACCATCAGCACCACCACCACATGACCACCACCACCATCACCATCATCATCACCATCACCACCACCACCATCACCACCACCATCACCATCATCACCACGCCCACCATCACCATCACCACCATCACCACCATCACCATCACCACCACCATCACTAGCATCACGACCATCACCATCATCACCATCATCATCACCATCACCACCATCACCACCATCACCATCACCACCATTACCACCATCACCACAATCTCCATCAACATCACTATCACCACCATCACCACCACCATCATCACCACTATCACCACCATCACCATCATCACCAACCCCACCATCACCACCACCACCACCATCACCACCATCACCATCACCACCACCATCACCAGCATCACAACCATCACCATCATCACCATCATCATCACCATCACCACCATCACCACCATCACCACCATCACCATCATCACCACCATCACCAGCATCACCACCCTCACCACCACCACCATCCCCACCATCACCACCATCACCACCATCACCATCACCACCACCACCCACCACCATAACCACCATCACCACCATCACCACCACCACCACCACCATCACTATCATCATCACCATCACCACCATCACCATATTCATCATGATCAGCACCATTACCACCATCACCACCACCATCACTAGCATCACGACCATCACCATCATCACCATCATCATCACCATCACCACCATCACCACCATCACCATCACCACCATTACCACCATCACCACAATCTCCATCAACATCACTATCACCACCATCACCACCACCATCATCACCACTATCACCACCATCACCATCATCACCAACCCCACCATCACCACCACCACCACCATCACCACCATCACCATCACCACCACCCTCACCAGCATCACAACCATCACCATCATCACCATCATCATCACCATCACCACCATCACCACCATCACCACCATCACCATCATCACCACCATCACCAGCATCACCACCCTCACCACCACCACCATCCCCACCATCACCACCATCACCACCATCACCATCACCACCACCACCACCATAACCACCATCACCACCATCACCACCACCACCACCACCATCACTATCATCATCACCATCACCACCATCACCATATTCATCATGATCAGCACCATTACCACCATCACCACCACCACCATCACCACCATCACCACCATAACCATCATCATCACCATCACCACCGTCACCACCTTCACCATCACCACCATCACCACCACCACCACCATCACCAAGATCACCACCACCATCATCACCACCATCAACACCATCACCAGCATCATCACCGTCACCACATCACCACCATCACCACCATCACCATCATCATCACCATCACCACCATCACCACCACCATCACCACCATCACCACCATAACCATCATCATCACCATCACCACCATCACCAGCATCACCACCATCAGCAGCATCACTACCATCACCATCACCACCATCACCACCATCACCAGCATCATCACCATCACCAGCACCATCACCATCACCAGCATCACCACAATCACCATCACCACCATCACCACCATTACCACCATCACCACCATCACCACCACCACAACCTTCACCACCACCACCATCACCACCACCATCACCACCACCACCACCACCATCACCACCACCACCACCATCAGCAGGATCACTACCATCACCATCATCACCATCACCACCATCACCAGCATCATCACCATCACCAGCACCACCACCATCACCACCATCACCACCATCACCACCATCACCATCACCCCCATCACGACCATTACCACGATCACCACCATCACAACCACCACCATCCCTACCATCACCACCATCACCACCATCACCATCACCACCACCACCACCGTAACCACCATCACCACCATCACCACCATCACCGCCACCACCACCACCACCATCACTATCATCATTACCATCACCACCACCACCACCACCACCACCATCACCATCACCACCACCAGCACCCTCATCACCAACACCACCATCACCACCATCACCACCATCACCAGCATCATCACCATCACCACCACCACCATCATCACCACCACCACCACCATCACCACCATCACCATCACCAGCACCACCACCATCACCATCACCCCCATCACGACCATTACCACCATCACCACCATCACAACCACCACCATCCCTAACATCACCACCATCACCACCATCACCATCACCACCACCAGCACCGTAACCACCATCACCACCATCACCACCATCACCGCCCACACCACCACCACCATCACTATCATCATCACCATCACCACCATCACCATCATCATCACGATCACCACCATTACCACCATCACCACCACCATCACCACCATCACCACCATAACCATCATGATCACCATCACCACCATCACCACCACCACCACCACCATCACCAGCATCACCACTATCAGCAGCATCACTACCATCACCATCACCACCATCACCACCATCACCAGCATCATCACCATCACCAGCACCACCACCATCACCAGCATCACCACCATTACCATCACCACCATCACCACCATTACCACCATCACCACCATCACCACCGCCACCACCTTCACCACCACCACCATCAGCATCATCATCACCTTCACCACCAACACCACCATCACCACCACCACCACCATCACCAGCACCACCATCACTATCATCATCACCATCACCGGCACCACCACCATCACCACCAGCATCATCACCACCATCAACACCATCACCATCATCATCACCATCACCACCATCACCACTATCACCACCACCACCATCACCACCATCACCACAATCACCATCATCATCACCACCACCATCACCACTATTACCACCACCACCATCACCACCATCACCACCATCACCATCTTCACCACCACCACCATCACCATCATCATCACCTTCACCACCACCACCACCATCACCACCACCACCACCATCACTATCACCATCACCATCATCATCACCATCACCACCATCACCACTATCACCACCATCACCATCATCACGACCCCAACCATGACCATCACCATCACCATCACCACCACCACCACCACCATCACCAGCATCACCACCATCACCAGCATCACTACCATCACCATCACCACCATCACCACCATCACCAGCATCATCACCATCAGCAGCACCACCACCATCACCACCACCACCATCACCATCATCATCACCTTCACCACCACCACCACCATCACCACCACCACCACCATCACGACCACCACCATCACTATCATCATCACCATCACCGGCACAACCACCATCACCACCAGCATCATCTCCACCATCAACACCATCACCACCATCACCATCATCATCACCATCACCAACACCATCATCATCACTACCATCACCATCATCATAACCAACACCACCATCACCACCATCACCATCACCGCCATCACCACCCTCACCACCATCACCACCACCACCATCACCATCACCACCAGCATCACCACCATTACCATCACCACCACAACCACCATCAACACCATCACGATCACCACCACAACCACCGCTACCATCACCACAATCACCACCACCTCCATCACGACAATCACAACCATCACCACCATCACCACCACCACCACCACCACCATCACTATCATCATCACCATCACCACCAGCACCATCATCATCATGATCACCACCATTACCACCATCACCATGACCACCATCACCACCATCACCACCATAACCATCATCATCACCATCACGACCATCACCACCATCACCACCACCAACATCACCACCACCACCATCACCGCGATCACCACCACCATCATCACCACCATCAAACCATCACCATCATCATCACCATCCCAACCATCATCACCATCACAAACAACACCATCACCACCATCACCACCGTCACCATCATCATCACCATCACCACTATCACCACCACCACCATCACCACCATCACCATCGTCAAAACCCCCAATATGACCATCACTACCACCATCACCACCACCACCACCACCACCATCACCAGCATCACCACCATCAGCAGCATCACTACCATCACCATCACCATCACCAGCATCACCACCATCACCAGCATCATCACCTTCACCACCACCACCACCATCACACCACCACCACCACCATCATCACCACCACCATCACTATCATCATCACCATCACTGGCACCACCACCATCACCACCAGCATCATCGCCACCATCAACACCATCACCATCATCATCACCATCACCACCATCACCATCATCACCACCTTCACCACCATCATCACCTTCACCACCACCACCACCATCACCACCACCACCACCATCATCACCACCACCATCACTATCATCATCACCATCACCCGCACCACCACCATCACCACCAGCATCATCACCACCATCAACACCATCACCATCATCATCACCATCACCACCATCACCACCATCACCACCACCACCATCACCACCATCACCACAATCACCATCATCATCACCACCATCACCACCATCACCACCTTCACCACCACCCCCATCACCATCATCATCACCTTCACCACCACCACCACCATCACCACCACCACCACCATCACTATCACCATCACCATCATCATCACCATCACCACCATCACCACTATCATCACCACCACCATCACCACCATCACCACCATCACCATCATCACGACCCCAACCATGACCATCACCACCAGCATCACCACCACCACCAGCACCACCATCACCAGCATCACCACCATCACCAGAATCACTACCATCACCATCACCACCATCACCACCATCACCAGCATCATCACCATCAGCACCACCACCACCATCATCACCATCATCATCACCTTCACCACCATCACTACCATCACCACCACCAGCATCACCACCACCACCATCATCACCACCATCACCACCAGCATCATCACCACCATCACCACCATAACCATCATCATCACCATCATCACCATCACCATCACCACCTCCACCATCACCATCACCACCACCATCACCAGCATCACCACCATCACCATCATCACCATCATCATCACCATCACCACAATCACCACCATCACCACCATCACCACCACCACCATCACCACCATCACCAGCATCACCAACATCAGCATCATCACCGTCATCATCACCATCACCACCATCACCATCACCACCATCACCACCATCACCAACATCACCATCATCATCACCATCACCACCATCACTACCATCACCACCTCCACCATCACCACCATCACCACCATCACCATCATCACCACCCCCACCATCAGCATCACCACCACCATCACCATCATCACCACCACCACCACCATCACCACCATCACCATCACCACTACCACCATCATAACCACCATCCCCACCATCACCACCACCAGCATCACCACCACCACCATCATCACCACCATCACCACCACCATCATCACCACCATCACCACCATAACCATCATCATCACCATCACCACCATCACTACCATAACCACCTCCACCATCACCATCACCACCACCATCACCAGCATCACCACCATCACCATCATCACCATCATCATCACCATCACCACCATCACCACAATCACCACCATCACCACCATCACCACCACCACCACCATCACCACCATCACCAGCATCACCAGCATCAGCATCATCACCGTCATCATCACCATCACCACCATCACCATCACCACCATCACCACCATCACCACCATCAACATCACCACCACCAACACCATCACCACCATCACCACCACCATCACCACCACCACCATCACCACCATCACCACCACCACCACCACCACCATCACCACTATCACCACCACCATCACAACCACCATCACCATCACCATCACCACCACCATCACCACCATCACCAGCATCATCACCATCACCAACATCACCACCATCACCACCACCACCATCATCATCACCATCACCACCAGCACCACCATCACTACCATCACCACCTCCACCATCACCATCACCACCACCATCACCAGCATCACCACCATCACCATCATCACCATCATCATCACCATCACCACCATCACCACAATCACCACCATCACCACCATCACCACCACCACCACCATCACCACCATCACCAGCATCACCAGCATCAGCATAATCACCGTCATCATCACCATCTCCACCATCACCATCACCACCATCACCACCATCACCACCATCACCATCATCATCACCATCACCACCACCACCATCACCACCATCACCACCACCACCACCGTCAACTCCAAAACCACCAGTATGATCATCACCATCACCAGCACCACCACCATCACCACCACAACCATCCCCACCATCCCCACCACCTCCACCATCACCACCATCACAACCACCATCATCACCACCATCACCACCATCACCATCACCACCACCACCATCATCATCACCATCACCACCAGCACCACCATCACCACCACCACCATCACCACCATCACCACAATCACCATCATCATCACCATCACCACCCTCACCACTACCACCACCATCACCAGCATCACCACCATCAACATCATCACCATCATCATCACCATCACCACCAGCACCACCATCACCACCACCACCATCACCACCATCACCACCATCACCATCATCACCACCCACACCATCACCACCACCACCACCATCACCAGCATCATCACCATCAACACCACCACCACAATCACCACCACCAGCACCATCACCACCATCACCATCATCATCAGCATCACCACCATCACCACCATCACCACCTCCACCATCAACACCATCACCTCCATCACCATCATCACCACCCCCACCATCACCATCACCACCACAATCACCACCATCACCGTCACCACCCCCATCACCAGCATCACCACCATCACCATCATCACCACCATCATCACCATCATGACCATCACCACCATCACCATCACCACCATCACCATCACCACCACCATCACCAGCATCACCAAAATCACCACCATCACCAGCATCACCACCATCACCATCATCACCATCATCACCACCATCACCACCATCACCACCACCACCACCATCACCACCATCACCAGCATCACCAGGATCAGCATCATCACCATCATCATCACCATCACCACCATCACCATCACCACCATCACCACCATCATCACCATCACCATCACCACCACCAACACCATCACCACCATCACCACCACCGTCACCACCACCACCAACACCACCATCACCACCGTCACCATCACCACCCTCACCACCATCACCAACTTTACCACCATCACCACCATCAGCACCACCACCACCATGACCACCACCACCATCATCATCATCATCACCACCACCACCATCACCACCATCACCAGCACCACCACCATCACCACCATTACCAGCATCACCAGCATCAGCATCATCACAATCATCATCACCATCACAGCCATCACCATCACCACCATCACCACCATCACCACCATCACCATCACCACCATCAACACCATCACCACCACCAGCACCACCACCACCATCACCACCATCACCATCACCACCACCACCACCATCACCACTACCACCACCACCACCATCACCATCACAATCACCACCACCATCACCACCATCACCACCATCAACAGCATCATCACCATCACCACCATCACAGCATCACCACCACCACCATCAACACCACCATAAGCACGACCACCACCATCACCACCCTCACCACCATCACCATCATCATCACCATCACCACCACCACCACCATCACCACCATCACCACCATCACCACCATCACCACCACCACCACCATCACCCAAATCACCAGCATCACCACCATCAGCATCATCACCATCATCACCACCATCACCACCATCACCACCATCACCACCGTCACCATCACCACCACAACCACCATCACCAGCATCAGCACCGTCACCATCATCACCATCATCATCACCACCACCACCATCACCACCATCACCATCACCTCCACCACGACCATCACCACCATCACCACCACCATCACCACCATCACCACCATCACCACCATCACCACCGTCACCATCACCACCACCACCACCATCACCACCATCACCATCACCTCCACCACGACCATCACCACCATCACCACCACCATCACCAGCATCACCACCGTCACCATCATCACCATCATCATCACCATCACCACCATCACCACCATCACCACCATCACCATCACCACCACGACCACCACCACCATAACCACCATCACCATCATCATCACCATCACCACCATCACCACCATCACCACCATCACTATCACCACCATCACCACCATCACCACCGTCACCATCGCCACCACCACCACCATCACCACCATCACCATCACCACCACCACCACCATCACCATCACCATCACGACCACCATCACCACCATCACCACCACCACCAGCACCACGGTTACCACCATCACCACCATCATCACCATCACCACCACCACCACCATCACCACCATCAGCACCACCACCACCATGACCACCACCACCATCACCATCATCATCACCATCACCACCACCACCATCACCACCACCATCACCATCATCACCACGCCCACCATCACCATCACCACCATCACCACCATCACCATCACCACCACCATCACTAGCATCACGACCATCACCATCATCACCATCATCATCACCATCACCACCATCACCACCATCACCATCACCACCATTACCACCATCACCACAATCTCCATCAACATCACTATCACCACCGTCACCACCACCATCATCACCACTATCACCACCATCACCATCATCACCAACCCCACCATCACCACCACCACCACCATCACCACCATCACCATCACCACCACCATCACCAGCATCACAACCATCACCATCATCACCATCATCATCACCATCACCACCATCACCACCATCACCACCATCACCATCATCACCACCATCACCAGCATCACCACCCTCACCACCACCACCATCCCCACCATCACCACCATCACCACCATCACCATCACCACCACCACCACCACCACCATAACCACCATCACCACCATCACCACCACCACCACCACCATCCCCACCATCACCACCATCACCACCATCACCATCACCACCACCACCACCATAACCACCATCACCACCATCACCACCACCACCACCACCATCACTATCATCATCACCATCACCACCATCACCATATTCATCATGATCAGCACCATTACCACCATCACCACCACCACCATCACCACCATCACCACCATCACCATCACCACCACCATCACTAGCATCACGACCATCACCATCATCACCATCATCATCACCATCACCACCATCACCACCATCACCATCACCACCATTACCACCATCACCACAATCTCCATCAACATCACTATCACCACCATCACCACCACCATCATCACCACTATCACCACCATCACCATCATCACCAACCCCACCATCACCACCACCACCACCATCACCACCATCACCATCACCACCACCATCACCAGCATCACAACCATCACCATCATCACCATCATCATCACCATCACCACCATCACCACCATCACCACCATCACCATCATCACCACCATCACCAGCATCACCACCCTCACCACCACCACCATCCCCACCATCACCACCATCACCACCATCACCATCACCACCACCACCACCATAACCACCATCACCACCATCACCACCACCACCACCACCATCACTATCATCATCACCATCACCACCATCACCATATTCATCATGATCAGCACCATTACCACCATCACCACCACCACCATCACCACCATCACCACCATAACCATCATCATCACCATCACCACCGTCACCACCTTCACCATCACCACCATCACCACCACCACCACCATCACCAAGATCACCACCACCATCATCACCACCATCAACACCATCACCAGCATCATCACCGTCACCACATCACCACCATCACCAGCATCACCACCATCAGCAGCATCACTACCATCACCATCACCAGCATCACCACCATCACCAGCATCATCACCATCACCAGCACCATCACCATCACCAGCATCACCACAATCACCATCACCACCATCACCACCATTACCACCATCACCACCATCACCACCACCACAACCTTCACCACCACCACCACCACCATCACCACCACCACCACCATCAGCAGGATCACTACCATCACCATCATCACCATCACCACCATCACCAGCATCATCACCATCACCAGCACCACCACCATCACCACCATCACCACCATCACCACCATCACCATCACCCCCATCACGACCATTACCACGATCACCACCATCACAACCACCACCATCCCTACCATCACCACCATCACCACCATCACCATCACCACCACCACCACCGTAACCACCATCACCACCATCACCACCATCACCGCCACCACCACCACCACCATCACTATCATCATTACCATCACCACCACCACCACCACCACCACCATCACCATCACCACCACCAGCACCCTCATCACCAACACCACCATCACCACCATCACCACCATCACCAGCATCATCACCATCACCACCACCACCATCATCACCACCACCACCACCATCACCACCATCACCATCACCAGCACCACCACCATCACCATCACCCCCATCACGACCATTACCACCATCACCACCATCACAACCACCACCATCCCTAACATCACCACCATCACCACCATCACCATCACCACTACCAGCACCGTAACCACCATCACCACCATCACCACCATCACCGCCCACACCACCACCACCATCACTATCATCATCACCATCACCACCATCACCATCATCATCACGATCACCACCATTACCACCATCACCACCACCATCACCACCATCACCACCATAACCATCATGATCACCATCACCACTATCACCACCACCACCACCACCACCATCACCAGCATCACCACTATCAGCAGCATCACTACCATCACCATCACCACCATCACCACCATCACCAGCATCATCACCATCACCAGCACCACCACCATCACCAGCATCACCACCATTACCATCACCACCATCACCACCATTACCACCATCACCACCATCACCACCGCCACCACCTTCACCGCCACCACCATCAGCATCATCATCACCTTCACCACCAACACCACCATCACCACCACCACCACCATCACCAGCACCACCATCACTATCATCACCACCATCACCGGCACCACCACCATCACCACCAGCATCATCACCACCATCACCACCATCACCATCATCATCACCATCACCACCATCACCACCATCACCACCACCACCATCACCACCATCACCACAATCACCATCATCATCACCACCACCATCACCACTATTACCACCACCACCATCACCACCATCACCACCATCACCATCTTCACCACCACCACCATCACCATCATCATCACCTTCACCACCACCACCACCATCACCACCACCACCACCATCACTATCACCATCACCATCATCATCACCATCACCACCATCACCACTATCACCACCATCACCATCATCACGACCCCAACCATGACCATCACCATCACCATCACCACCACCACCACCACCATCACCAGCATCACCACCATCACCAGCATCACTACCATCACCATCACCACCATCACCACCATCACCAGCATCATCACCATCACCAGCACCACCACCATCACCAGCATCACCACCATTACCATCACCACCATCACCACCATTACCACCATCACCACCATCACCACCGCCACCACCTTCACCGCCACCACCATCAGCATCATCATCACCTTCACCACCAACACCACCATCACCACCACCACCACCATCACCAGCACCACCATCACTATCATCACCACCATCACCGGCACCACCACCATCACCACCAGCATCATCACCACCATCACCACCATCACCATCATCATCACCATCACCACCATCACCACCATCACCACCACCACCATCACCACCATCACCACAATCACCATCATCATCACCACCACCATCACCACTATTACCACCACCACCATCACCACCATCACCACCATCACCATCTTCACCACCACCACCATCACCATCATCATCACCTTCACCACCACCACCACCATCACCACCACCACCACCATCACTATCACCATCACCATCATCATCACCATCACCACCATCACCACTATCACCACCATCACCATCATCACGACCCCAACCATGACCATCACCATCACCATCACCACCACCACCACCACCATCACCAGCATCACCACCATCACCAGCATCACTACCATCACCATCACCACCATCACCACCATCACCAGCATCATCACCATCAGCAGCACCACCACCATCACCACCACCACCATCACCATCATCATCACCTTCACCACCACCACCACCATCACCACCACCACCACCATCACGACCACCACCATCACTATCATCATCACCATCACCGGCACAACCACCATCACCACCAGCATCATCTCCACCATCAACACCATCACCACCATCACCATCATCATCACCATCACCAACACCATCATCATCACTACCATCACCATCATCATAACCAACACCACCATCACCACCATCACCATCACCGCCATCACCACCCTCACCACCATCACCACCACCACCATCACCATCACCACCAGCATCACCACCATTACCATCACCACCACAACCACCATCAACACCATCACGATCACCACCACAACCACCGCTACCATCACCACAATCACCACCACCTCCATCACGACAATCACAACCATCACCACCATCACCACCACCACCACCACCACCATCACTATCATCATCACCATCACCACCAGCACCATCATCATCATGATCACCACCATTACCACCATCACCATGACCACCATCACCACCATCACCACCATAACCATCATCATCACCATCACGACCATCACCACCATCACCACCACCAACATCACCACCACCACCATCACCGCGATCACCACCACCATCATCACCACCATCAAACCATCACCATCATCATCACCATCCCAACCATCATCACCATCACAAACAACACCATCACCACCATCACCACCGTCACCATCATCATCACCATCACCACTATCACCACCACCACCATCACCACCATCACCATCGTCAAAACCCCCAATATGACCATCACTACCACCATCACCACCACCACCACCACCACCATCACCAGCATCACCACCATCAGCAGCATCACTACCATCACCATCACCATCACCAGCATCACCACCATCACCAGCATCATCACCTTCACCACCACCACCACCATCACACCACCACCACCACCATCATCACCACCACCATCACTATCATCATCACCATCACTGGCACCACCACCATCACCACCAGCATCATCGCCACCATCAACACCATCACCATCATCATCACCATCACCACCACCATCATCACCACCTTCACCACCATCATCACCTTCACCACCACCACCACCATCACCACCACCACCACCATCATCACCACCACCATCACTATCATCATCACCATCACCCGCACCACCACCATCACCACCAGCATCATCACCACCATCAACACCATCACCATCATCATCACCATCACCACCATCACCACCATCACCATCACCACCACCATCACTAGCATCACGACCATCACCATCATCACCATCATCATCACCATCACCACCATCACCACCATCACCATCACCACCATTACCACCATCACCACAATCTCCATCAACATCACTATCACCACCATCACCACCACCATCATCACCACTATCACCACCATCACCATCATCACCAACCCCACCATCACCACCACCACCACCATCACCACCATCACCATCACCACCACCATCACCAGCATCACAACCATCACCATCATCACCATCATCATCACCATCACCACCATCACCACCATCACCACCATCACCATCATCACCACCATCACCAGCATCACCACCCTCACCACCACCACCATCCCCACCATCACCACCATCACCACCATCACCATCACCACCACCACCACCATAACCACCATCACCACCATCACCACCACCACCACCACCATCACTATCATCATCACCATCACCACCATCACCATATTCATCATGATCAGCACCATTACCACCATCACCACCACCACCATCACCACCATCACCACCATAACCATCATCATCACCATCACCACCGTCACCACCTTCACCATCACCACCATCACCACCACCACCACCATCACCAAGATCACCACCACCATCATCACCACCATCAAC
Source organism: Cavia porcellus (assembly GCF_034190915.1). Classification (NCBI taxonomy): domain Eukaryota; kingdom Metazoa; phylum Chordata; class Mammalia; order Rodentia; family Caviidae; genus Cavia; species Cavia porcellus. The sequence goes on along the minus strand of NW_026947501.1, from coordinate 70,523,879 downwards.
ACCATCACCAGCATCATCACCGTCACCACATCACCACCATCACCACCATCACCATCTTCATCACCATCACCACCATCACCACCACCATCACCACCATCACCACCATAACCATCATCATCACCATCACCACCATCACCAGCATCACCACCATCAGCAGCATCACTACCATCACCATCACCACCATCACCACCATCACCAGCATCATCACCATCACCAGCACCATCACCATCACCAGCATCACCACAATCACCATCACCACCATCACCACCATTACCACCATCACCACCATCACCACCACCACAACCTTCACCACCACCACCACCACCATCACCACCACCACCACCATCAGCAGGATCACTACCATCACCATCATCACCATCACCACCATCACCAGCATCATCACCATCACCAGCACCACCACCATCACCACCATCACCACCATCACCACCATCACCATCACCCCCATCACGACCATTACCACGATCACCACCATCACAACCACCACCATCCCTACCATCACCACCATCACCACCATCACCATCACCACCACCACCACCGTAACCACCATCACCACCATCACCACCATCACCGCCACCACCACCACCACCATCACTATCATCATTACCATCACCACCACCACCACCACCACCACCATCACCATCACCACCACCAGCACCCTCATCACCAACACCACCATCACCACCATCACCACCATCACCAGCAACACCACCATCACCACCATCACCACCATCACCACCATCACCATCACCCCCATCACGACCATTACCACGATCACCACCATCACAACCACCACCATCCCTACCATCACCACCATCACCACCATCACCATCACCACCACCACCACCGTAACCACCATCACCACCATCACCACCATCACCGCCACCACCACCACCACCATCACTATCATCATTACCATCACCACCACCACCACCACCACCACCATCACCATCACCACCACCAGCACCCTCATCACCAACACCACCATCACCACCATCACCACCATCACCAGCATCATCACCATCACCACCACCACCATCATCACCACCACCACCACCATCACCACCATCACCATCACCAGCACCACCACCATCACCATCACCCCCATCACGACCATTACCACCATCACCACCATCACAACCACCACCATCCCTAACATCACCACCATCACCACCATCACCATCACCACTACCAGCACCGTAACCACCATCACCACCATCACCACCATCACCGCCCACACCACCACCACCATCACTATCATCATCACCATCACCACCATCACCATCATCATCACGATCACCACCATTACCACCATCACCACCACCATCACCACCATCACCACCATAACCATCATGATCACCATCACCACTATCACCACCACCACCACCACCACCATCACCAGCATCACCACTATCAGCAGCATCACTACCATCACCATCACCACCATCACCACCATCACCAGCATCATCACCATCACCAGCACCACCACCATCACCAGCATCACCACCATTACCATCACCACCATCACCACCATTACCACCATCACCACCATCACCACCGCCACCACCTTCACCGCCACCACCATCAGCATCATCATCACCTTCACCACCAACACCACCATCACCACCACCACCACCATCACCAGCACCACCATCACTATCATCACCACCATCACCGGCACCACCACCATCACCACCAGCATCATCACCACCATCACCACCATCACCATCATCATCACCATCACCACCATCACCACCATCACCACCACCACCATCACCACCATCACCACAATCACCATCATCATCACCACCACCATCACCACTATTACCACCACCACCATCACCACCATCACCACCATCACCATCTTCACCACCACCACCATCACCATCATCATCACCTTCACCACCACCACCACCATCACCACCACCACCACCATCACTATCACCATCACCATCATCATCACCATCACCATCACCACCATCACCACTATCACCACCATCACCATCATCACGACCCCAACCATGACCATCACCATCACCATCACCACCACCACCACCACCATCACCAGCATCACCACCATCACCAGCATCACTACCATCACCATCACCACCATCACCACCATCACCAGCATCATCACCATCAGCAGCACCACCACCATCACCACCACCACCATCACCATCATCATCACCTTCACCACCACCACCACCATCACCACCACCACCACCATCACGACCACCACCATCACTATCATCATCACCATCACCGGCACAACCACCATCACCACCAGCATCATCTCCACCATCAACACCATCACCACCATCACCATCATCATCACCATCACCAACACCATCATCATCACTACCATCACCATCATCATAACCAACACCACCATCACCACCATCACCATCACCGCCATCACCACCCTCACCACCATCACCACCACCACCATCACCATCACCACCAGCATCACCACCATTACCATCACCACCACAACCACCATCAACACCATCACGATCACCACCACAACCACCGCTACCATCACCACAATCACCACCACCTCCATCACGACAATCACAACCATCACCACCATCACCACCACCACCACCACCACCATCACTATCATCATCACCATCACCACCAGCACCATCATCATCATGATCACCACCATTACCACCATCACCATGACCACCATCACCACCATCACCACCATAACCATCATCATCACCATCACGACCATCACCACCATCACCACCACCAACATCACCACCACCACCATCACCGCGATCACCACCACCATCATCACCACCATCAAACCATCACCATCATCATCACCATCCCAACCATCATCACCATCACAAACAACACCATCACCACCATCACCACCGTCACCATCATCATCACCATCACCACTATCACCACCACCACCATCACCACCATCACCATCGTCAAAACCCCCAATATGACCATCACTACCACCATCACCACCACCACCACCACCACCATCACCAGCATCACCACCATCAGCAGCATCACTACCATCACCATCACCATCACCAGCATCACCACCATCACCAGCATCATCACCTTCACCACCACCACCACCATCACACCACCACCACCACCATCATCACCACCACCATCACTATCATCATCACCATCACTGGCACCACCACCATCACCACCAGCATCATCGCCACCATCAACACCATCACCATCATCATCACCATCACCACCATCACCATCATCACCACCTTCACCACCATCATCACCTTCACCACCACCACCACCATCACCACCACCACCACCATCATCACCACCACCATCACTATCATCATCACCATCACCCGCACCACCACCATCACCACCAGCATCATCACCACCATCAACACCATCACCATCATCATCACCATCACCACCATCACCACCATCACCACCACCACCATCACCACCATCACCACAATCACCATCATCATCACCACCATCACCACCATCACCACCTTCACCACCACCACCATCACCATCATCATCACCTTCACCACCACCACCACCATCACCACCACCACCACCATCACTATCACCATCACCATCATCATCACCATCACCACCATCACCACTATCACCACCACCACCATCACCACCATCACCACCATCACCATCATCACGACCCCAACCATGTCCATCACCACCAGCATCACCACCACCACCAGCACCACCATCACCAGCATCACCACCATCACCAGAATCACTACCATCACCATCACCACCATCACCACCATCACCAGCATCATCACCATCAGCACCACCACCACCATCATCACCATCATCATCACCTTCACCACCATCACTACCATCACCACCACCAGCATCACCACTACCACCATCATCACCACCATCACCACCAGCATCATCACCACCATCACCACCATAACCATCATCATCACCATCATCTCCATCACCATCACCACCTCCACCATCACCATCACCACCACCATCACCAGCATCACCACCATCACCATCATCACCATCATCATCACCATCACCACCATCACCACAATCACCACCATCACCACCATCACCACCACCACCATCACCACCATCACCAGCATCACCAACATCAGCATCATCACCGTCATCATCACCATCACCACCATCACCATCACCACCATCACCACCATCACCACCATCACCATCATCATCACCATCACCACCATCACTACCATCACCACCTCCACCATCACCACCATCACCACCATCACCATCATCACCACCCCCACCATCAGCATCACCACCACCATCACCATCATCACCACCATCACCACCATCACGATCACCACCACCACCACCATCACCACCATCACCATCACCACTACCACCATCATAACCACCATCCCCACCATCACCACCACCAGCATCACCACCACCACCATCATCACCACCATCACCACCACCATCATCACCACCATCACCACCATAACCATCATCATCACCATCACCACCATCACTACCATAACCACCTCCACCATCACCATCACCACCACCATCACCAGCATCACCACCATCACCATCATCACCATCATCATCACCATCACCACCATCACCACAATCACCACCATCACCACCACCACCACCACCACCACCATCACCACCATCACCAGCATCACCAGCATCAGCATCATCACCGTCATCATCACCATCACCACCATCACCATCACCACCATCACCACCATCACCACCATCAACATCACCACCACCAACACCATCACCACCATCACCACCACCATCACCACCACCACCATCACCACCATCACCACCACCACCACCACCACCATCACCACTATCACCACCACCATCACAACCACCATCACCATCACCATCACCACCACCATCACCACCATCACCAGCATCATCACCATCACCAACATCACCACCATCACCACCACCACCATCATCATCACCATCACCACCAGCACCACCATCACTACCATCACCACCTCCACCATCACCATCACCACCACCATCACCAGCATCACCACCATCACCATCATCACCATCATCATCACCATCACCACCATCACCACAATCACCACCATCACCACCATCACCACCACCACCACCATCACCACCATCACCAGCATCACCAGCATCAGCATAATCACCCTCATCATCACCATCACCACCATCACCATCACCACCATCACCACCATCACCACCATCACCATCATCATCACCATCACCACCACCACCATCACCACCATCACCACCACCACCACCGTCAACTCCAAAACCACCAGTATGATCATCACCATCACCAGCACCACCACCATCACCACCACAACCATCCCCACCATCACCACCACCTCCACCATCACCACCATCACAACCACCATCATCACCACCATCACCACCATCACCATCACCACCACCACCATCATCATCACCATCACCACCAGCACCACCATCACCACCACCACCATCACCACCATCACCACAATCACCATCATCATCACCATCACCACCCTCACCACTACCACCACCGTCACCAGCATCACCACCATCAACATCATCACCATCATCATCACCATCACCACCAGCACCACCATCACCACCACCACCATCACCACCATCACCACCATCACCATCATCACCACCCACACCATCACCACCACCACCACCATCACCAGCATCATCACCATCAACACCACCACCACAATCACCACCATCAGCACCATCACCACCATCACCATCATCATCAGCATCACCACCATCACCACCATCACCACCTCCACCATCAACACCATCACCTCCATCACCATCATCACCACCCCCACCATCACCATCACCACCACAATCACCACCATCACCGTCACCACCCCCATCACCAGCATCACCACCATCACCATCATCACCACCATCATCACCATCATGATCATCACCACCATCACCATCACCACCATCACCATCACCACCACCATCACCAGCATCACCAAAATCACCACCATCAGCAGCATCACCACCATCACCATCATCACCATCATCACCACCATCACCACCATCACCACCACCACCACCATCACCACCATCACCAGCATCACCAGGATCAGCATCATCACCATCATCATCACCATCACCACCATCACCATCACCACCATCACCACCATCATCACCATCACCATCACCACCACCAACACCATCACCACCATCACCACCACCGTCACCACCACCACCAACACCACCATCACCACCGTCACCATCACCACCCTCACCACCATCACCAACTTTACCACCATCACCACCATCAGCACCACCACCACCATGACCACCACCACCATCATCATCATCATCACCACCACCACCATCACCACCATCACCAGCACCACCACCATCACCACCATTACCAGCATCACCAGCATCAGCATCATCACAATCATCATCACCATCACAGCCATCACCATCACCACCATCACCACCATCACCACCATCACCATCACCACCATCAACACCATCACCACCACCAGCACCACCACCACCATCACCACCATCACCATCACCACCACCACCACCATCACCACTACCACCACCACCACCATCACCATCACAATCACCACCACCATCACCACCATCACCACCATCAACAGCATCATCACCATCACCACCATCACAGCATCACCACCACCACCATCAACACCACCATAAGCACGACCACCACCATCACCACCCTCACCACCATCACCATCATCATCACCATCACCACCACCACCACCATCACCACCATCACCACCATCACCACCATCACCACCACCACCACCATCACCCAAATCACCAGCATCACCACCATCAGCATCATCACCATCATCACCACCATCACCACCATCACCACCATCTCCACCGTCACCATCACCACCACCACCACCATCACCAGCATCAGCACCGTCACCATCATCACCATCATCATCACCACCACCACCATCACCACCATCACCATCACCTCCACCACGACCATCACCACCATCACCACCACCATCACCAGCATCACCACCGTCACCATCATCACCATCACCATCACCATCACCACCATCACCACCATCACCACCATCACCATCACCACCACGACCACCACCACCATAACCACCATCACCATCATCATCACCATCACCACCATCACCACCATCACCACCATCACTATCACCACCATCACCACCATCACCACCGTCACCATCGCCACCACCACCACCATCACCACCATCACCATCACCACCACCACCACCATCACCATCACCATCACCACCACCATCACCACCATCACCACCACCACCATCACCACCATCACCATCACCACCACCACAACCATCACAACTACCACCACCACCACCCCCATCACCATCACGACCACCATCACCACCATCACCACCACCACCAGCACCACGGTTACCACCATCACCACCATCATCACCATCACCACCACCACCACCATCACCACCATCAGCACCACCACCACCATGACCACCACCACCATCACCATCATCATCACCATCACCACCACCACCATCACCACCACCATCACCATCATCACCACGCCCACCATCACCATCACTACCATCACCACCATCACCAACACCACCACCATCAATACTACTATCACCACCATCACCACCATCACCACCATCACCATCACCACCACCACCATCGCCACTATCACCACCATCACCACCATGACCACCACCTCCATCACGACCACCACAATGATCACCACCATCTCCACCCCCATCATCACCACCATCACCACCATCTCCATCATCATCACCATCACCGGCACCACTACCATCACCACCAGCATCATCACCAGCACCACCACCATCACCACCACCATCATCACCACCATAACCACCATCACCATCATCATCACCATCACCACCATCACCACCATCACCACCACCAGCATCACCAACATCACCACCATCACCATCACCACCACAAACACCACCACCATCACCACCATCACCACCACCTCCATCATGACCCCCACAACGATCACCACCATCTCCACCCTCATCATCACCACCATCACCACCATCACCATCATCATCACCATCAAAACCATCACCACAATCACCATCATCATCACCATTACCACCATCACAACCATCACCACCACCACCACCACCACCATCACCACCACCACCACCATCATCACCAACATCACCACTATCACCATCATCATCACCATCACCACCATAACTACCATCATCACTACCACCATCACCATCATCACAACCATCACCACCATCACCATCACCACCACCACCACCATCACCACCATCACCAGAACCACCACGACCACCATCACCATTATCACCACCATCACTACCACCACCATCACCACCACCACCACCATCACCACCACCATCACCATCACCACAACCATCAGCACCATCACCGTCACCACCACCACCACCACCACCATGACCATCACCATCACCACTCCCAGTACCACCACCACCATCAACATCACCACCACCACCACCATCACCACCACCACCACCATCACCACCATCACCATCACCACCACGACGACCATCTCCATCATCACCACCATCACCATCACCACCATCACCACGATCACCACCACCACCATCACCACCACTACCATCACCATGATCACCATCACCACCCCGACCACCATCACCACCATCACCACCATCACCACCATCACCATCACCACCACCACTACCATCACCAGCATCACCATCACCACCACGCCCACCATCACCATCATCACCACCATCGCCATCATCACCACTATCACCACCACCACCATCACCACCACCACCATCATCACCACCACCATCACCATCACCACCACCATCAACACCTTCACCCCCACCACCACCATGACAACCATCACCACCACCATCACCAGCACCACCACCATCACGACCACCACCATCACCACCATAACCACCATCACCAGCATCAGCATCACCATCATCATCACCATCACAACCATCACCATCACCACCATCACCACCATCACCATCACCACCACCAACACCATCACCACCATCACCACCACCAGCACCACCACCACAATCACCACCATCACCATCACCACCAACACCACCATTTCCACTACCACACAACCACCATCACCATCACAATCACCACCACCATCACCATCATCACCACCATCAACAGCATCATCACCATCACCACCATCACAGCATCACCACCAGCACCATTAACACCACCATAACTACGACCACCCCCATCACCACCCTCATCACCATCACCACCACCAGCACCATCACCACCATCACCACCATCACCATCATCATCACCACCACCACCACCATCACCACCATCACCACCATCACCGCCAGCACCATCAGTATCATCATCACCATCACTAGCACCACCACCATCACCACCACCACCGTCCCCACCATCACCATCACCACCACCACCACCATCACCATCACCACCACCACCACCATCACCACCACCATCACCACCACCACCATCACCACCACCACCATCACCACCACCATCATCACCACCCCAGCATCACCATCACCACCACCATCACCACCATCACCATCACCACCACCATCACCAGCATCACCACCATCACCATCATCACCATCCATCATCACCATCACCCCCATCACCACCATCACCATCATCACCATCACCATCACCACCACCATCACCAGCATCACCAAAATCACCATCATTACCATCATCATCACCATCACCACCATCACAACAATCACCACCATCACCACCACCACCATCACCACCACCACCACCATCACCACCATCACCATCACCACCACCATCACCAGCATCATCACCATCACCATCATCACCATCATCATCACCATCACCACCATCACCACTATCACCACCATCAACATCACCACTACCATCAGCCATCACCACCATTACCACCACCACAATCACCACCATCACCATCATCACCACCACCATCACCACCACCACCATCACCACCATCACCACCATCACCATCATCACCAGCCCCACCATCACCACCACCACCACCATCACTACCACCATCACCAGCATCACCAGCATCACCACCATCACCACCATCACCACCATCACCATCACCACCACCATCACTAGCATCACGACCATCACCATCATCACCATTATCATCACCATCACCACCATCACCACCATCACCACCACCTCCAACATGACCACCACAACGATCTCCACCATCTCCAACCCTATCATCAACACCATCACCACCATCACCATCATCATCACCATCACCACCAGCCCCACCATCACCACCACCACCATCACCAGCATCACCATCACCAACACCATCCCCAGCATCACCACCATCATCACCATCACCACCATCACCATCACCACCATCACTATCATCATCACCATTACCGGCACCACCACCATCACCACCACCACAATCACCACCATCACCACCATCACTATCACCACCATCACCACCATCACCACTACCACCACAACACCATCACCAACACCATCACCATCACCACCATCACTTTCACCACCACCATCACCACCACCACCACCACCACCACCATCACCACCATCACCATCATCATCACCATCACCACCATCACCACCATCACCACCATCACTATCACCACCATCACCACCATCACCACCATCACCATCACCACCATTACCATCACCACCACCATCACCAGCATCACCAAAATGACCATCATCACCATCATCATCACCATCACCACCATCACCACCATCACCACCATCACCACCACCACCACCATCACCACCATCACCAGCATCACCACCATCAGCATCATCACCATCATCATCACCATCACCACCATCACCATCCCCACCATCACCACCATCACCAGCACCACCACCAACACCATCACCACCAGCACCACCACCAGCACCACCACCACCATCACCACCATCACCATCACCACCATCACTATCTTCATCACCAGTACCGGCACCAGCACCATCACCACCACCACAATCACCACCATCACCACCATCACTATCACCACCATCACCACCAGCACCACTACCACCACCAACACCATCATCATCACCATCTCCACCATCACTTTCACCACCACCATCACCACCACCACCACCACCACCACCATCACCACCATCACCATCATCATCACCATCACCACCATCACCACCATCACCATCACCACCATCACCACCATCACCACCATCACTATCACCACCATCACCACCATCACCACCATCACCATCACCACCATTACCATCACCACCACCATCACCAGCATCACCAAAATCACCATCATTACCATCATCATCACCATCACCACCATCACAACAATCACCACCATCACCACCACCACCATCACCACCACCACCACCATCACCACCATCACCATCACCACCACCATCACCAGCATCATCACCATCACCATCATCACCATCATCATCACCATCACCACCATCACCACTATCACCACCATCAACATCACCACTACCATCAGCCATCACCACCAGTACCACCACCACACTCACCACCATCACCATCATCACCACCACCATCACCACCACCACCATCACCACCATCACCACCATCACCATCATCACCAGCCCCACCATCACCACCACCACCACCATCACTACCACCATCACCAGCATCACCAGCAGCACCACCATCACCACCATCACCACCATCACCATCACCACCACCATCACTAGCATCACGACCATCACCATCATCACCATTAGCATCACCAGCACCACCAGCACCACCATCACCACCACCTCCATCATGACCACCACAACGATCTCCACCATCTCCAACCCTATCATCACACCATCACCACTCACCATCATCATCACCATCCACCCAGCCACCACCATCACCACATCACCATCACCATCACCATCCCCAGCATCACCACCATCATCACCATCACCACCATCACCATCACCACCATCACTATCATCATCACCATTACCGGCACCACCACCATCACCACCACCACAATCACCACCATCACCACCATCACTATCACCACCATCACCACCATCACCACTACCACCACCAACACCATCACCATCACCACACCACCATCACTTCACACCACATCACCACCACCACCACCACCACCAACCATCACCACCATCACCATCATCATCACCATCACCACACACACCCATCACCACCATCACTATCACCACCATCACCACCATCACCACCATCACCATCACCACCATTACCATCACCACCACCATCACCAGCATCACCAAATGACCATCATCACCATCATCATCACCATCACCACCATCACACCATCACCACCATCACCACCACCACCACCATCACCACCATCACCAGCATCACCACCATCAGCAATCATCACCATCATCATCACCATCACCACCATCACCATCCCCACCATCACCACCATCACCATCCCACCACCAACACCATCACACCATCACCACCACCAGCACCACCACCACCATCACCACCATCACCATCACCACCATCACTATCATCATCACCATTACCGGCACCACCACCATCACCACCACCACAATCACCACCATCACCACCATCACTATCACCACCATCACCACCATCACCACTACCACCACCAACACCATCATCATCACCATCTCCACCATCACTTTCACCACCACCATCACCACCACCACCACCACCACCACCATCACCACCATCACCATCATCATCACCATCACCACCATCACCACCATCACCATCACCACCATCACCACCATCACCACCATCACTATCACCACCATCACCACCATCACCACCATCACCATCACCACCATTACCATCACCACCACCATCACCAGCATCACCAAAATCACCATCATTACCATCATCATCACCATCACCACCATCACAACAATCACCACCATCACCACCACCACCATCACCACCACCACCACCATCACCACCATCACCATCACCACCACCATCACCAGCATCATCACCATCACCATCATCACCATCATCATCACCATCACCATCATCACCATCATCATCACCATCACCACCATCACCACTATCACCACCATCAACATCACCACTACCATCAGCCATCACCACCATTACCACCACCAATCACCACCATCACCATCATCACCACCACCATCACCACCACCACCATCACCACCATCACCACCATCACCATCATCACCAGCCCCACCATCACCACCACCACCACCATCACTACCACCATCACCAGCATCAACAGCATCACCACCATCACCACCATCACCACCATCACCATCACCACCACCATCACTAGCATCACGACCATCACCATCATCACCATTATCATCACCATCACCACCATCACCACCATCACCACCACCTCCATCATGACCACCACAACGATCTCCACCATCTCCAACCCTATCATCAACACCATCACCACCATCACCATCATCATCACCATCACCACCAGCCCCACCATCACCACCACCACCATCACCAGCATCACCATCACCAACACCATCCCCAGCATCACCACCATCATCACCATCACCACCATCACCATCACCACCATCACTATCATCATCACCATTACCGGCACCACCACCATCACCACCACCACAATCACCACCATCACCACCATCACTATCACCACCATCACCACCATCACCACTACCACCACCAATACCATCACCATCACCATCACCACCATCACTTTCACCACCACCATCACCACCACCACCACCACCACCACCATCACCACCATCACCATCATCATCACCATCACCACCATCACCACCATCACCACCATCACTATCACCACCATCACCACCATCACCACCATCACCATCACCACCATTACCATCACCACCACCATCACCAGCATCACCAAAATGACCATCATCACCATCATCATCACCATCACCACCATCACCACCATCACCACCATCACCACCACCACCACCATCACCACCATCACCAGCATCACCACCATCAGCATCATCCATCATCATCACCATCACCACCATCACCATCCCCACCATCACCACCATCACCATCACCACCACCAACACCATCACCACCATCACCACCACCAGCACCACCACCACCATCACCACCATCACCATCACCACCATCACTATCATCATCACCATTACCGGCACCACCACCATCACCACCACCACAATCACCACCATCACCACCATCACTATCACCACCATCACCACCATCACCACTACCACCACCAACACCATCATCATCACCATCTCCACCATCACTTTCACCACCACCATCACCACCACCACCACCACCACCACCATCACCACCATCACCATCATCATCACCATCACCACCATCACCACCATCACCATCACCACCATCACCACCATCACCACCATCACTATCACCACCATCACCACCATCACCACCATCACCATCACCACCATTACCATCACCACCACCATCACCAGCATCACCAAAATCACCATCATTACCATCATCATCACCATCACCACCATCACAACAATCACCACCATCACCACCACCACCATCACCACCACCACCACCATCACCACCATCACCATCACCACCACCATCACCAGCATCATCACCATCACCATCATCACCATCATCATCACCATCACCACCATCACCACTATCACCACCATCAACATCACCACTACCATCAGCCATCACCACCATTACCACCACCACAATCACCACCATCACCATCATCACCACCACCATCACCACCACCACCATCACCACCATCACCACCATCACCATCATCACCAGCCCCACCATCACCACCACCACCACCATCACTACCACCATCACCAGCATCACCAGCATCACCACCATCACCACCATCACCACCATCACCATCACCACCACCATCACTAGCATCACGACCATCACCATCATCACCATTATCATCACCATCACCACCATCACCACCATCACCACCACCTCCATCATGACCACCACAACGATCTCCACCATCTCCAACCCTATCATCAACACCATCACCACCATCACCATCATCATCACCATCACCACCAGCCCCACCATCACCACCACCACCATCACCAGCATCACCATCACCAACACCATCCCCAGCATCACCACCATCATCACCATCACCACCATCACCATCACCACCATCACTATCATCATCACCATTACCGGCACCACCACCATCACCACCACCACAATCACCACATCACCACCATCACTATCACCACCATCACCACCATCACCACTACCACCACCAACACCATCACCATCACCATCACCACCATCACTTTCACCACCACCATCACCACCACCACCACCACCACCACCATCACCACCATCACCATCATCATCACCATCACCACCATCACCACCATCACCACCATCACTATCACCACCATCACCACCATCACCACCATCACCATCACCACCATTACCATCACCACCACCATCACCAGCATCACCAAAATGACCATCATCACCATCATCATCACCATCACCACCATCACCACCATCACCACCATCACCACCACCACCACCATCACCACCATCACCAGCATCACCACCATCAGCATCATCACCATCATCATCACCATCACCACCATCACCATCCCCACCATCACCACCATCACCATCACCACCACCAACACCATCACCACCATCACCACCACCAGCACCACCACCACATCACCACCATCACCATCACCACCATCACTATCATCATCACCATTACCGGCACCACCACCATCACCACCACCACAATCACCACCATCACCACCATCACTATCACCACCATCACCACCATCACCACTACCACCACCAACACCATCATCATCACCATCTCCACCATCACTTTCACCACCACCATCACCACCACCACCACCACCACCACCACCATCACCACCATCACCATCATCATCACCATCACCACCATCACCACCATCACCACCATCACTATCACCACCATCACCACCATCACCACCATCACCATCACCACCATTACCATCACCACCACCATCACCAGCATCACCAAAATGACCATCATCACCATCATCATCACCATCACCACCATCACCACCATCACCATCCCCACCATCACCACCATCACCATCACCACCACCAACACCATCACCACCATCACCACCACCAGCACCACCACCACCATCACCACCATCACCATCACCACCACCACCACCATCACCACTATCACCACCACCACCATCACCATCACCATCACCACCACCGTCACCACCATCACCATCATCAACAGCATCATCACCATCACCACCATCACAGCATCACCACCACCACCATCAACACCACCATAACCAGCACCACCACCATCACCACCCTCACCAGCATCACCATCATCATCACCATCACCACCACCACCACATCACCACCATCACCACCCCCACCACCATCACTGC
Organism: Cavia porcellus; assembly: GCF_034190915.1. NCBI lineage: Eukaryota > Metazoa > Chordata > Mammalia > Rodentia > Caviidae > Cavia > Cavia porcellus. The sequence goes on along the minus strand of NW_026947501.1, from coordinate 70,507,403 downwards.
CACCACCATCAGTATCATCATCACCATCACTAGCACCACCACCATCACCACCACCACCATCACCACCATCACCACCACCACAATCACCACCATCACCACCATCACTATCACCACCATCACCACCATATCCACTACCACCACCAACACCATCATCATCACCATCACCACCATCACTTTCACCACCACCATCACCACCACCACCACCACCACCATCACCACCATCACCATCATCATCACCATCACCACCATCACCACCATCACCACCATCACTATCACCACCATCACCACCATCACCACCATCACCATCACCACCATTACCATCACCACCACCATCACCAGCATCACCAAAATGACCATCATCACCATCATCATCACCATCACCACCATCACCACCATCACCACCATCACCACCACCACCATCACCACCATCACCAGCATCACCACCATCAGCATCATCACCATCATCATCACCATCACCACCATCACCATCCCCACCATCACCACCATCACCATCACCACCACCAACACCATCACCACCATCACCACCACCAGCACCACCACCACCATCACCACCATCACCATCACCACCACCACCACCATCACCACTATCACCACCACCACCATCACCATCACCACCACCGTCACCACCATCACCATCATCAACAGCATCATCACCATCACCACCATCACAGCATCACCACCACCACCATCAACACCACCATAACCAGCACCACCACCATCACCACCCTCACCAGCATCACCATCATCATCACCATCACCACCACCACCACATCACCACCATCACCACCCCCACCACCATCACTGCCACCACCATCAGTATCATCATCACCATCACTAGCACCACCACCATCACCACCACCACTCACCACCATCACCACCACCACCATCACCACCACAACCACTATCACCACCATCACACCACCACCACCATGACCACCATCACCATCATCATCACCATCACCAACACCATCATCATCACTACCATCACCATCATCATCACCAACACCACCATCACCACCATCACCATCACCGCCATCACCACTATCACCACCATTACCACCACCACCATCACCATCACCACCAGCATCACCACCATTACCATCACCACCACCACCACCATCACCACCATCACCATCACCACCACAACCACCGCTACCATCACCACCATCACCACCACCTCCATCACGACAACCACAACCATCACCACCATCACCACCACCATCATCACCACCATCACTACCATCACCATCATCATCACCATCACCACCATCACCACCGTCACTTCCAGCACCAAAACCACCATCAGCACCATCACCATCATCATCACAATTACCACCATCACCACCATCACCACCATCACCATCACCACCACCACCACCATCACCACCATCACCACTACCATCATCACAACCATCACCACCATCACCATCATCACCACCACCACTGCCAATAAACAACACCATCACCACCACCACCACCACCACCATCACCACCACCACCACCATCACCACCATCACCACCACCACCATCACAACCATCACCACCATCACCATCATCACCACCACCACTGCCATCAACAACACCATCACCACCACCACCACCACCACCATCACCACCACCACCACCATCACCACCATCACCATCACAAGCATCACTGAAATCACCATCATCACCATCATTACCATCACCACCATCACCACCATCACCATCACCGTCACCACCACCATCACCACCACCACCACCACCACCACCATCACCACCATCACCATCATCATCACCATCACCACCATCACCACTATCACCACCATCAACATCACCACCATCACCACCATCACCACCGTCACCATCACCACCCCACCACCATCACCACCATCACCATCACCTCCACCACGACCATCACCACCATCACCACCACCATCACCAGCATCACCACCGTCACCATCATCACCATCATCATCACCATCACCACCATCACCACCATCACCATCACCACCACGACCACCACCACCATAACCACCATCACCATCATCATCACCATCACCACCATCACCACCATCACCACCATCACTATCACCACCATCACCACCATCACCACCGTCACCATTGCCACCACCACCACCATCACCACCATCACCATCACCACCACCACCACCATCACCACCACCACCATCACCATCACCGTCATCACCACCATCACCACGATCACCACCACCACCATCACCACCATCACCATCACCACCACCACCACCATCACAACTACCACCACCACCACCCCCATCACCATCACGACCACCATCACCATCACCACCACCATCAACACCTTCACCCCCACCACCACCATCACAACCATCACCATCACCATCACCAGCACCACCACCATTATGACCACCACCATCACCATCATCACCACCACCACCATCACCACCATCACCACCACCACCACCATCACCACCATCACCAGAATCACCAGCATCAGCATCATCACCATCATCATCACCATCACAACCATCACCATCACCACCACCACCACCATCACCACCATCACCATCACCACCACCACCACCATCACCACCATCACCACCATCACCACCATCACCACAACCAACACCATCACCACCATCACCATCACCAGCACCACCACCACCATCACCACCATCACCATCACCACCACCACCACCATCACCAGTACCACCACCACCACCATCACCCATCACCCTCACCACCCTCACCACCATCACAATCACCACCACCATCACCAGCATCACCACCATCACCATCATCACCATCATCAGTACCATCACCATCATCACCATCACCACCATCACCACCACCCCATCACCACAACCATCACCACCATCACCACCAACACCATCACCCACCATCACCACCACCATCATCACCCACCACCACCACCATCACCACCACCACCACATCACCACTCACACCATCACCACCATCACCACCATCACTCACCATCCCACCACCATTCCACCATCACCACCACCATCACCACCACCACCATCACCACCACCTCCATCACACCATCATCACCATCACCACCTCCATCATCCCACCACCCCCATCACCACCATCACCACCATCACCCACACCACCACCACCACCTCACCATCATCACCATCCATACCCCCTCCACCATCACCATCACCACCACCAACACCATCATCACCACCACCCCACCCCCACCACCACCCACCACCACCATCACCATCACCACCACCATCCCCAACCACCTCACCACCATCACCAGCACACCATCACCACCACATCCACCATCACCACCATCACCACTCACCATCACCACCACCACCCACCACACATAACCACCATCACCACCATCACCATCACCATCCATACATCACCATCACCTACCACCATCACATCTCATCATCATATCCCTTATAATTATTCATCATTATTATTATAATTATCATATTATCATCATCATTATCATTTCACCACCACCACCATCACCACACCACCATCATCACCACCATCACCACCACCATCATCACCACCATCACCACCATCACCATCATCATCACCATCAGCACCATCACCACCACCGGTACCACCACCATCACCACCACCACCACCATCACCACCATCAACACCATTACACCATCACAACCATCACCACCATCACCACCACCATCACCACCACCATCACCACCACCACCATCACCACCATCACCATCATCATCACCATCATCACCACCATCACCATCACCACCACCACCATCATCACCACCATCACCGGCACCATCATCACCACCATCACCACCATCACCATCATCATCACCATCAGCACCATCACCACCACCGGTACCACCACCCTCACCAGCATCACCATCATCATCACCATCACCACCACCACCACATCACCACCATCACCACCCCCACCACCATCACTGCCACCACCATCAGTATCATCATCACCATCACTAGTACCACCACCATCACCACCACCACCATCACCACCATCACCACCACCACCATCACCACCACAACCACTATCACCACCATCACACCACCACCACCATGACCACCATCACCATCATCATCACCATCACCAACACCATCATCATCACTACCATCACCATCATCATCACCAACACCACCATCACCACCATCACCATCACCGCCATCACCACTATCACCACCATTACCACCACCACCATCACCATCACCACCAGCATCACCACCATTACCATCACCACCACCACCACCATCACCACCATCACCATCACCACCACAACCACCGCTACCATCACCACCATCACCACCACCTCCATCACGACAACCACAACCATCACCACCATCACCACCACCATCATCACCACCATCACTACCATCACCATCATCATCACCATCACCACCATCACCACCGTCACTTCCAGCACCAAAACCACCATCAGCACCATCACCATCATCATCACAATTACCACCATCACCACCATCACCACCATCACCATCACCACCACCACCACCATCACCACCATCACCACTACCATCATCACAACCATCACCACCATCACCATCATCACCACCACCACTGCCAATAAACAACACCATCACCACCACCACCACCACCACCATCACCACCACCACCACCATCACCACCACACCACCACCACCATCACAACCATCACCACCATCACCATCATCACCACCACCACTGCCATCAACAACACCATCACCACCACCACCACCACCACCATCACCACCACCACCACCATCACCACCATCACCATCACAAGCATCACTGAAATCACCATCATCACCATCATTACCATCACCACCATCACCACCATCACCATCACCGTCACCACCACCATCACCACCACCACCACCACCACCACCATCACCACCATCACCATCATCATCACCATCACCACCATCACCACTATCACCACCATCAACATCACCACCATCACCACCATCACCACCGTCACCATCACCACCACCACCACCATCACCACCATCACCATCACCTCCACCACGACCATCACCACCATCACCACCACCATCACCAGCATCACCACCGTCACTCATCATCACCATCATCATCACCATCACCACCATCACCACCATCACCATCACCACCACGACCACCACCACCATAACCACCATCACCATCATCATCACCATCACCACCATCACCACCATCACCACCATCACTATCACCACCATCACCACCATCACCACCGTCACCATTGCCACCACCACCACCATCACCACCATCACCATCACCACCACCACCACCATCACCACCACCACCATCACCATCACCGTCATCACCACCATCACCACGATCACCACCACCACCATCACCACCATCACCATCACCACCACCACCACCATCACAACTACCACCACCACCACCCCATCACCATCACGACCACCATCACCACCATCACAACCACCACCATTACCACCATTACCACCATCACCACCATCATCACCATCACCACCACCACCACCATCACTACCATCATCACCATCACCACCATCACCACCTTTACCACCATAACCACCATCAGCACCACCACCACCATGACCACCACCACCATCACCATCATCATCATCATCACCACCACCACCACCATCACCACCACCATCACCATCATCACCACACCCACCATCACCATCACCACCATCACCACCATCACCAGCACCACCACCATCACTACCACTATCACCACCATCACCACCATCACCATCACCACCACCACCATCGCCACTATCACCACCATCACCACTATAACCACCACCTCTATCACGACCACCACAATCATCACCACCATCTCCACCCCCATCATCACCACCATCACCACCATCACCATCATCATCACCATCACCGGCACCACTACCATCACCACCAACATCATCACCACCATCACCACCATCACCATCATCATCACCATCACCACCATCACCACCATCACCATAACCACCATCACCAACATCACCACCATCACCACCACAACCAGCACCACCATCACCACCATCATCACCACCTCCATCACGACCCCCACAACGATCACATCATCTCCAACCTCATCATCACCACCATCACCACCATCACCATCATCATCACCATCACCACCATCACCACCATCACCATCACAACCATCACCACCATCACCACCATCACCACCACAACCAGCACCACCATCACCACCGTCATCACCACCTCCATCACGACCCCCACAACGATCACCACCATCTCCAACCTCATCATCACCACCATCACGACCATCACCATCATCATCACCATCAAAACCATCACCACAATCACCATCATCATCACCATTACCACCATCACCACCATCACCACCATCACCACCACCACCATTACCACCACCACCACCATCACCACCACCATCATCACCAACATCACCATCATCACCATCATCATCACCATCACCACTATAACCAGCATTACCACTACCACCATCACCATCATCACCACCATCACCACCATCACCATCACCACCACCACCACCATCACCACCATCACCAGAACCACCACGACCACCATCACCATTATCACCACCATCACCACCACCACCATCACCACCACCACCACCATCATTACCACCATCACCATCACCACCAGCATCACCACCATCACCATCACCACCACCACCACCACCACCATCAACATCACCATGACCACCACCATTACCACCACCACCATCACCATCACCACCACCACCACCATCACTACCACCACCATCACCACCATCACCATCACCACCACGACCACCATCTCCATCATCACCACCATCACCATCACCACCATCACCACCATCACCACTATCACCATCACCACCACCACCATCACCACGATCACCATCACCACCACGACCACCATCACCACGGTCACCACCATCACCACCATCACCACCACCACCACCACCACCATCACCAGCATCACCATCACCACCACCATCACCATCATCACCCCCATCACCACCAACACCATCACCACCACCACTATCATCACCACCACCACCATCACCATCACCACCACCATCAACACCTTCACCCCCACCACCACCATCACAACCATCACCATCACCATCACTAGCACCACCACCATCACGACCATCACCATCACCACCATAGCCACCATCACCAAACACACCACCATCACCACCACCACCATCAACATCATCACCACCACCACCATCACCACCATCACCACCACCACCACCATCACCAACATCACCAGCATCACCAGCATCAGCATCATCACCATCATCATCACCATCACAACCATCACCATCACCACCATCATCACATTCACCACCATCACCATCACCACCACCAACACCATCACCACTACCAGCACCACCACCAACATCACCAACATCACCATCACCACTACCACCACCATCACCACTACCACCACCACCACCATCACCAGCACAATCACCACCACCATCACCACCATCACCACCATCAACAGCATCATCACCATCACCACCATCACAGCATCACCACCACCACCATCAACACCACCATAAGCACGACCACCACCATCACCATCCTCACCACCATCACCACCACCAGCACCATCACCACCATTAACACCATCACCATCATCATCACCATCACCACCATCACCAGCATCAGCATCATCACCATCATCATCACCATCACCACCATCACCACCATCAACAGCATCATCACCATCACCACCATCACAGCATCACCACCACCACCATCAACACCACCATAAGCTCGACCACCACCATCACCACCCTCACCACCATCACCACCACCAGCACCATCACCACCATCACCACCACCACCACCATCACCACCATCACCAGCATCACCAGCATCAGCATCATCACCGTCATCATCACCATCACCACAATAACCACCATCACCACCACGACCACCATCACCCAAATCACCAGCATCACCACCATCAGCATCATCACCACCATCACCACCATCACCACCGTCACCATCACCACCATCACCACCCTCACCACCATCACCACCACCAGCACCATCACCACCATCACCACCACCACCACCATCACCACCATCACCAACATCACCACCGTCACCATCATCACCATCATCATCACCATCACCACCATCACCACCATCACCACCATCACTATTACCACCATCACCAGCATCACCACCATCACCATCGCCACCACCACCACCATCACCACCATCACCATCACCACCACCACCACCATCACCACCACCACCATCACCATCACCATCACCACCACAATCACCACCATCACCACCACCACCGTCACCACCATCATCATCACCACCACCACCACCATCACAACTACCACCACCACCACCCCCATCACCATCACGACCACCATCACCACCATCACCACCACCAGCACCATCACCACCATCACCACCACCACCACCATCACCACCATCACCAACATCACCACCGTCACCATCATCACCATCATCATCACCATCACCACCATCACCACCATCACCACCATCACTATTACCACCATCACCACCATCACCACCGTCACCATCGCCACCACCACCACCATCACCACCATCACCATCACCACCACCACCACCATCACCACCACCACCATCACCATCACCATCACCACCACAATCACCACCATCACCACCACCACCGTCACCACCATCAGCATCACCACCACCACCACCATCACAACTACCACCACCACCACCCCCATCACCATCACGACCACCATCACCACCATCACCACCACCACCATCACCATCATCATCGCCATCACCACCACCACCACCATCACCACCACCGTCACCATCATCACCACGCCCACCATCACCATCACCACCATCACCACCATCACCAGCACCACCACCATCACTACCACTATCACCACCATTACCACCACAACCACCACCACCGTCAGCACCATCACCACCACCTCCATCACGACCCCCACAACGATCACCACCATCTCCAACCTCATCATCACCACCATCACCACCATCACCATCATCATCACCATCAAAACCATCACCACAATCACCATCATCATCACCATTACCACCATCGCCACCATCACCACCATCACCACCACCACCATCACCACCACAACCACCATCACTACCATCACCACCACCATCATCACCAACATCACCACCATCACCATCATCATCACCATCACCACCATAACTACCATCACTACTACCACCATCAAAATCATCACCACCATCACCACCATCACCATCACCACCACCACCACCATCACCACCATCACCAGTACCACGACGACCACCATCACCATTATCACCACCATCACCACTACCACCATCACCAACACCATCACCATCACCACCACCATCACCATCACCACCACCATCACCACCATCACCATCACCACCACCACCACCACCGGCATCACCATCACCATGACCACTACCATTACCACCACCACCATCAACATCACCACCACCACCACCATCACCAACACCACCACCATCACCACCATCACCATCACCACCACGACCACCATCTCCATCATCACCACCATCACCATCACCACCACCACCATCACCATGATCACCATCACCACCACGACCACCATCACCACCATCACCACCATCACCACCATCACCATCACCACCACCACCACCATCACCAGCATCACCATCACCACCACGCCCACCATCACCATCATCACCACCATCACCATCATCACCACCATCACTACCACCACCATCACCACCACCCCCATCATCACCACGACCACCATCACCATCACCACCACCATCAACACCTTCACCCCCACCACCACCATCACAACCATCACCATCACCATCACCAGCACCACCACCATTATGACCACCACCATCACCATCATCACCACCACCACCATCACCACCATCACCACCATCACCACCACCACCACCATCACCACCATCACCAGAATCACCAGCATCAGCATCATCACCATCATCATCACCATCACAACCATCACCATCACCACCACCACCACCATCACCACCATCACCATCACCACCACCACCACCATCACCACCATCACCACCATCACCACCATCACCACCACCAACACCATCACCACCATCACCATCACCAGCACCACCACCACCATCACCACCATCACCATCACCACCACCACCACCATCACCAGTACCACCACCACCACCATCACCACCATCACCCTCACCACCATCACCACCATCACAATCACCACCACCATCACCAGCATCACCACCATCACCATCATCACCATCATCAGTACCATCACCATCATCACCATCACCACCATCACCACCACCACCACCATCACCACCACCACCATCAAAACCATCACCACCATCACCACCGTCACCACCAACACCACCACCATCACCACCACCACCATCATCACCATCACCATCACTATCAACACCACCATCACCACCATCACGACCTTCACCACCATCACCACCATTACCACCATCACCACCATCCTCACCACCACCACCATCACCACCACCACCATCACCATCATCATCACCATCACCACCTCCACCACCATCACCACCACCTCCACCATCACCACCATCACCACCATCGCCATCATCATCAGCATCACCACCACCACCACAATCACCACCATCACCACCATCACCACCACCACGATCAGCACCATCACCACCATCACTATCATCACCACCCCCCCCACCATCACCACCACCACCACCATCACCAGCATCACCATCACCACCACCATCCCCAGCATCACCACCATCACCACCATCACCATCATCACCATCACCACCATCACTATCATCTTCACCATCACCGGCACCACCACCATCACCACCACCACCATCAACATCATCATCACCATCACCGGCACCACCACCACCACCACCGTCATCACCATCACCATAACCACCACCACCATCATCACCACCAACACCACCATCACCACCACCACCATCACCACACCACCATCATCACCACCATCACCACCACCATCATCACCACCATCACCACCATCACCATCATCATCACCATCAGCACCATCACCACCACCGGTACCACCACCATCACCACCACCACCACCATCACCACCATCAACACCATTACACCATCACAACCATCACCACCATCACCACCACCATCACCACCACCATCACCACCACCACCATCACCTCCATCACCATCATCATCACCATCATCACCACCATCACCATCACCACCACCACCATCATCACCACCATCACCAGCACCATCATCACCACCATCACCACCATCACCATCATCATCACCATCAGCACCATCACCACCACCGGTACCACCACCCTCACCAGCATCACCATCATCATCACCATCACCACCACCACCACATCACCACCATCACCACCCCCACCACCATCACTGCCACCACCATCAGTATCATCATCACCATCACTAGCACCACCACCATCACCACCACCACCATCACCACCATCACCACCACCACCATCACCACCACAACCACTATCACCACCATCACACCACCACCACCATGACCACCATCACCATCATCATCACCATCATCACCACCATCACCATCACCACCACCACCATCATCACCACCATCACCAGCACCATCATCACCACCATCACCACCATCACCATCATCATCACCATCAGCACCATCACCCCCACCGGTACCACCACCATCACCAGCACCACCACCATCACCACTATCACCACCACCATCATCACCACCATCACCACCATCACCACCATCACCACCACCACCATCACCACCATCAACACCATCACACCATCACCATCCTCATCACCATTACCACCATCACCACCATCACCACCTCCACCGTCACCACCATCACCATCATCACCACCCCCACCATCACCATCACCACCATCACCACCATCACCATCACCACCACTATCACCAGCATCACCACCATCACCATCATCAGCATCATCAGTACCATCACCACCGTCACCATCACCACCATCACCACCACCACCACCATCACCACCACCACCATCAAAACCATCACCACCATCACCACCATCACCACCACCACCACCACCATCACCACCACCACCATCACCACCATCACCATCACCATCAACACCACCATCACCATCACCAACATCACCACCTTCACCACCATCACCACCATCACCACCCTCACCATCATTACCACCATCACCACTATCATCACCACCACCACCATCACCACCACCATCATCACCATCATCACCACCATCACCACCTCCACCACCATCACCACCACGTCCACCATCACCACCATCACCACCATCACCACCATCACCATCATCATCACCATCACCACCACCACCACCATCACCACCATCACCACCACCACCACCATCCGCACCCCCACCATCACGATCATCATCACCATCACCACCATCACTCCCATCACCATCACCACCATCACCACCATCACCACCATCACCATCACCACCACCGCCACCATCACCACCATCACCAGCATCACCACCCTCACCACCACCACCATACCCACCATCACCACCATCACCACCATCACATTCACCACCATTACCATCACCACCACGATCACCAGCATCACCAAAATCACCATCATTACCATCATCATCACCATCACCACCATCACCACCATCACCACCGCCATCATCACCACCATCACCACCATCACCATCATCATCACCATCACCGTCATCACCACCATCAGCACCACGACCTTCACCACCATCCCCACCATCACCATCATCACCATCGCCACCATCAGCATCACCACCACCATCACCACCACCATCACCAGCATCACTACCATCACCATCATCACCATCATCATCACCATCACCACCATCAACACCATCACCAACACCACCATTAACAACACCACCACCATCACCAGCATCACCAAAATCACCATCATCACCATCATCATCACCATCACCACCATCACCACCATCACCACCATCACCACCACCACCACCACCATCACCACCATCAGCATCATCACCATCATCATCACCATCTCCACCATCACCATCACCACCATCACCACCATCACTATCACCACCACCAACACCATTACCACCATCACCACCACCAGCACCACCACCACCAACACTACCATCACCATCACCACCACCACCACCATCACCACTACCACCACCACCCCCATCACCATCAGCATCACCACCACCATCACCACCATCACCACCATCACAGCATCACCACCACCACCATCAGCACCACCATAACCACCACCACCACCATCACCACCCTCACCACCATCAGAACCATCACCATCATCATCACCATCACCACCACCACCACCATCACCTCCATCACCACCACCACAACAATCAACGCCACCACCATCACCACCACCATCACCACCACCACCATCACCACCATCACCATCAAGACCACCACCACCATCACCACCATCATGACCTTTACCACCATCACCACCATCAGCACCACCACCACCATGACCACCACCACCATCACTATCATCATCACCATCATCAACACCACCACCATCACCACCACCATCACCATCATCACCACGCCCACCATCACCATCACCACCATCACCACCATCACCACCACCACCACCATCACTACCACTATCACCACCATCACCACCATCATCACCACCACCACTACCACCACCATCACCACCATCACCATCACCACTACCACCATTATCACCACCACCACCACCATCACCACCACCACCATCAGCAACACCATCACTACCATCACCATCATCATCACCATCAGCATCATCAGCACCACCAGTACCACCACCATCACCACCACCACCACCTTCACCACTATCACCACCACCATCATCACCACGATCAGAACCATCACCACCATCACCACCATCAACACCATCACACCATCACCATCCTCATCACCATCACCATCATCACCACCCCCACCATCACCATCACCACCATCACCACCATCACCATCACCACCACCATCACCAGCATCACCAGCATCACCATCATGACCATCATCAGTACCATCACCCTCATGACCATCACCACCTTCACCACCACCACCACCATCACCACCACCACCATCAAAACCATCACCACCATCACCACCATCACCACCACCACCACCACCATCACCACCACCACCATCACCAGCATCACCATCACCACCATCACCACCTTCACCACCATCACCACCATCACCACACTCACCACCATTACCACCATCACCACCACCATCACCACCACCACCATCACCTCCACCACCATCACCATCACCACCACCATCTCCCCCATCACCATCACCACCACCACCATCACCACCATCACCATCACCACCACCACCATCATCACCACCATCACCACCGTCACCACCACCACCATCACCACCACCACCATCATCACCACCATTACCACCACCATCATCACCACCATCACCACCATCACCATCATCCTCACCATCAGCATCATCACCACCACCAGTACCACCACCATCACCACCACCACCACCATCACCACCATCACCACCCCCACCATCACCACCACCACCATCACCACCCTCACCACCATTACCACCATCACCACCATCATCACCACCATCACCACCATCACCACCATCACCACCACCACCATCACCACCATCAACACCATCTCAGCATCACCATCCTCATCACCACCACCACCATCACCACCATCACCATCATCACCACCCCCACCATCACCATCACCACCATCACCACCATCACCACCACCACCACCATCACCACCACCTTCATCACCACCATCACCATCATCACCATCATCAGTACCATCACCACCATCACCATCACCACCATCACCACCACCACCACCACCATCAAAACCATCACCACCATCACCACCATCACCACCACCACCACCATCACCACCACCTTCATCACCACCATCACCATCATCGTCACCATTACCTCCATCACCAAAATCACCACCAACACCACCACCACCATCAAAACTGCCACCACCATCACCACCATCACCACCACCATCACCACCATCACCACCATCACCATCATCATCACCATCACCACGATCACTACCATCACCACCTCCACCATCACCACCATCACCTCCATCACCAACATCACCACCCCCACCATCACCATCACCACCACCATCTCCACCATCACCATCACCAACACCACCAACACCTCCACCACCATCACCTTCACCACCAACATCTCCCCCATCACCATCACCACCACCACCACCATCACCACCATCACCATCACCACCACCACCATCATCACCACCATCACCACCATCACCACCAGCACCATCACCACCACCACCATCATCACCACCATCACCACCACCATCATCACCACCATCACCACCATCACCACCACCACCATCACCACCATCAACACCATCATACCATCACCATCCTCATCACCATCACCACCATCACCACCATCACCACCACCACCATCACCACCATCACCATCATCATCACCATCACCACCATCACCATCACCACCATCATGACCATCACTATCATCACCATCACCACCATCACCATCGCCACCACCACCACCATCACCAACATCACCATCACCACCACCACCACCATCACCACCACCACCATCACCATCACCATCACCACCACCATCACCACCATCCCCACCACCACCATCACCACCATCACCATCACCACCACCACCACCATCACAACTACCACCAACACCACCCCCATCACCATCACGACCACCATCACCACCATCACAACCACCACCCTCACCACCATTACCACCATCACCACCATCATCACCATCACCACCACCACGACCATCACTACCATCACCACCATCACCACCATCACCACCTTTACCACCATCACCACCATCAGCACCACCACCACCATGACCACCACCACCATCATCATCATCATCACCACCACCACCATCACCACCATCACCAGCACCACCACCATCACCACCATTACCAGCATCACCAGCATCAGCATCATCACAATCATCATCACCATCACAGCCATCACCATCACCACCATCACCACCATCACCACCATCACCATCACCACCATCAACACCATCACCACCACCAGCACCAACACCACCATCACCACCATCACCATCACCACCACCACCACCATCACCACTACCACCACCACCACCATCACCATCACCACCACCATCACCATCACCATCACCACAACTATCACCACCATCACCACCATCACCATCATCATCACCATCACCACCACCACCACCATCACCACCATCACCACCACCACCATCACCGCCAAAACCATCAGTATCATCATCACCATCACTAGCACCACCACCATCACCACCACCACCATCACCACCACCACCACCATCACCACTACCACCACCATCACCATCACCATCACCACCACCATCACCATCACCATCACCACAACTATCTCCACCATCACCACCATCACCATCATCATCACCATCACCACCACCACCACCATCACCACCATCACCACCACCACCATCACCGCCAAAACCATCAGTATCATCATCACCATCACTAGCACCACCACCATCACCACCACCACCATCACCACCATCACCACCACAACCACCATCACCACCATCACCACCACCATCATCAGAACCATCACCACCATCACCATCACCACCACCATCACCATCACCACCATCACCATCACCACCACCACCACCATCACCACTATCACCACCATCACCACCATCACCACCACCTCCATCACCACCACCATCATCACCAACACCATCACCACCATCACCACCACCACCATCAACACCACCACCACCATCAGCAACATCACTACCCTCACCACCATCACCACCATCACCACCACCACCACCATCACCACCATCACCACGACCATCAGCACCATCACCATCACCACCACCATCACCACCATCACCATCATCATCACCATTACCTCCATCACCTCCATCACCACCACCACCACCATCACTACCACTGTCACCACCATTACCACCATCATCATCACCACCACCACCACCACCACCATCACCACCACCACCATCACCATCATCATCAACACCACCACCACCACCTCCACCATCAGCACCTTCACCTTCATCATCACCATCACCATCACTACCACCATCACACCATCACCATCCTCATCACCATCACCACCATCACCACCATCACCACCATCACCATCACCACCATCACCACCATCACAATCACCACCACCATCACCAGCATCACCACCATCACCATCATCACCATCATCGGTACCATCACCACCATCAACATCACCACCATCACCACCACCACCACCATCACCACCACCACCATCAAAACCATCACCACCATCACCACCGTCACCACCAACACCACCACCATCACCACCACCACCATCATCACCATCACCATCACTATCAACACCACCATCACCATCACCACCATCACCACCTTCACCACCATCACCACCATTACCACCATCACCACCATCATCACCACCACCACCATCACCACCATCACAATCACCCCCACCACCAACATCACCACTACCACAACCACCACCACCACCATCACCATCACCATCACCACAACTATCACCACCATCACCACCATCACCATCATCATCACCATCACCACCACCACCACCATCACCACCATCACCACCACCACCATCACCGCCAAAACCATCAGTATCATCATCACCATCACTAGCACCACCACCATCACCACCACCACCATCACCACCATCACCACCACCACCACCATCACCACGATCACCACCATCACCATCACCACCACCACCACCATCACCACCATCACCATCACCACCACCACCACCATCACCACTATCACCACCATCACCACCGTCACCACCACCTCCATCACCACCACCATCATCA
This sequence comes from Cavia porcellus, assembly GCF_034190915.1. Classification (NCBI taxonomy): domain Eukaryota; kingdom Metazoa; phylum Chordata; class Mammalia; order Rodentia; family Caviidae; genus Cavia; species Cavia porcellus. The sequence goes on along the minus strand of NW_026947501.1, from coordinate 70,489,433 downwards.
CCAACACCATCACCACCATCACCACCACCACCATCACCACCACCACCACCATCACCAACATCACTACCCTCACCACCATCACCACCATCACCACCACCACCACCATCACCACCATCACCACCACCATCACCACCATCACCATCACCACCACCATCACCACCATCACCATCATCATCACCATTACCTCCATCACCACCATCACCACCACCACCACCATCACTACCACTATCACCACCATCACCACCATCATCACCACCACCACCACCACCACCACTATCACCACCATCACCATCACCATCACCATCAACACCACCACCACCATCTCAACCATCAGCACCTTCACCTTCACCATCACCATCACCATCACTACCACTATCATCACCATCACCATCATCATCACCATCACCACCAACACCACCAACACCATCACCACCATCACCTCCACCACCATCACAGTCACCACCACCATCTCCCCCATCACCATCACCACCACCACCACCATCATCACCACGATCACCACCATCACCACCATCAACACCATCAACACCATCACACCATCACCATCCTCATCACCATCACCATCATCACCACCCCCACCATCACCATCACCACCATCACCACCATCACCATCACCACCACCATCACCAGCATCACCACCATCACCATCATCACCATCATCAGTACCATCACCACCATGACCATCACCACCATCACCACCACCACCACCATCACCACCACCACCATCAAAACCATCACCACCATCACCACCATCATCACCACCACCACCACCATCACCACCACCACCATCACCACCATCACCATCACCATCAACACCACCATCACCATCACCACCATCACCACCTGCACCACCATCACCACCATCACCACCCTCACCATCATTACCACCATCACCACCATCATCACCACCACCACCATCACCACCACCACCATCACCATCATCATCACCATCACCACCTCCACCACAATCACCACCACCTCCACCATCACCACCATCACCACCATCACCACCATCACCATCATCATCACCATCACCATCATCTCCACCATCAGCACCACGACCTTCACCACCATCCCCACCATCACCATCATCACCATCGCCACCATCAGCATCACCACCACCATCACCACCAACACCATCACCACCACCATCACCATCACCACCATTAACAACACCACCACCATCACCAGCATCACCAAAATCACCATCATCACCATCATCATCACCATCACCACCATCACCACCATCACCACAATCACCACCACCACCACCACCATCACCACCATCAGCATCATCACCATCATCATCACCATCACCAACATCACCATCACCACCATCACCACCATCACCACCATCACTATCACCACCACCAACACCATTACCACCATCACCACCACCAGCACCACCACAACCAACACCACCATCACCATCACGACCACCACCACCATCACCACTACCGCCACCACCCCCATCACCATCAGCATCACCACCACCATCACCACCATCACCACCATCACAGCATCACCACCACCACCATCAGCACCACCATAACCACCAACACCAGCATCACCACCCTCACCACCATCAGAACCATCACCATCATCATCACCATCACCACCACCACCACCATCACCACCATCACCACCGCCACCACAATCACCGCCACAACCATCACCACCACCATCACCACCACCACCATCACCACCATCACCATCACCACCACCACCACCATCACCACCATCACCACCTTTACCACCATCACCACCATCAGCACCACCACCACCATGACCACCACCACCATCACCATCATCATCACCATCATCAACACCACCACCATCACCACCACCATCACCATCATTACCACGCCCACCATCACCATCACCACCATCACCACCATCACCACCACCACCACCATTACTACCACTATCACCACCATCACCTCCATCATCACCACCACCACCACCACCACCATCACCACCATCACCATCACCACCATCACCACCTTCACCACCATCACCACCATCACCACACTCACCACCATTACCACCATCACCACCATCATCAACACCAACACCATCACCACCACCACCATCACCTCCACCACCATCACCATCACCACCACCATCTCCCCCATCACCATCACCACCACCACCACCATCACCACCATCACCATCTCCACCACCACCATCATCACCACCATCACCACCATCACCACCACCACCATCACCACCACCACCATCATCACCACCATCACCAAAACCATCATCACCACCATCACCACCATCACCATCATCCTCACCATCAGCATCATCAGCACCACCAGTACCACCACCATCACCACCACCACCACCATCACCACCATCACCACCCCCACCATCACCATCTCCACCATCACCACCCTCACCACCATTACCACCATTACCACCATCATCACCACCATCACCACCATCACCACCATCACCACCATCACCACCACCACCATCACTACCATCAACACCATCACACCATCACCATCCTCATCACCAACACCACCATCACCACCATCACCATCATCACCACCCCCACAATCACCATCACCACCATCACCACCATAAACATCACCACCACCATCACCAGCATCACCACCATCACCATCATCACCATCATCAGCAGCATCACTACCATCTCCATCACCACCACCACCACCATCACCACCACCACCATCAAAACCATCACCACCATCACCACCATCACCACCATCACCACCACCACCACCATCACCACCACCACCATCACCACCATCACCATCATCGTCACCATTACCTCCATCACCAAAATCACCACCACCACCACCACCATCAAAACCGCCACCACCATCACCACCATCACCACCACCATCATCACCACCATCACCACCATCACCATCATCATCACCATCACCACCATCACTACCATCACCACCTCCACCATCACCACCATCACCTCCATCACCATCATCACCACCCCCACCATCACCATCACCACCACCATCACCACCATCACCATCACCAACACCACCAACACCATCACCACCATCACCTCCACCACCATCACCATCACCACCACCATCTCCCCCATCACCATCACCACCACCACCACCATCACCACCATCACCATCACCACCACCACCATCATCACCACCATCACCACCATCACCACCAGCACCATCACCACCACCACCATCATCACCACACTCACCACCACCACCACCATCACCACCATCACCATCACCACCACCAACATCATCACCACCATCACCACCATCATCACCACCACCACCATCACCACCATCACCATCACCATCATCATCACCATCACCACCTCCACCACCATCACCACCACCTCCACCATTACCCCCATCACCACCATCACCACCATCGCCATCATCATCAGCATCACCACCACCACCACCATCACCACCATCACCAGCATCACCACCACCACCATCAGCACCATCAACACCATCACTATCATCACCACCCCCCCCACCATCACCACCTCCACCACCATCACCAGCATCACCATCACCACCACCATCCCCAGCATCACCACCATCAGCACCATCACCACCATCACCATCACCACCATCACTATCATCATCACCATCACCGGCACCACCACCATCACCACCACCACCATCAACATCATCATCACCATCACCGGCACCACCACCACCACCACCATCATCACCATCACCATAACCACCACCACCATCATCACCACCAACACCACCATCACCACCACCACCATCACCACACCACCATCATCACCACCATCACCACCACCATCATCACCACCATCACCACCATCACCATCATCATCACCATCAGCACCATCACCACCACCGGTACCACCACCAGCACCAACACCACCACCATCACCACCATCAACACCATCACACCATCACAACCATCACCACCATCACCACCACCATCACCACCACCATCACCACCATCACCATCATCATCACCATCATCACCACCATCACCATCACCACCACCACCATCATCACCACCATCATCACCACCATCACCACCATCACCATCATCATCACCATCAGCACCATCACCACCACCAGTACCACCACCATCACCAGCACCACCACCATCACCACTATCACCACCACCATCATCACCACCATCACCGCCATCACCACCATCACCACCACCACCATCACCACCATCAACACCATCACACCATCACCATCCTCATCACCATTACCACCATCACCACCATCACCACCACCACCGTCACCACCATCACCATCATCACCACCCCCACCATCACCATCACCACCATCACCACCATCACCATCACCACCACTATCACCAGCATCACCACCATCACCATCATCAGCATCATCAGTACCATCACCACCATCACCATAACCACCATCACCACCACCACCATCACCACCACCACTATCAAAACCATCACCACCATCACCACCATCACCTCCACCACCACCACCATCACCACCACCACCATCACCACCATCACCATCACCATCAATACCACCATCACCATCACCACCATCACCACCTTCACCACCATCACCACCATCACCACCCTCACCATCATTACCACCATCACCACCATCATCACCACCACCACCATCACCACCACCATCACCATCATCATCACCATCACCACCATCACTACCATCACCACCTCCACCATCACCACCATCACCTCCATCACCATCATCACCACCCCCACCATCACCATCACCACCACCATCACCACCATCACCATCACCAACACCACCAACACCATCACCACCATCACCTCCACCACCATCACCATCACCACCACCATCTCCCCCATCACCATCACCACCACCACCACCATCACCACCATCACCATCACCACCACCACCATCATCACCACCATCACCACCATCACCACCAGCACCATCACCACCACCACCATCATCACCACACTCACCACCACCACCACCATCACCACCATCACCATCACCACCACCAACATCATCACCACCATCACCACCATCATCACCACCACCACCATCACCACCATCACCATCACCATCATCATCACCATCACCACCTCCACCACCATCACCACCACCTCCACCATTACCACCATCAGCACCATCACCACCATCGCCATCATCATCAGCATCACCACCACCACCACCATCACCACCATCACCAGCATCACCACCACCACCATCAGCACCATCAACACCATCACTATCATCACCACCCCCCCCACCATCACCACCTCCACCACCATCACCAGCATCACCATCACCACCACCATCCCCAGCATCACCACCATCAGCACCATCACCACCATCACCATCACCACCATCACTATCATCATCACCATCACCGGCACCACCACCATCACCACCACCACCATCAACATCATCATCACCATCACCGGCACCACCACCACCACCACCATCATCACCATCACCATAACCACCACCACCATCATCACCACCAACACCACCATCACCACCACCACCATCACCACACCACCATCATCACCACCATCACCACCACCATCATCACCACCATCACCACCATCACCATCATCATCACCATCAGCACCATCACCACCACCGGTACCACCACCAGCACCAACACCACCACCATCACCACCATCAACACCATCACACCATCACAACCATCACCACCATCACCACCACCATCACCACCACCATCACCACCATCACCATCATCATCACCATCATCACCACCATCACCATCACCACCACCACCATCATCACCACCATCATCACCACCATCACCACCATCACCATCATCATCACCATCAGCACCATCACCACCACCAGTACCACCACCATCACCAGCACCACCACCATCACCACTATCACCACCACCATCATCACCACCATCACCGCCATCACCACCATCACCACCACCACCATCACCACCATCAACACCATCACACCATCACCATCCTCATCACCATTACCACCATCACCACCATCACCACCACCACCGTCACCACCATCACCATCATCACCACCCCCACCATCACCATCACCACCATCACCACCATCACCATCACCACCACTATCACCAGCATCACCACCATCACCATCATCAGCATCATCAGTACCATCACCACCATCACCATCACCATCAATACCACCATCACCATCACCACCATCACCACCTTCACCACCATCACCACCATCACCACCCTCACCATCATTACCACCATCACCACCATCATCACCACCACCACCATCACCACCACCATCACCATCATCATCACCATCACCACCTCCACCACCATCACCACCACCTCCACCATCACCACCATCACCACCATCACCACCATCACCATCATCATCACCATCACCACCACCACCACCATCACCACCATCACCACCACCACCACCATCCCCACCCCCACCATCACGATCATCATCACCATCACCACCATCACTACCATCACCATCACCACCATCACCACCATCACCACCATCACCATCACCACCACCGCCACCATCACCACCATCACCAACACCACCACCACCATCACCACAACCACCATCACCACCATCACCATCATCATCACCATCACCACCATCACCAGCATCACCACCCTCACCACCACCACCATACCCACCATCACCACCATCACCACCATCACCATCACCACCATTACCATCACCACCACGATCACCAGCATCACCAAAATCACCATCATTACCATCATCATCACCATCACCACCATCACCACCATCACCACCACTATCATCACCACCATTACCACCATCACCATCATCATCACCATCACCATCATCACCACCATCAGCACCACGACCTTCACCACCATCCCCACCATCACCATCATCACCATCGCCACCATCAGCATCACCACCACCATCACCACCACACCATCACCACCACCATCACCAGCATCAATACCATCACCATCATCACCATCATCATCACCATCACCACCATCAACACCATCACCATCACCACCATTAACAACACCACCACCATCACCAGCATCACCAAAATCACCATCATCACCACCTTCACCACCATCACCACCATCACCACCTTCACCACCATCACCACCATTACCACCATCACCACCATCATCACCACCACCACCATCACCACCACCACCATCACCATCATCATCACCATCACCACCTCCACCACCATCACCACCACCTCCACCATCACCACCATCACCACCATCACCACCATCGCTATCATCAGCAGCATCACCACCACCACCACCATCACCACCATCACCACCATCACCACCACCATCATCACCACCATCACCACCATCACCATCATCATCACCATCACCACCATCACTACCATCACCACCTCCACCATCACCACCATCACCTCCATCACCATCATCACCACCCCCACCATCACCATCACCACCACCATCACCACCATCACCATCACCAACACCACCAACACCATCACCACCATCACCTCCACCACCATCACCATCACCACCACCATCTCCCCCATCACCATCACCACCACCACCACCATCACCACCATCACCATCACCACCACCACCATCATCACCACCATCACCACCATCACCACCAGCACCATCACCACCACCACCATCATCACCACACTCACCACCACCACCACCATCACCACCATCACCATCACCACCACCAACATCATCACCACCATCACCACCATCATCACCACCACCACCATCACCACCATCACCATCACCATCATCATCACCATCACCACCTCCACCACCATCACCACCACCTCCACCATTACCACCATCACCACCATCACCACCATCGCCATCATCATCAGCATCACCACCACCACCACCATCACCACCATCACCAGCATCACCACCACCACCATCAGCACCATCAACACCATCACTATCATCACCACCCCCCCCACCATCACCACCTCCACCACCATCACCAGCATCACCATCACCACCACCATCCCCAGCATCACCACCATCAGCACCATCACCACCATCACCATCACCACCATCACTATCATCATCACCATCACCGGCACCAACACCATCACCACCACCACCATCAACATCATCATCACCATCACCGGCACCACCACCACCACCACCATCATCACCATCACCATAACCACCACCACCATCATCACCACCAACACCACCATCACCACCACCACCATCACCACACCACCATCATCACCACCATCACCACCACCATCATCACCACCATCACCACCATCACCATCATCATCACCATCAGCACCATCACCACCACCGGTACCACCACCAGCACCAACACCACCACCATCACCACCATCAACACCATCACACCATCACAACCATCACCACCATCACCACCACCATCACCACCACCATCACCACCATCACCATCATCATCACCATCATCACCACCATCACCATCACCACCACCACCATCATCACCACCATCATCACCACCATCACCACCATCACCATCATCATCACCATCAGCACCATCACCACCACCAGTACCACCACCATCACCAGCACCACCACCATCACCACTATCACCACCACCATCATCACCACCATCACCGCCATCACCACCATCACCACCACCACCATCACCACCATCAACACTATCACACCATCACCATCCTCATCACCATTACCACCATCACCACCATCACCACCACCACCGTCACCACCATCACCATCATCACCACCCCCACCATCACCATCACCACCATCACCACCATCACCATCACCACCACTATCACCAGCATCACCACCATCACCATCATCAGCATCATCAGTACCATCACCACCATCACCATCACCATCAATACCACCATCACCATCACCACCATCACCACCTTCACCACCATCACCACCATCACCACCCTCACCATCATTACCACCATCACCACCATCATCACCACCACCACCATCACCACCACCATCACCATCATCATCACCATCACCACCTCCACCACCATCACCACCACCTCCACCATCACCACCATCACCACCATCACCACCATCACCATCATCATCACCATCACCACCACCACCACCATCACCACCATCACCACCACCACCACCATCCCCACCCCCACCATCACGATCATCATCACCATCACCACCATCACTACCATCACCATCACCACCATCACCACCATCACCACCATCACCATCACCACCACCGCCACCATCACCACCATCACCAACATCACCACCACCATCACCACAACCACCATCACCACCATCACCATCATCATCACCATCACCACCATCACCAGCATCACCACCCTCACCACCACCACCATACCCACCATCACCACCATCACCACCATCACCATCACCACCATTACCATCACCACCACGATCACCAGCATCACCAAAATCACCATCATTACCATCATCATCACCATCACCACCATCACCACCATCACCACCACTATCATCACCACCATTACCACCATCACCATCATCATCACCATCACCATCATCACCACCATCAGCACCACGACCTTCACCACCATCCCCACCATCACCATCATCACCATCGCCACCATCAGCATCACCACCACCATCACCACCAACACCATCACCACCACCATCACCAGCATCAATACCATCACCATCATCACCATCATCATCACCATCACCACCATCAACACCATCACCATCACCACCATTAACAACACCACCACCATCACCAGCATCACCAAAATCACCATCATCACCACCTTCACCACCATCACCACCATCACCACCTTCACCACCATCACCACCATTACCACCATCACCACCATCATCACCACCACCACCATCACCACCACCACCATCACCATCATCATCACCATCACCACCTCCACCACCATCACCACCACCTCCACCATCACCACCATCACCACCATCACCACCATCGCTATCATCAGCAGCATCACCACCACCACCACCATCACCACCATCACCACCATCACCACCACCACCATCAGCACCATCACCACCATCACTATCATCACCACCCCCCCCATCACCACCACCACCACCATCACCAGCATCACCATCACCACCACCATCCCCAGCATCACCACCATCACCACCATCACCACCATCACCATCACCACCATCACTATCATCATCACCATCACCGGCACCACCACCATCACCACCAGCATCAACACCACCATCAACACCATCACCATCATCATCACCATCACCACCATCACCACCATCACCACCACAACCATCACCACCATCACCACCATCACCACCATCATCACCACCACCACCATCACCACCACCACCATCACCATCATCATCACCATCACCACCTCCACCACCATCACCACCACCTCCACCATCACGACCATCACCACCATCACCACCATCGCCATCATCATCTGCATCACCACCACCACCACCATCACCACCATCACCACCATCACCACCACCACCATCAGCACCATCAACACCATCACTATCATCACCACCCCCCCCACCATCACCACCACCACCACCATCACCAGCATCACCATCACCAACACCATCCCCAGCATCACCACCATCACCACCATCACCACCATCACCATCACCACCATCACTATCATCATCACCATCACCGGCACCACCACCATCACCACCACCACCATCAACATCATCATCACCATCACCGGCACCACCACCACCACCACCATCATCACCATCACCATAACCACCACCACCATCATCACCACCAACACCACCATCACCACCACCACCATCACCACACCACCATCATCACCACCATCACCACCACCATCATCACCACCATCACCACCATCACCATCATCATCACCATCAGCACCATCACCACCACCGGTACCACCACCAGCACCACCACCACCACCATCACCACCATGAACACCATCACACCATCACAACCATCACCACCATCACCACCACCATCACCACCACCATCACCACCACCACCATCACCACCATCACCATCATCATCACCATCATCACCACCATTACCATCACCACCACCACCATCATCACCACCATCATCACCACCATCACCACCCCCACCATCACCATCTCCACCATCACCACCCTCACCACCATTACCACCATTACCACCATCATCACCACCATCACCACCATCACCACCATCACCACCATCACCACCACCACCATCACTACCATCAACACCATCACACCATCACCATCCTCATCACCAACACCACCATCACCACCATCACCATCATCACCACCCCCACAATCACCATCACCACCATCACCACCATAACCATCACCACCACCATCACCAGCATCACCACCATCACCATCATCACCATCATCAGCAGCATCACCACCATCTCCATCACCACCACCACCACCATCACCACCACCACCATCAAAACCATCACCACCATCACCACCATCACCACCATCACCACCACCACCACCATCACCACCACCACCATCACCACCATCACCATCATCGTCACCATTACCTCCATCACCAAAATCACCACCAACACCACCACCACCATCAAAACCGCCACCACCATCACCACCATCACCACCACCATCATTACCACCATCACCACCATCACCATCATCATCACCATCACCACCATCACTACCATCACCACCTCCACCATCACCACCATCACCTCCATCACCATCATCACCACCCCCACCATCACCATCACCACCACCATCACCACCATCACCATCACCAACACCACCAACACCATCACCACCATCACCTCCACCACCATCACCATCACCACCACCATCTCCCCCATCACCATCACCACCACCACCACCATCACCACCATCACCATCACCACCACCACCATCATCACCACCATCACCACCATCACCACCAGCACCATCACCACCACCACCATCATCACCACACTCACCACCACCACCACCATCACCACCATCACCATCACCACCACCAACATCATCACCACCATCACCACCATCATCACCACCACCACCATCACCACCATCACCATCACCATCATCATCACCATCACCACCTCCACCACCATCACCACCACCACCACCATCACCACCATCACCAGCATCACCACCACCACCATCAGCACCATCAACACCATCACTATCATCACCACCCCCCCCACCATCACCACCTCCACCACCATCACCAGCATCACCATCACCACCACCATCCCCAGCATCACCACCATCAGCACCATCACCACCATCACCATCACCACCATCACTATCATCATCACCATCACCGGCACCACCACCATCACCACCACCACCATCAACATCATCATCACCATCACCGGCACCACCACCACCACCACCATCATCACCATCACCATAACCACCACCACCATCATCACCACCAACACCACCATCACCACCACCACCATCACCACACCACCATCATCACCACCATCACCACCACCATCATCACCACCATCACCACCATCACCATCATCATCACCATCAGCACCATCACCACCACCGCTAACACCACCAGCACAACCACCACCACCATCACCACCATCAGCACCATCACACCATCACAACCATCACCACCATCACCACCACCATCACCACCACCATCACCACCATCACCATCATCATCACCATCATCACCACCATCACCATCACCACCACCACCATCATCACCACCATCATCACCACCATCACCACCATCACCATCATCATCACCATCAGCACCATCACCACCACCAGTACCACCACCATCACCAGCACCACCACCATCACCACTATCACCACCACCATCATCACCACCATCACCGCCATCACCACCATCACCACCACCACCATCACCATCATCACCACCATCACCACCATCACCATCATCATCACCATTACCTCCATCACCACCATCACCACCATCACCACCACCACCATCACCACCACCACCACCATCACCACCATCACCACCACCACCATCACCACCATCAACACCATCACTACCATCACCACCACCACCATCACCACCATCACAAGCATCACCATCATCACCACCCATAGCATCACCATCACCACCACCATCACCACCATCACCATCACCACCACCAGTACCAGCATCACCACCATCACCATCATCACCATCACCATCACCATCACACCATCACCACCATCACCATCAGCACCATCACCATCACCACCACCATCACCAGCATCACCAAAATCACCATCATCACCATCATCATCACCATCACCACCATCACCACCATCACTACCATCACCACCATCACCACCACCACCACCATCACCACGATCACCAGCATCACAAGCATCAGCATCATCACCATCATCATCACCATCACCATCATCACCACCATCACCACCATCACCATCACCACCACCAACACCATCACCACCATCACCACCACCATCACCACCACCACCATCACAATCACCCCCACCACCACCATCACCACTACCACCACCATCACCACTACCACCACCATCACCATCACCATCACCACCACCATCACCATCACCATCACCACAACTATCACCACCATCACCACCATCACCATCATCATCACCATCACCACCACCACCACCATCACCACCATCACCACCACCACCACCATCACCAACATCACTACCCTCACCACCATCTCCACCATCACCACCACCACCACCATCACCACCATCACCACCACCATCACCACCATCACCATCACCACCACCATCACCACCATCACCATCATCATCACCATTACCTCCATCACCACCATCACCACCACCACCACCATCACTACCACTGTCACCACCATTACCACCATCATCATCACCACCACCACCACCACCACCATCACCACCATCACCATCACCATCACCATCAACACCACCACCACCATCTCCAACATCAGCACCTTCACCTTCATCATCACCATCACCATCACTACCACCATCACACCATCACCATCCTCATCACAATCACCACCATCACCACCATCACCACCACCACCATCACCACCATCACCATCATCACCACACCCACCATCACCATCACCACCATCACCACCATCACAATCACCACCACCATCACCAGCATCACCACCATCACCATCATCACCATCATCAGTACCATCACCACCATCACCATCAGCACCATCAGCATACACCACCACCACCATCACCACCACCACCATCAAAACCATCACCACCATCATCACCGTCACCACCAACACCACCTTCACCACCATCACCACCATTACCACCATCACCACCATCATTACCACCACCACCATCACCACCATCACCATCACCATCATCATCACCATCACCACCATTACCCCCATCACCACCATCATCACCACCACCACCATCACCACCACCACCATCACCATCATCATCACCATCACCACCTCCACCACCATCACCACCACCTCCACCATCACCACCATCACCACCATCACCACCATCGCCATCTTCAGCAGCATCACCACCACCACCACCATCACCACCATCACCACCATCACCACCGTCACCACCAACACCACCACCATCACCACCACCACCATCATCACCATCACCATCACTATCAACACCACCATCACCATCACCACCATCACCACCTTCACCACCATCACCACCATTAGCACCATCACCACCACCATCACCACCACCTCCACCATCACCACCATCACCACCATCACCACCACCACCATCACCATCATCATCACCATCACCACCTCCACCACCATCACCACCACCTCCACCATCACCACCATCACCACAATCGCTATCATCAGCAGCATCACCACCACCACCACCATCACCACCATCACCACCATCACCACCACCACCATCAGCACCATCACCACCATCACTATCATCACCACCCCCCCATCACCACCACCACCACCATCACCAGCATCACCATCACCACCACCATCCCCAGCATCACCACAATCACCACCATCACCACCATCACCATCACCACCATCACTATCATCATCACCATCACCGGCACCACCACCATCACCACCAGCATCAACACCACCATGAACACCATCACCATCATCATCACCATCACCACCATCACCACCATCACCACCACAACCATCACCACCATCACCACCATCACCACCATCATCACCACCACCACCATCACCACCACCACCATCACCATCATCATCACCATCACCACCTCCACCACCATCACCACCACCTCCACCATCACGACCATCACCACCATCACCACCATCGCCATCATCATCTGCATCACCACCACCACCACCATCACCACCATCACCACCATCACCACCACCACCATCAGCACCATCAACACCATCACTATCATCACCACCCCCCCCACCATCACCACCACCACCACCATCACCAGCATCACCATCACCAACACCATCCCCAGCATCACCACCATCACCACCATCACCACCATCACCATCACCACCATCACTATCATCATCACCATCACCGGCACCACCACCATCACCACCACCACCATCAACATCATCATCACCATCACCGGCACCACCACCACCACCACCATCATCACCATCACCATAACCACCACCACCATCATCACCACCAACACCACCATCACCACCACCACCATCACCACACCACCATCATCACCACCATCACCACCACCATCATCACCACCATCACCACCATCACCATCATCATCACCATCAGCACCATCACCACCACCGGTACCACCACCAGCACCACCACCACCACCATCACCACCATGAACACCATCACACCATCACAACCATCACCACCATCACCACCACCATCACCACCACCATCACCACCACCACCATCACCACCATCACCATCATCATCACCATCATCACCACCATTACCATCACCACCACCACCATCATCACCACCATCATCACCACCATCAGCACCATCACCATCATCATCACCATCAGCACCATCACCACCACCGGTACCACCACCATCACCAGCACCACCACCATCACCACTATCACCACCACCATCATCACCACCATCACCGCCATCACCACCATCACCACCACCACCATCACCACCATCAACACCATGACACCATCACCATCCTCATCACCATTCCCACCATCACCACCATCACCACCACCACCGTCACCACCATCACCATCATCACCACCCCCACCATCACCATCACCACCATCACCACCATCACCATCACCACCACTATCACCAGCATCACCACCATCACCATCATCAGCATCATCAGTACCATCACCACCATCACCATCACCACCATCACCACCACCACCACCATCACCACCACCACCATCAAAACCATCACCACCATCACCACCACCAACACCACCATCACCACCACCACCATCACCAACATCACCATCACCATCAACACCACCATCACCATCACCACCATCACCACCTTCACCACCATCACCACCATCACCACCCTCACCATCATTACCACCATCACCACCATCATCACCACCACCACCATCACCACCACCACCATCACCATCATCATCACCATCACCACCTCCACCACCATCACCACCACCTCCACCATCACCACCATCACCACCATCACCACCATCACCATCATCATCACCATCACCACCACCACCACCATCACCACCATCACCACCACCACCACCATCCCCACCCCCACCATCACGATCATCATCACCATCACCACCATCACTACCATCACCATCACCAATATCACCACCATCACCATCACCACCACCGCCACCATCACTACCATCACCAACATCACCACCACCATCACCACCACCATCACCACCACCAGCATCACCACCATCACCATCATCATCACCATCATCACCACCATCACCAGCATCACCACCCTCACCACCACCACCATACCCACCATCACCACCATCACCACCATCACCATCACCACCATTACCATCACCACCACGATCACCAGCATCACCAAAATCACCATCATTACCATCATCATCACCATCACCACCATCACCACCATCACCACCACTATCATCACCACCATCACCACCATCACCATCATCATCACCATCACCATCATCACCACCATCAGCACCATGACATTCACCACCATCCCCACCATCACCATCATCACCATCGCCACCATCAGCATCACCACCACCATCACCACCAACACCATCACCACCACCATCACCAGCATCAATACCATCACCATCATCACCATCATCATCACCATCACCACCATCAACACCATCACCATCACCACCATTAACAACACCACCACCATCACCAGCATCACCAAAATCACCATCATCACCATCATCATCACCATCACCACAATCACCACCATCACCACCACCACCACCACCATCACCACCATCAGCATCATCACCATCATCATCACCATCACCACCATCACCATCACCACCATCACCACCATCACCACCATCACTATCACCACCACCAACACCATTACCACCATCACCACCACCAGCACCACCACAACCAACACCACCATCACCATCACCACTACCACCACCATCACCACTACCACCACCACCCCCATCACCATCAGCATCACCACCACCATCACCACCATCACCACCATCACAGCATCACCACCACCACCATCAGCACCACCATAACCACCACCACCAGCATCACCACCCTCACCACCATCAGAACCATCACCATCATCACACCATCACCACCACCACCACCATCACCACCATCACCACCACCACCACAATCACTGCCACCACCATCACCACCACCATCACCACCACCACCATCACCACCATCACCATCACCACCACCACCACCATCACCACCATCACCACCTTTATCACCATCACCACCATCAGCACCACCACCACCATGACCACCACCACCATCACCATCATCATCACCATCATCAACACCACCACCATCACCACCACCATCACCATCATCACCACGCCCACCATCACCATCACCACCATCACCACCATCTCCACCACCACCACCATCACTACCACTATCACCACCATCACCTCCATCATCACCACCACCACCACCACCACCATCACCACCATCACCATCACCACCACTACCATCATCACCACCACCACCATCATGAACACCATCACTACCATCACCATCATCATCACCATCAGCATCATCAGCACCACCAGTACCACCACCATCACCACTATCACCACCACCATCATCACCACGATCAGAACCATCACCACCATCACCACCATCAACACCATCACACCATCACCATCCTCATCACCATCACCGTCATCACCACCCCCACCATCACCACCATCACCACCATCACCATCACCACCACCATCACCAGCATCACCACCATCACCATCATGACCATCATCAGTACCATCACCACCATGACCATCACCACCATCACCACCACCACCACCATCACCACCACCACCATCAAAACCATCACCACCATCACCACCATCACCACCACCACCACCACCATCACCACCACCACCACCACCATCACCACCACCACCATCACCACCATCACCATCACCACCATCACCACCATCACCACCATCACCACACTCACTACCATTACCACCATCACCACCACCATCACCACCACCACCATCACCTCCACCACCATCACCATCACCACCACCATCTCCCCCATCACCATCACCACCACCACCACCATCACCACAATCACCATCACCACCACCACCATCATCACCACCATCACCACCATCACCACCACCACCATCACCACCACCACCATCATCACCACCATCACCACCACCATCATCACCACCATCACCACCATCACCATCATCCTCACCATCAGCATCATCAGCACCACCAGTACCACCACCATCACCACCACCACCACCATCACCACCATCACCACCCCCACCATCACCATCACCACCATCACCACCCTCACCACCATTACCACCATCATCACCATCATCACCACCATCACCACCATCACTACCATCACCACCACCACCATCACCACCATCAACACCATCACAGCATCACCATCCTCATCACCACCACCACCATCACCACCATCACCATCATCACCACCCCCACCATCACCATCACCACCATCACCACCATCACCACCACCACCACCATCACCACCACCTTCATCACCACCATCACCATCATCACCATCATCAGTACCATCACCACCATCACCATCACCACCATCACCACCACCACCACCATCACCACCACCACCACCACCATCAAAACCATCACCACCATCACCACCATCACCACCACCACCACCATCACCACCACCTTCATCACCACCATCACCATCATCGTCACCATTACCTCCATCACCAAAATCACCACCAACACCACCACCACCATCAAAACCGCCACCACCATCACCACCATCACCACCACCATCATCACCACCATCACCACCATCACCATCATCATCACCATCACCACGATCACTACCATCACCACCTCCACCATCACCACCATCACCTCCATCACCATCATCACCACCCCCAGCATCACCATCACCACCACCATCACCACCATCACCATCACGAACACCACCAACACCATCACCACCATCACCTCCACTACCATCACCTTCACCACCACCATCTCCCCCATCACCATCACCACCACCACCACCATCACCACCATCACCATCACCACCACCACCATCATCACCACCATCACCACCATCACCACCACCATCATCACCACCATCAACACCATCACACCATCACCATCCTCATCACCATCACCACCATCACCACCATCACCACCACCACCATCACCACCATCACCATCATCACCACCATCACCACCATCACCATCACCACCATCACCACCATCACAATCACCACCACCATCACCAGCATCACCACCATCACCATCATCACCATCATCAGTACCATCACCACCATCACCATCACCACCATCACCACCACCACCACCATCACCACCACCACCATCAAAACCATCACCACCATCACCACCGTCACCACCAACACCACCACCATCACCACCACCACCATCATCACCATCACCATCACTATCAACACCACCATCACCACCATCACCACCTTCACCACCATCACCACCATTACCACCATCACCACCATCATCACCACCACCACCATCACCACCACCACCATCACCATCACCACTTCCACCACCATCACCACCACCTCCACCATCGCCACCATCACCAGCATCACCACCATCGCCATCATAGTCAGCATCACCACCATCACCACCACCACCATCAGCACCATCACCACCATCACTATCATCACCACCACCCCCATCACCACCACCACCACCATCACCAGCATCACCATCACCACCACCATCTCCAGCATCACCACCATCACCACCATCACCACCATCACCAGCATCACCACCATCACCACCATCACCACCACAACCATCACCACCATCACCACCATCACCATCACCACCACAACCACCACCAGCAGCACCATCACCATGATCACCACCACCATCATCACCACCATCACCACCATCAGCATCATCATCACCATCACCACCATCACTACCATCACCACCACCACCATCACCATCATCACCACCATCACCACCATCACCATCATCATCACCATTACCTCCATCACTACCATCACCACCATCACCACCACCACCATCACCACTACCACCACCATCACCACTACCACCACCATCACCATCACCATCACCACTACCATCACCATCACCATCACCACAACTATCACCACCATCACCACCATCACCATCATCATCACCATCACCACCACCACCACCATCACCACCATCACCACCACCACCATCACCGCCAAAACCATCAGTATCATCATCACCATCACTAGCACCACCATCATCACCACCACCACCATCACCACCATCACCACCACAACCACCATCACCACCATCACCACCAGCATCATCAGAACCATCACCACCATCACCATCACCACCACCACCACCATCACCACCATCACCATCAGCACCACCACCACCATCACCACTATCACCACCATCACCACCATCACCACCACCTCCATCACCACCACCATCATCACCAACACCATCACCACCATCACCACCACCACCATCACCACCACCACCACCATCACCAACATCACTACCCTCACCACCATCTCCACCATCACCACCACCACCACCATCACCACCATCACCACCACCATCACCACCATCACCATCACCACCACCATCACCACCATCACCATCATCATCACCATTACCTCCATCACCACCATCACCACCACCACCACCATCACTACCACTGTCACCACCATTACCACCATCATCATCACCACCACCACCACCACCATCACCACCATCACCATCACCATCACCATCAACACCACCACCACCATCTCCACCATCAGCACCTTCACCTTCATCATCCCCATCACCATCACTACCACCATCACACCATCACCATCCTCATCACCATCACCACCATCACCACCATCACCACCACCACCATCAACACTATCACCATCATCACCACCCCCACCATCACCATCACCACCATCACCACCATCACAATCACCACCACATCACCAGCATCACCACCATCACCATCATCACCATCATCAGTACCATCACCACCATCACCATCAGCACCATCAGCACCACCACCACCACCATCACCACCACCACCATCAAAACCATCACCACCATCACCACCGTCACCACCAACAACACCACCATCACCACCACCTCCATCATCACCATCACCATCACTATCAACACCACCATCACCATCACCACCATCACCACCTTCACCACCATCACCACCATTACCACCATCACCACCATCATCACCACCACCACCATCACCACCACCACCATCACCATCATCATCACCATCACCACCTCCACCACCATCACCACCACCTCCACCATCACCACCATCACCACCATCACCACCATCACCACCATCGCCATCATCATCAGCATCACCACCACCACCACCATCACCACCATCACCACCATCACCACCACCACCATCAGCACCATCACCACCATCACTATCATCACCCCCCCCCACCATCACCACCACCACCACCATCAACAGCATCACCATCACCACCACCATCCCCAGCATCACCACCATCACCACCATCACCACCATCACCATCACCACCATCACTATCATCATCACCATCACCGGTACCACCACCATCACCACCAGCATCAACACCACCATCAACAAGATCACCATCATCATCACCATCACCACCATCACCACCATCACCACCACAACCATTACCACCATCACCACCATCACCATCACCACCACAACCACCACCACCATCACCACCACCAGCACCATCACCATGATCACCACCACCATCATCACCACCATCACCACCATCAGCATCATCATCACTATCACCACCATCACTACCATCACCACCACCACCATCACCATCATCACCACCATCACCACCATCATCATCATCATCACCATTACCTCCATCACCACCATAACCACCATCACCACCACCACCATCACCACCACCACCACCATCACCACCATCAACACCATCACTACCATCACCACCACCACCATCACCACCATCACAAGCATCACCATCATCACCACCCATAGCATCACCATCACCACCACCATCACCACCATCACCATCACCAGCACCAGTACCAGCATCACCACCATCACCATCATCACCATCATCATCACCATCACACCATCACCACCATCACCATCAGCACCATCACCAGCACCACCACCATCACCAGCATCACCAAAATCACCATCATCACCATCATCATCACCATCACCACCATCACCACCATCACTACCATCACCACCATCACCACCACCACCACCATCACCACGATCACCAGCATCACAAGCATCAGCATCATCACCATCATCATCACCATGACCATCATCACCACCATCACCACCATCACCATCACCACCACCAACACCATCACCACCATCAGCACCACCATCACCACCACCAGCATCACCACCATCACCATCATCATCACCATCATCACCACCATCACCAGCATCACCACCCTCACCACCACCACCATACCCACCATCACCACCATCACCACCATCACCATCACCACCATTACCATCACCACCACGATCACCAGCATCACCAAAATCACCATCATTACCATCATCATCACCATCACCACCATCACCACCATCACCACCACTATCATCACCACCATCACCACCATCACCATCATCATCACCATCACCATCATCACCACCATCAGCACCATGACATTCACCACCATCCCCACCATCACCATCATCACCATCGCCACCATCAGCATCACCACCACCATCACCACCAACACCATCACCACCACCATCACCAGCATCAATACCATCACCATCATCACCATCATCATCACCATCACCACCATCAACACCATCACCATCACCACCATTAACAACACCACCACCATCACCAGCATCACCAAAATCACCATCATCACCATCATCATCACCATCACCACAATCACCACCATCACCACCACCACCACCACCATCACCACCATCAGCATCATCACCATCATCATCACCATCACCACCATCACCATCACCACCATCACCACCATCACCACCATCACTATCACCACCACCAACACCATTACCACCATCACCACCACCAGCACCACCACAACCAACACCACCATCACCATCACCACTACCACCACCATCACCACTACCACCACCACCCCCATCACCATCAGCATCACCACCACCATCACCACCATCACCACCATCACAGCATCACCACCACCACCATCAGCACCACCATAACCACCACCACCAGCATCACCACCCTCACCACCATCAGAACCATCACCATCATCACACCATCACCACCACCACCACCATCACCACCATCACCACCACCACCACAATCACCGCCACCACCATCACCACCACCATCACCACCACCACCATCACCACCATCACCATCACCACCACCACCACCATCACCACCATCACCACCTTTATCACCATCACCACCATCAGCACCACCACCACCATGACCACCACCACCATCACCATCATCATCACCATCATCAACACCACCACCATCACCACCACCATCACCATCATCACCACGCCCACCATCACCATCACCACCATCACCACCATCTCCACCACCACCACCATCACTACCACTATCACCACCATCACCTCCATCATCACCACCACCACCACCACCACCATCACCACCATCACCATCACCACCACTACCATCATCACCACCACCACCATCATGAACACCATCACTACCATCACCATCATCATCACCATCAGCATCATCAGCACCACCAGTACCACCACCATCACCACTATCACCACCACCATCATCACCACGATCAGAACCATCACCACCATCACCACCATCAACACCATCACACCATCACCATCCTCATCACCATCACCGTCATCACCACCCCCACCATCACCACCATCACCACCATCACCATCACCACCACCATCACCAGCATCACCACCATCACCATCATGACCATCATCAGTACCATCACCACCATGACCATCACCACCATCACCACCACCACCACCATCACCACCACCACCATCAAAACCATCACCACCATCACCACCATCACCACCACCACCACCACCATCACCACCACCACCACCACCATCACCACCACCACCATCACCACCATCACCATCACCACCATCACCACCATCACCACCATCACCACACTCACTACCATTACCACCATCACCACCACCATCACCACCACCACCATCACCTCCACCACCATCACCATCACCACCACCATCTCCCCCATCACCATCACCACCACCACCACCATCACCACAATCACCATCACCACCACCACCATCATCACCACCATCACCACCATCACCACCACCACCATCACCACCACCACCATCATCACCACCATCACCACCACCATCATCACCACCATCACCACCATCACCATCATCCTCACCATCAGCATCATCAGCACCACCAGTACCACCACCATCACCACCACCACCACCATCACCACCATCACCACCCCCACCATCACCATCACCACCATCACCACCCTCACCACCATTACCACCATCATCACCATCATCACCACCATCACCACCATCACTACCATCACCACCACCACCATCACCACCATCAACACCATCACAGCATCACCATCCTCATCACCACCACCACCATCACCACCATCACCATCATCACCACCCCCACCATCACCATCACCACCATCACCACCATCACCACCACCACCACCATCACCACCACCTTCATCACCACCATCACCATCATCACCATCATCAGTACCATCACCACCATCACCATCACCACCATCACCACCACCACCACCATCACCACCACCACCACCACCATCAAAACCATCACCACCATCACCACCATCACCACCACCACCACCATCACCACCACCTTCATCACCACCATCACCATCATCGTCACCATTACCTCCATCACCAAAATCACCACCAACACCACCACCACCATCAAAACCGCCACCACCATCACCACCATCACCACCACCATCATCACCACCATCACCACCATCACCATCATCATCACCATCACCACGATCACTACCATCACCACCTCCACCATCACCACCATCACCTCCATCACCATCATCACCACCCCCAGCATCACCATCACCACCACCATCACCACCATCACCATCACGAACACCACCAACACCATCACCACCATCACCTCCACTACCATCACCTTCACCACCACCATCTCCCCCATCACCATCACCACCACCACCACCATCACCACCATCACCATCACCACCACCACCATCATCACCACCATCACCACCATCACCACCACCATCATCACCACCATCAACACCATCACACCATCACCATCCTCATCACCATCACCACCATCACCACCATCACCACCACCACCATCACCACCATCACCATCATCACCACCATCACCACCATCACCATCACCACCATCACCACCATCACAATCACCACCACCATCACCAGCATCACCACCATCACCATCATCACCATCATCAGTACCATCACCACCATCACCATCACCACCATCACCACCACCACCACCATCACCACCACCACCATCAAAACCATCACCACCATCACCACCGTCACCACCAACACCACCACCATCACCACCACCACCATCATCACCATCACCATCACTATCAACACCACCATCACCACCATCACCACCTTCACCACCATCACCACCATTACCACCATCACCACCATCATCACCACCACCACCATCACCACCACCACCATCACCATCACCACTTCCACCACCATCACCACCACCTCCACCATCGCCACCATCACCAGCATCACCACCATCGCCATCATAGTCAGCATCACCACCATCACCACCACCACCATCAGCACCATCACCACCATCACTATCATCACCACCACCCCCATCACCACCACCACCACCATCACCAGCATCACCATCACCACCACCATCTCCAGCATCACCACCATCACCACCATCACCACCATCACCAGCATCACCACCATCACCACCATCACCACCACAACCATCACCACCATCACCACCATCACCATCACCACCACAACCACCACCAGCAGCACCATCACCATGATCACCACCACCATCATCACCACCATCACCACCATCAGCATCATCATCACCATCACCACCATCACTACCATCACCACCACCACCATCACCATCATCACCACCATCACCACCATCACCATCATCATCACCATTACCTCCATCACTACCATCACCACCATCACCACCACCACCATCACCACTACCACCACCATCACCACTACCACCACCATCACCATCACCATCACCACTACCATCACCATCACCATCACCACAACTATCACCACCATCACCACCATCACCATCATCATCACCATCACCACCACCACCACCATCACCACCATCACCACCACCACCATCACCGCCAAAACCATCAGTATCATCATCACCATCACTAGCACCACCATCATCACCACCACCACCATCACCACCATCACCACCACAACCACCATCACCACCATCACCACCAGCATCATCAGAACCATCACCACCATCACCATCACCACCACCACCACCATCACCACCATCACCATCAGCACCACCACCACCATCACCACTATCACCACCATCACCACCATCACCACCACCTCCATCACCACCACCATCATCACCAACACCATCACCACCATCACCACCACCACCATCACCACCACCACCACCATCACCAACATCACTACCCTCACCACCATCTCCACCATCACCACCACCACCACCATCACCACCATCACCACCACCATCACCACCATCACCATCACCACCACCATCACCACCATCACCATCATCATCACCATTACCTCCATCACCACCATCACCACCACCACCACCATCACTACCACTGTCACCACCATTACCACCATCATCATCACCACCACCACCACCACCATCACCACCATCACCATCACCATCACCATCAACACCACCACCACCATCTCCACCATCAGCACCTTCACCTTCATCATCCCCATCACCATCACTACCACCATCACACCATCACCATCCTCATCACCATCACCACCATCACCACCATCACCACCACCACCATCAACACTATCACCATCATCACCACCCCCACCATCACCATCACCACCATCACCACCATCACAATCACCACCACATCACCAGCATCACCACCATCACCATCATCACCATCATCAGTACCATCACCACCATCACCATCAGCACCATCAGCACCACCACCACCACCATCACCACCACCACCATCAAAACCATCACCACCATCACCACCGTCACCACCAACAACACCACCATCACCACCACCTCCATCATCACCATCACCATCACTATCAACACCACCATCACCATCACCACCATCACCACCTTCACCACCATCACCACCATTACCACCATCACCACCATCATCACCACCACCACCATCACCATCATCATCACCATCACCACCTCCACCACCATCACCACCACCTCCACCATCACCACCATCACCACCATCACCACCATCACCACCATCGCCATCATCATCAGCATCACCACCACCACCACCATCACCACCATCACCACCATCACCACCACCACCATCAGCACCATCACCACCATCACTATCATCACCCCCCCCCACCATCACCACCACCACCACCATCAACAGCATCACCATCACCACCACCATCCCCAGCATCACCACCATCACCACCATCACCACCATCACCATCACCACCATCACTATCATCATCACCATCACCGGTACCACCACCATCACCACCAGCATCAACACCACCATCAACAAGATCACCATCATCATCACCATCACCACCATCACCACCATCACCACCACAACCATTACCACCATCACCACCATCACCATCACCACCACAACCACCACCACCATCACCACCACCAGCACCATCACCATGATCACCACCACCATCATCACCACCATCACCACCATCAGCATCATCATCACTATCACCACCATCACTACCATCACCACCACCACCATCACCATCATCACCACCATCACCACCATCATCATCATCATCACCATTACCTCCATCACCACCATAACCACCATCACCACCACCACCATCACCACCACCACCACCATCACCACCATCAACACCATCACTACCATCACCACCACCACCATCACCACCATCACAAGCATCACCATCATCACCACCCATAGCATCACCATCACCACCACCATCACCACCATCACCATCACCAGCACCAGTACCAGCATCACCACCATCACCATCATCACCATCATCATCACCATCACACCATCACCACCATCACCATCAGCACCATCACCAGCACCACCACCATCACCAGCATCACCAAAATCACCATCATCACCATCATCATCACCATCACCACCATCACCACCATCACTACCATCACCACCATCACCACCACCACCACCATCACCACGATCACCAGCATCACAAGCATCAGCATCATCACCATCATCATCACCATGACCATCATCACCACCATCACCACCATCACCATCACCACCACCAACACCATCACCACCATCAGCACCACCATCACCACCACCACCATCACCACCATCACAATCACCCCCACCACCAACATCACCACTACCACCACCACCACCACCACCATCACCATCACCATCACCACAACTATCACCACCATCACCACCATCACCATCATCATCACCATCACCACCACCACCATCACCACCATCACCACCACCACTATCACCGCCAAAACCATCAGTATCATCATCACCATCACTAGCACCACCACCATCACCACCACCACCATCACCACCATCACCACCACCACCGCCATCACCACGATCACCACCATCACCATCACCACCACCACCACCATCACCACCATCACCATCACCACCACCACCACCATCACCACTATCACCACCATCACCACCATCACCACTATCACCACCATCACCACCATCACCACCACCTCCATTACCACCACCATCATCACCAACACCATCACCACCATCACCACCACCACCATCACCACCACCACCACCATCACCAACATCACTATCCTCACCACCATCACCACCATCACCACCACCACCACCATCACCACCATCACCACCACCATCACCACCATCACCATCACCACCACCATCACCACCATCACCATCATCATCACCATTACCTCCATCACCACCATCACCACCACCACCATCACTACCACTATCACCACCATCACCACCATCATCACCACCACCACCACCACCACCATCACCACCATCACTATCACCATCACCATCAACACCACCACCACCATCTCAACCTTCAGCACCTTCACCTTCATCATCACCATCACCATCACTACCACCATCATCACCATCACCCCCACCATCTCCCCCATCACCATCACCACCACCACCACCATCACCACCATCACCATCACCACCACCACCATCATCACCACCATCACTACCACCATCATCACCACCATCACCACCATCACCATTATCATCACCATCAGCACCATCACCACCACAAACCACCACCATCAACACTACCACCACCATCACCACCATCAACACCATCACACCATCACCACCATCACCACCATCACCACCACCATCACCACCACCATCACCACCACCACCATCACCACCATCACCATCATCATCACCATCACCACCAACACCACCAACACCATCACCACCATCACCTCCACCACCATCACAGTCACCACCACCATCTCCCCCATCACCATCATGACCACCACCACCATCATCACCATCACCATCACCACCACCACCATCATCACCTCCATCACCACCATCACCATCACCACCACCACCATCACCATCACCATGACCACCACCATTACCACCATCACCTTCACCACCACCACCATCATCACCACCATCACCACCATCACCACCACCACCATCACCACACCACCATCATCACCACCATCACCACCACCATCATCACCACCATCACCACCATTACCATCATCATCACCATCAGCACTATCAAAACCACCGGTACCACCACCATCACCAGTACCACCACCATCACCATTATCACCACCTCCATCATCACCACCATCACCACCATCACCACCATCACCACCACCACCATCACCACCATCAACACCATCACACCATCACCATCCTCATCACCATTACCACCATCACCACCATCACCACCACCACCGTCACCACCATCACGATCATCACCACCCCCACCATCACCATCACCACCATCACCACCATCACCATCACCACCACTATCACCAGCATCACCACCATCACCATCATCAGCATCATCAGTACCATCACCACCATCACCATCACCACCATCACCACCACCACCACCATCACCACCACCACCATCAAAACCATCACCACCATCACCACCATCACCACCACCACCACCACCATCACCACCACCACCATCACCACCATCACCATCACCATCAACACCACCATCACCATCACCACCATCACCACCTTCACCACCATCACCACCATCACCACCCTCACCATCATTACCACCATCACCACCATCATCACCACCACCACCATCACCACCACCACCATCACCATCATCATCACCATCACCACCTCCACCACCATCACCACCACCTCCACCATCACCACCATCACCACCATCACCACCATCACCACCATCACCATCATCATCACCATCACCACCACCACCATGCCCACCACCACCATCACCATCATCATCACCATCACCACCATCACTACCATCACCATCACCACCATCACCACCATCACCACCATCACCATCACCACCACTGCCACCATCACCACCATCACCAACATCACCACCACCATCACCACCACCATCACCATCACCACCATCACCAACATCACCACCCTCACCACCACCACCATACCCACCATCACCACCATCACCATCACCACCATTACCATCACCACCACGATCACCAGCATCACCAAAATCACCATCATTACCATCATCATCACCATCACCACCATCACCACCATCACCACCGCCATCATCACCACCATCACCACCATCACCATCATCATCACCATCACCATCATCACCACCATCAGCACCACGACCTTCACCACCATCCCCACCATCACCATCATCACCATCGCCACCATCACCATCACCACCACCATCACCACCAACACCATCACCACCACCATCACCAGCATCACTACCATCACCATCATCACCATCATCATCACCATCACCACCATCAACACCATCACCATCACCACCATTAACAACACCACCACCATCACCAGCATCACCAAAATCACCATCATCACCATCATCATCACCATCACCACCATCACCACCATCACCACCATCACCACCACTATCACCACCATCACCACCATCACCACCATCACCACCATCACAGCATCACCACCACGACCATCAGCACCACCATAACCACCACCACCACCATCACCACCCTCACCACCATCAGAACCATCACCATCATCATCACCATCACCACCACCACCACCATCACCACCATCACCACCACCACCACCATCACCGCCACCACCATCACCACCACCATCACCACCACCACCACCATCACCACCATCACCACCTTTACCACCATCACCACCATCAGCACCACCACCACCATGACCACCACCACCATCACCATCATCATCACCATCATCAACACCACCACCATCACCACCACCATCACCATCATCACCACGCCCACCATCACCATCACCACCATCACCACCATCACCACCACCACCACCATCACTACCACTATCACCACCATCACCATCATCACCACCACCACCACAACCACCACCATCACCACCATCACCATCACCATCACCATCAACACTACGACCACCATCACCACCATCAGTAGCTTCACCTTTACCATCAGCTTCACCATCACTACCACCATGATCACCATCACCATCATCATCAACATCTCCACCAACACCACCAACACCATCACCACAATCACCTCCACCACCATCACCATCACCACCACCATCTCCCCCATCACCATCACCACCACCACCACCATCACCACCATCACCATCACCACCACCACCATCATCTCTACCACCACCACCATCACCACCACCACCATCATCACCACCATCACTACCATCACCATCATCATCACCATCAGCATCATCAGCACCACCAGTATCACCACCATCACCACCACCACCACCATCACCACTATCACCACCACCATCATCACCACGATCACCACCATCACCACCATCACCACCATCAACACCATCACACCATCACCATCCTCATCACCATCACCATCATCACCACCCCCACCATCACCATCACCACCATCACCACCATCACCATCACCACCACCATCACCTGCATCACCACCATCACCATCATCACCATCATCAGTACCATCACCACCATGACCATCACCGCCATCACCAACACCACCACCATCACCACCACCACCATCAAAACCATCACCACCATCACCACCATCACCACCACCACCACCACCATCACCACCATCACCATCACCACCATCACCACCTTCACCACCATCACCACCATCACCACACTCACCACCATTACCACCATCACCACCACCACCATCACCACCACCACCATCACCTCCACCACCATCACCATCACCACCACCATCTCCCCCATCACCATCACCACTACCACCACCATCACCACCATCACCATCACCACCACCACCATCATCACCACCATCACCACCATCACCACCACCACCATCATCCCCACCATCACCACCACCATCATCACCACCATCAGCACCATCACCATCATCCTCACCATCAGCATCATCAGCACTACCAGTAGCACCACCATCACCACCACCACCACCATCACCACCATCACCACCCCCACCATCACAATCACCACCATCACCACCCTCACCACCATTACCACCATCACCACCATCATCACCACCATCACCACCATCACCACCATCAACACCATCACACCATCACCATCCTCATCACCACCATGACCATCACCACCATCACCATCATCACCACCCCCACCATCACCATCACCACCATCACCACCATAACCATCACCACCACCATCACCAGCATCACCACCATCACCATCATCACCATCATCAGTACCATCACCACCATCACCATCACCACCACCACCACCATCACCACCACCACCATCAAAACCATCACCACCATCACCACCATCACCACCATCA
The DNA here is from genome assembly GCF_034190915.1 of Cavia porcellus. NCBI lineage: Eukaryota > Metazoa > Chordata > Mammalia > Rodentia > Caviidae > Cavia > Cavia porcellus. The sequence goes on along the minus strand of NW_026947501.1, from coordinate 70,455,551 downwards.
CCACCACCACCACCATCACCACCACCACCTTCACCACCATCACCATCATCGTCACCATTACCTCCATCACCAAAATCACCACCAACACCACCACCACCATCAAAACTGCCACCACCATCACCACCATCACCACCACCATCATCACCACCATCACCACCATCACCATCATCATCACCATCACCACCATCACTACCATCACCACCTCCACCATCACCACCATCACCTCCATCACCATCATCACCACCCCCACCATCACCATCACCACCACCATCACCACCATCACTATCACCAACACCACCAACACCATCACCACCATCCCCTCCACCACCATCACCATCACCACCACCATCTCCCCCATCACCATCACCACCACCACCACCATCACCACCATCACCATCACCACCACCACCATCATCACCACCATCACCACCACCACCATCATCACCACCATCACCACCACCATCATCACCACCATCACCACCATCACCATCATCATCACCATCAGCATCATCAGCACCACCAGTACCACCACCATCACCACCACCACCACCATCACCACCACCATCATCACCACCATCACCACCATCACCACCATCACCACCACCACCATCACCACCATCAACACCATCACACCATCACCATCCTCATCACCATCACCACCATCACCACCATCACCACCACCACCATCACCACCATCACCATCATCACCACCCCCACCATCACCATCACCACCATCACCACCATCACAATCACCACCAACATCACCAGCATCACCACCATCACCATCATCACCATCATCAGTACCATCACCACCATCACCATCACCACCATCACCACCACCACCACCATCACCACCACCACCATCAAAACCATCACCACCATCACCACCGTCACCACCAACACCACCACCATCACCACCATCACCATCACTATCAACACCACCATCACCATCACCACCATCACCACCTTCACCACCATCACCACCATTACCACCATCACCACCATCATCACCACCACCACCATCACCACCACCACCATCACCATCATCATCACCATCACCACCTCCACCACCATCACCACCACCTCCACCATCACCACCATCACCACCATCACCACCATCGCCATCATCATCAGCATCACCACCACCACCACCATCACCACCATCACCACCATCACCACCACCACCATCACCACCATCACCACCATCACTATCATCACCACCCCCCTACCATCACCACCACCACTACCATCACCAGCATCACCATCACCACCACCATCCCCAGCATCACCACCATCACCACCGTCACCACGATCACCATCACCACCATCACTATCATCCTCACCATCCCCGGCACCACCACCATCACCACCACCACCATCAACATCATCATCACCATCATCGGCACCACCACCATCACCACCAGCATCAACACCACCATCAACACCATCACCATCACCACCATCACCACCATCAGCACCACAACCATCACCACCATCACCACCATCACCATCACCACCACAACCACCACCACCATGACCACCACCAGCACCATCACCATGATCACCACCACCAGCATCACCACCATCACCACCATCAGCATCATCATCATCATCACCACCATCACTACCATCACCACCACCACCATCTCCATCATCAACACCATCACTACCATCACCACCACCACCATCACCACCATCACAAGCATCACCATCATCACCACCCATAGCATCACCATCACCACCACCATCACCACCATCACCATCACCACCACCAGTACCAGCATCACCACCATCACCATCATCACCATCATCATCACAATCAGACCATCACCACCATCACCATCAGCACCATCACCATCACCACCACCATCACCAGCATCACCAAAATCACCATCATCACCATCATCCTCACCATCACCACCATCACCACCATCACTACCATCACCACCATCACCACCACCACCACCATCACCACGATCACCAGCATCACAAGCATCATCATCATCACCATCATCATCACCATCACCATCATCACCACCATCACCACCATCACCATCACCACCACCAACACCATCAGCACCACCACCATCACCACCATCACAATCACCCCCACCACCACCATCACCACTACCACCACCACCACCACCACCATCACCATCACCATCACCACAACTACCACCACCATCACCACCATCACTATCATCATCACCATCACCACCACCACCACCATCACCACCATCACCACCACCACCATCACCGCCAAAACCATCAGTATCATCATCACCATCACTAGCACCACCACCATCACCACCACCACCATCACCACCATCACCACCACCACCACCATCACCACCATCACCACCACCATCATCACCACCATCACCACCATCACCATCACCACCACCACCACCATCACCACCATCACCATCACCACCACCACCACCATCACCACTATCACCACCATCACCACCATCACCACCACCTCCATCACCACCACCATCATCACCAACACCATCACCACCATCACCACCACCACCATGACCAAAACCACCACCATCACCAACATCACTACCCTCACCACCATCACCACCATCACCACCACCACCACCATCACCACCATCACCACCACCATCACCACCATCACCATCACCACCACCATCACCACCATCACCATCATCATCACCATTACCTCCATCACCACCATCACCACCACCACCACCATCACTACCACTGTCACCACCATTACCACCATCATCATCACCACCACCACCACCACCACCATCACCATCACCACCACCACCATCATCACCACCCTCACCACCATCACCACCACCACCATCACCACACCACCATCATCACCACCATCACCACCACCATCATCACCACCATCACCATCATCAGCACCATCAGCACCATCACCACCACCGGTACCACCACCATCACCACCACCACCACCATCACCACCATCAACACCATCACAGCATCACCACCATCACCACCATCACCACCATCATCACCACCACCATCACCACCACCACCATCACCACCATCACCATCATCATCACCATCATCACCACCATCACAACCACCACCACCATCACCATGACCACCACCATTACCACCATCACCTTCACCACCATCACCATCATCACCACCATCACCACCATCACCACCACCACCATCACCACACCACCATCATCACCACCATCACCACCACCATCATCACCACCATCACCACCATCACCACTATCACCACCACCATCATCACCACCATCACCACCATCACCACCATCACCACCACCACCATCACCACCAACAACACCATCACACCATCACCATCCTCATCACCATTACCACCAACACCACCATCACCACCACCACCGTCACCACCATCACCATCATCACCACCCCCACCATCACCATCACCACCATCACCACTATCACCATCACCACCACCACCATCATCACCACCATCACTACCATCACCACCACCACCATCACCACACCACCATCATCACCACCATCACCACCACCATCATCACCACCATTACCACCATCACCATCATCATCACCATCAGCACCATCACCACCACCGGTACCACCACCACCACCACCATCACCACTATCACCACCACCATCATCACCACCATCACCACCATCACCACTATCACCACCACCACCATCACCACCATCAACACCATCACACCATCACCATCCTCATCACCATTACCACCATCACCACCATCACCACCACCACCGTCACCACCATCACCATCATCACCACCTCCACCATCACCATCACCACCAGCACCACCATCACCATCACCACCACTATCACCAGCATCACCACCATCAACATCATCAGCATCATCAGTACCATCACCACCATCACCATCACCACCATCACCACCACCACCACCATCACCATCACCACCATCAAAACCATCACCACCGTCACCACCATCACCACCACCACCACCACCATCACCACCACCACCATCACCACCATCACCATCACCACCATCACCACCACCACCACCATCACCATCACCACCATCAAAACCATCACCACCCTCACCACCATTACCACCATCACCACCATCATCACCACCACCACCATCACCACCACCACCATCACCATCATCATCACCATCACCACCTCCACCACCATCACCACCACCTCCACCATCACCACCATCACCACCATCACCACCATCACCATCATCATCACCATCACCACCACCACCACCATCACCACCATCACCACCACCATCATCACCACCATCACCACCATCACCATCATCATCACCATCACCACCATCACTACCATCACCAACACCACCATCACCATCATCACCACCATGACCACCATCACCATTACCTCCATCACCACCATGACCACCATCACCACCACCATCCCCACTACCACCATCACCATCATCATCACCATCACCACCATCACTACCATCACCATCCCCACCATCACCACCATCACCACCATCACCATCACCACCACCGCCACCATCACCACCATCACCAACATCACCACCACCATCACCACCACCATCACCACCACCACCATCACCACCATCACCATCATCATCACCATCATCACCACCATCACCAGCATCACTACCCTCACCACCACCACCATACCCACCATCACCACCATCACCACCATCACCTTCACCACGATTACCATCACCACCACGATCACCAGCATCACCAAAATCACCATCATTACCATCATCATCACCATCACCACCATCGCCACCATCACCACCGCCATCATCACCACCATCACCACCATCACCATCATCATCACCATCACCATCATCACCACAATCAGCACTACGACCTTCACCACCATCCCCACCATCACCATCATCACCATCGCCACCATCACCCTCACCACCACCATCACCACCAACACCATCACCACCACCATCACCAGCATCACTACCATCACCATCATCACCATCATCATCACCATCACCACCATCAACACCATCACCATCACCACCATTAACAACACCACCACCATCACCAGCATCACCAAAATCACCATCATCACCATCATCATCACCATCACCACCATCACCACAATCACCACCATCACCACCACCACCACCACCATCACCACCATCACCAGCATCACCACCATCAGCATCATCACCATCATCATCACCATCACCACCATCACCATCACCACCATCACCACCATCACCACCATCACTATCACCACCACCAACACCATTACCACCATCACCACCACCAGCACTACCACCACCAACACCACCATCACCATCACCACCACCACCACCATCACCACTACCACCACCACCCCCATCACCATCAGCATCACCACCACCATCACCACCATCACCACCATCACAGCATCACCACCACCACCATCAGCACCACCATAACCACCACCACCACCATCACCACCCTCACCACCATCACCACCATCACCATCATCATCACCATCACCACCACCACCACCATCACCACCATCACCACCACCACCACCATCACCGCCACCACCATCACCACCACCATCACCACCACCACCATCCCCACCATCACCATCACCACCACCACCACCATCACCACCACCACCACCTTTACCACCATCACCACCATCAGCACCACCACCACCATGACCACCACCACCATCACCATCATCATCACCATCATCAACACCACCACCATCACCACCACCATCACCATCATCACCACGCCCACCATCACCATCACCACCATCACCACCATCACCACCACCACCACCATCACTACCACTATCACCACCATCACCACCATCATCACCACCACCACCACCACCATCACCACTATCACCATCACCATCACCATCAACACTACCACCACCATCACCACCATCAGCACCTCCACCTTTATCATCACCTTCACCATCACTACCACCATGATCACCATCACAATCATCATCACCATCACCACCAACACCACCAACACCATCACCACAATCACCTCCACCACCATCACCATCACCACCACCATCTCCCCCATCACCATCACCACCACCACCACCATCACCACCATCACCATCACCACCACCACCATCATCACCACCACCACCACCATCACCACCACCACCATCATCACCACCATCACTACCATCACCATCATCATCACCATCACATCATCAGCACCACCAGTACCACCACCATCACCACCACCACCACCATCACCACTATCACCACCACCATCATCACCACCATCACCACCATCACCACCATCACCACCACCACCATCACCACCATCAACACCATCACACCATCACCATCCTCATCACGATCACCATCATCGCCACCCCCACCATCACCATCACCACCATCACCACCATCACCATCACCACCACCATCACCAGCATCACCACCATCACCATCATCACCATCATCAGTACCATCACCACCATCACCATCACCACCATCACCACCACCACCACCATCACCACCACCACCATCAAAACCATCACCACCATCACCACCATCACCACCACCACCACCATCACCACCACCACCATCACCACCATCACCACCACCACCACCATCACCACCATCACCATCACCACCATCACCACCTTCACCACCATCACCACCATCACCACACTCACCACCATTACCACCATCACCACCATCATCACCACCACCACCATCACCACCACCACCATCACCTCCACCACCATCACCATCACCACCACCATCTCCCCCATCACCATCACCACCACCACCACCATCACCACCATCACCATCACCACCACCACCATCATCACCACCATCACCACCATCACCACCACCACCATCACCACCACCACCATCATCACCACCATCACCATCACCACCATCACCACCACCACCACCATCACCACCACCACCATCACCACCATCACCATCACCACCATCACCACCTTCACCACCATCACCACCATCACCACACTCACCACCATTACCACCATCACCACCATCATCACCACCACCACCATCACCACCACCACCATCACCTCCACCACCATCACCATCACCACCACCATCTCCCCCATCACCATCACCACCACCACCACCATCACCACCATCACCATCACCACCACCACCATCATCACCACCATCACCACCATCACCACCACCACCATCACCACCACCACCATCATCACCACCATCACCACCACCATCATCACCACCATCACCACCATCACCATCATCCTCACCATCAGCATCATCAGCACCACCAGAACCACCACCATCACCATCACCACCACCATCTCCCCCATCACCATCACCACCACCACCACCATCTCCCCCATCACCATCACCACCACCACCACCATCACCACCATCACCATCACCACCACCACCATCATCACCACCATCACCACCACCACCATCATCACCACCATCACCATCACCACCATCACCACCACCACCACCATCACCACCACCACCATCACCACCATCACCATCACCACCATCACCACCTTCACCAGCATCACCACCATCACCACACTCACCACCATTACCACCATCACCACCATCATCACCACCACCACCATCACCACCACCACCATCACCTCCACCACCATCACCATCACCCCCACCATCTCCCCCATCACCATCACCACCACCACCACCATCACCACCATCACCATCACCACCACCACCATCATCACCACCATCACCACCATCACCACCACCACCATCACCACCACCACCATCATCACCACCATCACCACCACCATCATCACCACCATCACCACCATCACCATCATCCTCACCATCAGCATCATCAGCACCACCAGTACCACCACCATCACCACCACCACCACCATCACCACCATCACCACCCCCACCATCACCATCACCACCATCACCACCCTCACCACCATTACCACCATCACCACCATCATCACCACCATCACCACCATCACCACCATCAGCACCACCACCATCAGCACCATCAACACCATCACACCATCACCATCCTCATCACCACCACCACCATCACCACCATCACCATCATCACCACCCCCTCCATCACCATCACCACCATCACCACCATCACCATCACCACCACCATCACCAGCATCACCACCATCACCATCATCACCATCATCAGTACCATCACCACCATCACCATCACCACCATCACCACCACCACCACCATCACCACCACCACCATTAAAACCATCACCACCATCACCACCATCTCCACCACCACCACCATCACCACCACCACCATCACCACCATCACCATCATCATCACCATTACCTCCATCACCAAAATCACCACCAACACCACCACCAACATCAAAACCGCCACCACCATCACCACCATCACCACCACCATCATTACCACCATCAGCACCACCATCATCACCACCATCACCACCATCACCATCATCATCACCATCACCACCATCACTACCATCACCACCTCCACCATCACCACCATCACCTCCATCACCATCATCACCACCCCCACCATCACCATCACCACCACCATCACCACCATCATCGTCACCACCACCATCACCAGCATCACCACCATCACCATCATCACCATCATCATCACCATCACCACCATCACCACCATCACCATCACCACCATCACCATCACCACCACCATCACCAGCATCACCAAAATCACCACCATCACCAGCATCATCACCATCACCATCATCACCATCATCACCACCATCACCACCATCACCACCATCACCACCACCACCACCATCACCCCCATCACCAGCATCACCAGCATCAGCATCATCACCATCATCATCACCATCACAACCATCACCATCACCACCATCACCACCATCACCATCACCATCAACACCACCACCACCATCACCACCATCACCAGCATCACCAGCATCAGCATCATCACCATCATCATCACCATCACAACCATCACCATCACCACCATCACCGCCATCACCATCACCATCACCATCAACACCACCACCACCATCACCACCATCACCACCTTCACCTTCATCATCGCCATCACCATCACTACCACCATCATCACCATCACCATCATCATCACCATCACCACCATCACCAACACCACCATCACCACCATCAGCAACACCACCATCACCACCATCACCATCATCACCATCACCACCACCATCACCATCATCACCACAATCACCACCATCACGATCACCACCACCACCACCATCACCACCATCACCATCACCACTACCAACATCATCACCACCATCACCACCATCACCACCACCAGCATCACCACCACCACCATCATCACCACCATCACCACCACCATCATCACCACCACCACCACCAGCACCACCACCATCACCACCACCACCACCATCACCACCATCACCACCACCATCATCACTAGCACCACCATCATCACCACCATCACCACCATCACCACCACCACCATCACCACCATCACCACCATCACCACTATCACCATCACCACCACCACCACCATCACCACCATCCCGACCACCATCACCAGCATCACCACCATCACCATCATCACCATCATCATCACCACCACCACCATCACCATCACCACCACCATCACCACCACCACCATCATCACCACCATCCCGTAACACTTTCACCACAATCACATCAGCTAATCCTCCCGAAATCTAACATGCATTGGACCCTCCGAAGGCTTTGGCCTGGTTTTTGTTGTAACTCTCCCATAAAACCCTGCATGGAGCACCATCGTATCTCCTGACTGACCCTCCCATCACTGCTTTCCAGGGTCACTTCTTCGAGGACTGTGGAGGAAGTTGCTCTGCATTTGTTCCACATGAACATGGTCTACACTGGATGTGGTGGGGCTGAGATGTGGGCTGAGTTCACATTGGGGATGTGTTGACCTCGGCTCTGACTTTCTCCTTGTTCCCCTGCTTCTGTCCTTGTCCTCCACACTGTTGGCTGCTCCCTAAAGCTGCAGAAAGAACAGGTTTAATGGTAGTCGTAGCTACACTGACAGAGGGGTGAAATGCCCCAAGACGACAGTACTCCCAGGCCCCTTTTCTTTTACAAGAGCTGATCCCCTTCAGGGTCTATCTGCTTTTGCTGTCTTTTAGTGCCTCTGGGAGTGTGCCAGTCAGCTTCCTGTTACTGTCACACAGTGCCCAAGGTCTTCAATGCAGAAAGGTTATTTGGGCTCACAGCTTTGGAGGTTTCTGTCCATGGTCAGCTGGTCTTGCTGATTTTGGGTTAGTGGCATCACATACACCATGGCAGCAGCTCATGGCAAGTATGCTTCTCACCTCCTGGCAACCAGAAAGCAAAAGAGAGAAAAGAGGAGGGCCAGTTTCCCAGAACTTCCTTCAGACCCCACTGAGGTTCCCACCATCTCCCAGTGGGGTCAGGGTGGGGACTGAGGCTGGAAACCTTGGGCCTGTGGGCGGCTCCAGACCTGAAGTGTCCCAGTAGCTATGTTTATGCGTTGTTTGAGGTCATGGTTGTTACTCCTGGGGCAGCTGTGCTGCCGTGCGCTCTGTTGCATTACTGGGAGCAGAATTCTCAGTGTACCATTCCTTCTACATTTCTGAGTGATATTCCCTTGTGTGCATCCTGCAGTGTGTTTACCTTCTGCTGATTGGCACGTGAAGTGCAAATGGGTTTCTGGCTGCTATGAATACAGACACCAGGAGCACCTATGTGGAAGTCTTAGATGGGCACAGAAATGTTGTTTATGTAAATGCCCAAGACTGGAATGTCTGGGTTACAGAGTAGGTGTATATTTATTAAAAATTGTCTAGTTTTTATTCATTGCTTTTTCTTTTCTTCTTCTTCTTCTTCTTCTTCTTCTTCTTCTTCTTCTTCTTCTTCTTCTTTGTCTTTTGAAAACAGGGTCTCTCTATGCAGTTCAGGCTGAACTTGAGCTCACTTGGTAGCCCAGGCTGGTCTTCAATTGGCAATGATCCTCCTGTCTCAGCCTCCTGAGTGCTGGGATTACAGGTGTGAGCCACCACGCCCTGCTCGTTTCGTCTTTTAAAATTTTTGGGGGGGAGATACTGAAGAATCAAACTTGTGACCTAGCACTTGCCAGGCAGGCACTTGTGCTGCTGAGCTAACCCCCTGGCCCCTTTCCTAACTTGTTTTTTTTTTGGGGGGGGGTGGCACTGGGGATTGAATTCATGACCTTGTGCTTGCCAGATAGGTGCTTATACCACTGAGCTAAATCTGTCTTTTTTTTTTTCTTTCTTTTTTTGAAACAGGTTCTTGCTGTGTAGTTCAGGCTGGTCTATCCAGGTTGATTTTAAATTTGCATTGATCCTCCTGCCTCAGCCTCCTGAGTGCTTGGATTACAGGGAAATGGCACCATACTTATCTGGCTATTCATAGCTTCTCTCATTGCCTAAATTATTCTAGAGATAAGGAATGCAGGAATAAAACAGATACATCCTTAAGTGTACTCTATGTATGTTAGCAGATGTTGAGGGCAATGTTGTTATGGATTAGGTCTGCAGTGTCCCCCAAAGGCCCATGTACTAAAAGTGTGGTCACTTTTAGTGACCTATTGGGGCCTATTGGGAGGAAGTGAGGTCACTGGGCTGTGTGCTGGACAAAGATATTGGGACACTGGCCCAGCCTGTCTCTCTTAATTTCCTTCACTGGTACCAGGAAGTGAGCACCTTTGCTCTGCTCCTCCCACCACGATGCTCTGCTTTGCTGCAGGCCCAAAGTGTTGTGGCCAAGTTACCATGGACTGAACCTTCTGAAACCATGAGTGAGATGAATGTCTTTCCTCATAAGTTGTTTTTCTCAGGTTTCTGTCACATGGGGAGGGGGACAAAGTAGGCAAAGTCCACAGGGAGAGGACAGAGCTAGGTGGGGGGCTTTTGTTGAGTTGACTGGGCAGAAGAGTTTGCTGCAAGGGGTTTCTGGGGAGGAATTTAGGCCGAGGACAGCAGCTGTGCAGTGGTCCTGGCTGGGGTGGAGGGAGCCTAGGAGAGGAGGACACGAGGTTCAGGTAGCACAGGAACAGAGGACGCAGGACGTGCGGTGCAGCTCATGGACCATGGTAGGATGGAGCTGGGAAGACCTGGACCCTGACTGAGGAGGGCTGAGCTGGCTGTGTGTTGAGGCTTAGCTAGGGGAGAGCCGCAGATGGGCAACACTGGCCGGGGCAGTTGGAAGGCAGAGCTGGTGGGATTTACTGACAGAGAGGCCTGGGTCTAGAGAGAGAAAGACAGTGCCAGGAAAACTCCTCGAGTTCCTCGCTAAGTGACTGGAAGCAGTGAGTGACTAGATTGATGTGAACACTCGGTATCGATCTGGTAAAATGATACGGGGCACTTATTGGAAGGACGGGCACAGGAAGCATACGAGGTCACTCTGAGCTGTCGCCTTGCCAAGCTTTTTATGGATCCAGCCTCTGGAAAGGATCTGATTTCTCAGTTGCTTGTTTATTGTTTTTCTGTCTTGCTGGAGGACAATCCAAGGCGGCTCAGGGTGTGGCCTGATAGATGACAGAACGAGAAGGAAGGAAGGCAGGGAGAAAGGCAGGAAACAGGGAGGGAGGAGGCGGGCAGGAGGGAAGGACCTGTGTCCCTGTCCTTCGTTCACACCCGATGTCTGCTTGTCTGTCTGTGTGAGCATGCACCCATGGGAGACTTGCTTGTTTCTCGAAGTGAAGTCCTAGGTAGTATCCAGGGCATGTGAAAGTCCCTGTGAACCTGGGCTCAGGCTGGCCTTTGGCTTGCGTGGACCCCAGTGACCAAGCAAGTTTTCCAAGGTGGAAGCCACTTGTTTTAGCTCTGAGCAGCGCTGGTGGCAGGAGCAGTCACCATGCCCTCTGCCTCCATTTGTCCTTGGCCCCAGGTACCTAGGACCCAGCTCCCAGCACAGGCTGGTTCTTGCAGCCCCGGGGTGCAGCCCTTTGGGTGCCTGAGGACAGATACAAGGTCCCAAAGCCCTGCCTCTCTCCAGCTCCTCTGACACACCTGATGCCTCCTTTCTCCAGCCACCAAGAGTCCTGGGCACCCCTCTGTGCCCGGCCCGTGCTCAGCTCTAGGGCCACAACCGTGAGCCTCGGTCCCTCTCTGTGCAGAGTGGTGTGGGCCATGGATGGTACAGCCCTGCCTATGGCTCTGGGAGCAGCTGGGGCACCCACAGGGCAGGATAGTCGGGGTCTCCGCAGCCCAGCAGGGCTGCCCAAGCCCCACTTCCTTGTCTGTGAAATAGGTCGAAGCTCACGGCTGCCTTGCAGGGCCCAGCCCTCGTCTCCTTCCTCTGCTCTCTGTGGCCAGCCAGGTGGGGCGATGTGTGCCGAAGGAAGGGAGGCACCAAGATGCAGAAACCACAATTGCTCCAGGATGGGGCTGGAGAGGACTCAGGGGGACCTGAGGACAGGGCTGGGGTCCTGTGAGCATTTGCTGAGGAAGTTCCACACCCAGCTCGGTTCTGGTGGTGCTGGGTTGGGCATGAGGGTTCCAGAACCATCCCTGACCCTGAAGCAGGTGAGGTTTGTGGGGGCCCCTGGACGCCGCCTTCAGAGTAGCAGCCTGGTAACTGTCACATCTGCTCCCAGGACCGGCCAGTTCTGTTGTGTGGCAGAAGCTGGGTTGACTGTGTGGCAGCCAGAGCCTGGTGCCCTGGGCACTGAGCAATGGAAACGCAGGGCCAGGGCTTCTGCTGGTCAGGAGGCCCATCCCAGATGGGGCAGTCGTTCCCAGCTAGCTATCCCACGCAGGGACGCCACTGGGATGGCAAAGCTCACTCCTCCCCTGGTGCTGCGGGGACGCTCAAGCTGGGGGCTGCAGTGGGCCTGGGAGCCGTGTCACACACTCACGGTTTGATCCCTGCTGTCCCATATGTGTGTGTGCGCGTGTATGGGTGCGGATGCCGGCGGGAAAGCGGCATTGTTAATGCGATCGTTCTGCTTCTGTCAGCTTTTATTATCATTAACACCGGCTCCTTGGGGACCCTGCAAGGTTTCAGATGAGCTCTCAGATTAGAGCTCTTTGTCCAGGATGAGGGTTTTGAGCTGCTCCCCCGGGTGCCGGGCATGTGTGCCAGGCCGGGCCTTGGGGCTGTGTATTACAGGCGCAGATGCAGCTGGGCGCGGCTCGAGGAACCTGCTGCCCTTCTTCCTGGTCATGCACCGAGGTGAGACAGCAGCCTCCTGGGAGACGATGTTCCAGGTAGCTCAGGGGCGGTCCTGAGGCAGCTGCCTGGGCTGCAGGGGTCATGTGGGGCTGAGTGATGCCTGTCTTCATTCTGCTGCTGAGAAAAAACTGGAGTCCTTTCTGTCCCAGTGGGTTTCATTTGCTTGGTGCTTATGCGGGGCCAACTTGGGCTGGGAACAGTTCTAGCTTGGGTATGCAATGGCCAGAAACCCTCAGCGGAGCTCACGTCCACTGGGAGGTCAGAGACAAAACAAGAGTGGACAGACAGGCCTGTGCCATGACGAGTGTGAGAGAGCGGGTGCGGTGGCACAGGGCTCATGCCCCTCGAAGAGGGGTCACCGTGGAGCGGCTTCTGCTTGCAGCGAGGGCAGAGCCTGCAGGCATTGACTCTGGTGGATGACTCTAGGGGCACCTGAAGACAGAATCAAGGGTTATTTGGGGTGTGTCTATGAGGGGAGATTATCTGGCCTGTGGGGACAGGGAGGACAGCTTTGTCCCTGGGGTGAGTGGACACAGTCCAGGACTGGGGACCTGGAAGGGTGGGGCTCCCCTTCTAGGAGCAGGGGCAGCATCTCCTGTCCTTGGACCTCAGAGCCGCAGGCTCCCACCTCTGACGCCAGGACTCGCTTCAGTGAACCCCAGGTCGTCAGGCCATGGCTCTGTGCTCCTCCTCCTTTCACAAATCTACCAGCCCACTCTCCCCCAAGGAGCCAGTGCCCCGGCTGTTCTGTGAGTGGCACAGCACAGGCAGAACTCTGTTGCTGTGACAGAATCTAGAGAGTCAAGCTAGAGGAGGAGACATTACTGAGGCTCAGGGTTTCAGTGGTCGGGTCCAGGTCACTCGGCTCTTTGCCTAAGGCCGGTGTCATGGTGGGGAGCTGCTCACCTCAGGGTAGCCAGGAAGGGAGAGGCCAAGGGAGGGAGAGAGAGAGAGACAGAGACAGAGAGAGAAAGAGAGAGAGAGAGAGAGAGAGAGAGAGAGAGAGAGAGAGAGAGAGAGACAGACAGAGAGAGAGAGAGGCGAGGGGCTGGGACAAGCCATAATCCCCAGGTCATTCCTCCATCACCCCCTGCCTCCAAGCTGCCCCCCTAAATTCTAAGCCCCCCTATAACACAGCCCTGCTCAGGGCAGGCCTGGGGGCGGAGCCTGGATCACTAGAGGCTGTAGCTGAAGGCTTGCTAGGATGGGGCCGGCTGGAGGCCGCAGGTCACTGTGAGTGCATGTCCCCTCCCAGCCTCCTCTTTTCCGCGGTGGAGTCTGCAGGGTGCGGGGACCCCAGAGTAGCAGCCCACCCCATGCAGCCCATTTCCATTCGCATGAAGCCTTCTCCTCGCCCTGCATGCCTGCCCCTCACCTGGGTCCGTGCCTGGGCCATGTCTCCCTCATCAGGTACCACTGGTGTCTGTCGCTCCAGGTTGGCTCTACCTCACCTCCTCCCACCCGAGCGGCTGGCACTAAGCCCGGCCCAAGGCGCCCCCAGTCTGGGGACCAGTGCTGCTGCTGCTGTGTGATAGCCAGCCCTCACCCAGTGTGGAGTGCAGACTCACAGGAAGTGCCTGGAACTGTTTGTCGAATGAGTAAGTGACTGGGCAGGTGAAGGAATGCAAGCAGGCTGGGTCAGGAGGGTCGAGGTGTGTCACATCCGCTCTATGTGGGGTTACTCGGGGGTCTGAGGCGAGGGACAGAGGGCGAGGCGTGGGACTGAGGCAAATCCTTCAGACGCCTCCACTCCAGACCCGCACAACCCGCGTGCTGAGCGGTGGAAGGGCTGCCGAGGTGGCCGCCTCAGACCCCCACAGGGGGCTGCGTGTGGCCCAGGCACGGGAGACAAATGACCCCCCAGGATGTGAGAAGGCCGAGCCTCTGCCGGCGGAGGTTCGCCTCCCATTCCGGCTCCTTCTGTTGATTCACTGCTGTTGCTAGGCAACAGAGCAGAGCCAGGCGGGTGTGACCTAAGAGAAGCCGTTCACGGGGGTGGGAGCTGGGCGCGCAGTGGGGTCCCCGCCCCGCGTGCAGCCCTCAGTCCGCCTGTGCGGGGAAGACCCCGGCACGGGTCCCGCTCGCGGCGGTCTCTGCCAGCTCCCCCTCCCCCCGCGCGTGGGCGGAGCGCCGGGTTGTAAGGCCGATCCCCACCGTGTGCCAGTCTCCTGGAGCGACAGCCGGGAAGGCAAAGCCCCCGCTCCTAGAAGCTGGCGTTCTGATGGGGACACCGCGCATAGGTGTCGGTTACTATCGTCAGGCAGATGTATCTTATGATAAAAACATGCTATGGAAGAAAAGAAATACAGAGGGCCAGGAGGAAAGAAGGAGGGAGGGAGGGAGGGAGGGAGAGAGAGAGAGAGAGAGAGAGAGAGAGAGAGAGAGAGAAGGGAATTAGTGGCATCTGTATGTAGGAGAACTTGCTTGGCTCATCGAGAAGTTGACATTTGGGCAACATCTTGAAGAAACTGAGGAACCAAGCCTTGCAGGCCCGGAAGCACAAGGCAGCGGCGGCAGGTGCAAAGGCCCTGAGGCTGGGGTGGGTACACAGTGTGGGTGACACACCAGGGAGGCCGAGCAGGGGCAGAATGGAAGCAGACCCTTGAGGGTCCCTAGGCCCTGGAGCACATCACAGCTGACAGGTCACAATCCTAAACTCACCCCAGTCCCACCCCAGCACACACACCCTGCAGTCAGGCCTCCCTCTTGCCAAAGGCCAGCCTGCCCTTTCTGAGCAGCCTGCACTGCTGTCCTTGCTGCTGCTCTGTGAACCCTGGGGACCCTCTCCACGGGACAGAGCCGGAGACAAGCCTTGGGCGCAGGCAGATGGTGGATCCGGGTACTGGCACTGGGACCCGGCTCCAGGCTGTGGAGGAGGCCCTAGAACAGGCCCCTTCAAGGCGCGTGGGCAGTAGCACCCTCCACGGAGTCTCAGCTCAGCATGCAGTGGGTCAGCACGAGAGCACTGATCCCCACTTTCCACACAGCCAGGCACAGCACCCCGCATGTGGCCCAGGACTTGGAGTGAAGCACACAAAGAGGAGGGGAGGCCTCGCTGGGCCGGGCGCCATCCACTGGGCTGCACTGCAGTCACGATGGCGTCTGCCTGCACCCCTCATGCTTCAGTGTCTGGCCCTGGGCCGGTCAAAGCTGGGCGCCCTTGCCTGGGGGATGGGCGCTATCTGCGCTTCCCAGGGCTCTGCTCTGCTGACTGTGCCCGCTCCCTGCCCCTCTCAGTGCTGAGAGGGACCAGCCTGCAAGGGGAAGCCAAGTGGCACTGAGCTGGAGCTTCTGATCTCACGTGGGGTATGCAGTGTGCTACCTGAGCTTCCATCCTGGCCCAATTCCCTCTGAGCCTGGACACAGGGAAGTGACACCACTCTCCCCAGGGGGTAAAACTCAGTCCTGGGGACTGGACGCAGCCTGGGGTTTTGAACACTTTCCTGTTCATCTGTCTCACCCGTCCCTTGGTTTATGGTTTCCCTGAGTCCTTCAGGGTGGCTTCTGCTCCGGTGCCTACTGCAGCCTTGATTCTTTATGTTATTTTTTGAAACAGGCTTTGGCTAGGCAGTTCAGACTGGCTTTGAACTCACTGTGAATCCTGGGTTGGCCTCGAATTTGCAGTGATCCTCCTGCCTCAGCCTCCAGAGTACTGGGATTACAGGTATATCACAGCTGGCTGCAGTCTTGATTCTTTTATTTGGTACTAGGGATTGAACCCTAGGGCCTTTGCATCTCAGCTACAGCTGCAGCGCTTTTTAAAATTTACAAATTTTGGGGGTACCAGAGATTGAACACAGGATCTTTGCACTGAGCTACACATCCCCTCCCCTGCTGGTTTTGAGACAAGCCCTAAATTGCCAGGGCAGGGATCAAATTCTCAATCCTCCTTCCTGCCTCAGCCTCCTGAATGCTTGGATTACAGGCATGGGCCACCACGCCTGGCTAATCATCATTTCCTAGGCAACGAGTGGTGGAACCAATGCTCTAAAGACTCAGTCACCAAGCACCCCAGGAAGGCTGGGGAGGCACTGTCTCGGGGCCTCCATCTCTGGTGGATGGAGGAGAGGAGCAGTTGACCTTCAGGGCTCTCAGGAGGCCTGGAGAGAGCCCGGCTGGAGGCCACACACCCGACTGGTGTAAGTGCTGTGAATTATTGATCAGCAGACAGGAATGTGCAGCGGGGTCATTTTCCTCCTGGCCAAACTGCTCCATAGGTTTAATTGCCTGGTTTCTGAATTCTCTGGGGCCATCCTGGGGACAGGACTAGCTCTGCGCCCCTTAATTTTGCTTGAACCTCCATCAGTATGGAGGGTGAAAGTGGGTGTGTTGGCTTCTCCTTGGAGTGGGATAGGGACGAGTGGTGGATGCATGAGGGCTCCAGGAGGTTCCTCTCTGTGCACCCCAGCTCCCCTCCCTGACCCCAGTCTGAACCCCCTCATTTGACTGTTGGGCGGGGCAGTGAGACCACTGCAGGCAGCTGCAGGGCTCTGGGCTGTGTACTTGGGGTCCTTTATCCTGGCCGAGGGACAAACAGAACGAGCAGGACTTTAGAGACGGGCCAGGCAGTCGGCTCCTGGATGCAGTTTGCCAGTCTCTGTCGTAGAAGGAAACAGGATAAACATTTTTATGGCCCTGAGCTAGTTGCTTTCTTAGAGGTGGCAGTTGAAGCAGGACCCATAAGATGAAAGCTGATTTGGGAACCGTAACAATGGACAGCACTTCCTCCTTTGAAAGAATTAAGAAAATGAAAATAGAAGCCCTGAATAGGAGCAGATCTTTGCAAAGCATATATATGGCTTATCTCAGAAATTGTTGGAGCTGTTGAGGCTGAGTACACGTGCAGGGCTGTGGCATGGTCCGGGTATGGTTGAATTCAGAACGAGGAGGCATCTCAGCAGGCAAGACAGGCCACAGCTGAGGACACCTGGAGAATTTGTGGCTAGTTCTCCTTAATTAGCATCCTTGGGTGCTCTGAGGGGTCCTGGAACCCCTCTCAAGATTGTCCACTCAGCTCCTTGCTTGTTCTGATTAAATATGGGCTGCCCAGGGTCAGTAGGCCAGCCGGCTAGCAGAGTTACGAGCTCTGCCTAAAGATTATGCTGAGTCTCATTTGTTTGAGTCCCCATTTGGGGGGCTGGGGGTCTATGCACAGACCCCAACAAGAAATACATAAAGAACCCTTAGAACTCAATAATAAGAAGACGCATAAGCTAATTAGTAAGTAGGAAGTCTGAACATCAGTTCACCTGAGATGGTTAATCAGTGTTGAAGCTGGGCGTAGTGCACATGCCTGTAATCCCCACACTTGGGAGGCTGAGGCAGGTGGACTGCTAAATGTAAGGCCAGCCTGGGCTTCAAGATGAGCTCAAGTCCAGCCTGAACTGCATAGTGAAACTGTCCCCCCTCCAAAAAGCCGGGTGTAGTAGTGACTCCTGTAATCCCAGCACTCAGGGGGCTGAGGCAGGAGGATTGTAGCCAGTTCAAGACCAGCCTGGACTATGAATGAGCCCAATGAGCCCAAGGCCAGCTTGAACTGCACTGTGAGACCCTATTTAAAAAAAGACAAAAAACAAAACAAAAAACAAATCACCCATGTTTATAGCAGCACAATTTTAATAACCAAATCCTAGAAACAGCTCAAATGCCCATCAACCAAGGAATGGGTAAAAAAGATGTGTTGTGTTTATACAATGGAGTACTACTCAGTTTTAAAGAAGGATTGTACTGGGGCTGGGGATTTAGCTCAGTGGCATAAGCACCTGCCTTGCAAGCACACAGTTGTGAGTTCAATTCCCGGTACATCCCCCCCCCCCAAAAAAAAACAAAAGAAGGATCACATTGAAGCTTTTATTGGCTTTTATTAAGTGAGATAAATCTGACTCACATGTGTAAATACTGCACTGTCTCCCCAGTGTAAGAAACTGAGAGTAAATGAGAACCAAAATCTACAATAGATATTGTACAAGGATAAGAAATTATTAAAGGGGAAAAATAACTGTGATAGGGAAAGGAGAGAAGGGAGGGAAAGCCAGGTGTGGTGGCTCATGCCTGTAATCCCAGCACTCGGGAGACTGAGGCAGGAGGATCATTACAAGTTCGAGACCAGCCTGGCCTACAAAGTGAGCCTGAGCTGCATAGCGAGATCCTGTCTCAAAAAGACCAGAAAAAAAAAAAAAAAAAAAAAAAAAAAAAAAAAAAGGGAGGGAAAAGAAAAAAGATACAAATTTGTTTATATGTACATAAAACAGCTAAGATGGTTATCTGACTAATTTGATTAGCTCTTGGAAAAGAACAGTTAGTACTCATATGATTATAGATCAATTTTGCATATCTATGTCTGATATCTAACCAACTCTTTTGAAGATAGCAATATTACAACCATTGTTAAATTCCTATCATCTTGTTTTGAAAGCCTATATTGCTATTGTTTTTTGTTGTTCTTACAGTTGTTTGTCTCTTTTTTCTGTTTTTTTCTCTTTAAAATAAAGACAAATTCAATGTATGAAAAGGTAAGCATGTAGCTTGCTGCCTTCTGTCTTCTGCCTGCCATGAACTAGTTCCCCTCTGCCACGCTGTCCCGCCCTGGAGTCTGCCAACGGTGAGCTGAAACTTCTACAAACCGAAAATATGATAAACATTTGCTTTAAAAAAAAAAAAAAAGGCGGACATCTTCAGCATTCCAGGATATTGCACACTTAGACCACGGTGGGGCTCTGCTGCACACCTGTCAGAGCGGCCTACATTAAAAAGGCTGCCTGTGTTGATCTTGGTAAGATGGGGAGAAGCTGGAGATGTGACACTGCAGGACCACTCTGGAAGCAGTTTGGGATAAGACCCCCACCACATGCCACTGTTCCGTAACATAAGAAAGTCCTTCCACTCGTTTTATGAGTTACTACAAAACTGCAAGAAAATTATTAGCCAACTCTACCTGTAAACTCACCCTATTAGCAAGACAAATGTGACTGCATCTGTATCCTGAGCTTGGAGCAATTCGCCCTAGGAATTCAAGGATGGCTAAAGGCAAAAGTGTTCATTCAACTTATTTTATTAAAAGGTAAAAGGAGAAAAAGCCCTGCAAACACATCAGTAGATACCATAAAGCAAAGCAACCACGTCGGATAAAGTTCAATCCTCATGCTTGGTAAACTCACTCAGAAAACTCGGAAGAGAATTCTTGATCTGAGAAAAGACACCAGGTGGCACCAAGCAGGCAGCATCACTTTTCACAGGGATGCTCTGAAAGCATTGTGAGGCCCGAGGCGAACTCGCCTTCCAGCAGCACTGCTGGTTGGCTCTTCTTGGCCTTGGACCCAGCGGGGCTGGCCGGCAGACAGAATTGTGTGTTTGCCAACACGTGTTCATCTATACAGGAGAACCTGCTCTCCAGAAGCTGGGACAGCTTAACCAAAATGCTGGCTGCATCAAGCAGTTGTAGCGTTCCTCTGGACCGTGCTGTTGGTTAGAATGGTGAGGGAGCCATGGCAGCTACTGGGCGCTTCAAACAAAATCTGACAAAATTGCGCAGTGCCTGGGTGGAGGGAAGGCAGGCACCTAGCGGGCTGACCCTAGCAGACCTAAGCTGACTGCCGGCTGGTCTGCCGCCTCCTGGCTAGCACGCGTTAGGTGGGTCGCCCATGCCTCAGTTTCTTCATTTGTGGAAGGACGATAGTAGTAGTAACTTTCTTTCGGCGAGTTGGGAAGATGAATGGAATTATACATAAAGTGTTCAGGTCAGCAGCTGGTGTGTGATTAGCTCTACATACATCGTGGCTCTTT
Source organism: Cavia porcellus (assembly GCF_034190915.1). Lineage (NCBI taxonomy): Eukaryota > Metazoa > Chordata > Mammalia > Rodentia > Caviidae > Cavia > Cavia porcellus. The sequence continues at coordinate 70,433,613 of NW_026947501.1, read as the reverse complement.
CTACGGTGAGCATCACAGAATTGAAGGGCATGAAAGAGCTGAAAAAACAGAGTTGGGTGGAGATGTGTCGGTATCAGGGAGATGTCAGTGTGCCCTGGTTCTTATCAGTTCATTGTAAATTCTTTTTTTAAAATTTTATTGAAAGAGAAAAAACAAAACAAAACAGAAAAAGGGTACACGTAATACAGAATTTCAAAAAAATAAACAGTAAGAAATCACTAGTTAATAGATTACATATTATCATCTTAGAAATAGCTGTTCAAGTTACAAAATTAAAGCATACAAAGTGGACATTCAAACAGTGAGACTGCAAACAGTTCTGTTCAATGATCCAACGAAAACTTAGTAATATGGTCATCTATCTTACACACTTAAATATAAGTTCATTGTAAATTCTATGAAAACCCAATAGGGTTTTGTTTGAAACCCAACAGTCTTTCTATGCAGTTCAAACCGGACTTGAGCTTCCCCTGTAGCCCAGGCTGGCCTCAAACTCGAAGCAATCCTCCTGCCTCAGCCTCCAGAGTGCTGGGATTACAGGTGTGCACCACTCCGTCCGGCTAAATGTACCTTTCTTTGTGACAGTGTAATACTGGATTATGTATAAATACCACATTTCCCTCATCCATGCATCTGCCAATGGACATGTGTGCTGTTTCTAAGATGTAACTATGATAAACTGTGCTGTAACATTAGCCCCTTCTATAGGGGAAGAGTGTCATAAACAATAGTAACCGAAGGGCGAAGGATTAGAAGACACTCATAGGACACATCTGAAAACGGAGCATAGATGGTGCCAAGATATAAAAGGCTCCAGGAAGCCAGTAAGAAGAAAGGCAGTGAGCCACCCAATGGACACATGGGCCAAGGCAAAGGACAGGAAATTCAAAACAGAGGTCATGAAAGCAGCGGCGGAAAGTTTCATAGCCATGCCAGTAAACAGGAACTGCAAATTAAATAATCAGCATGGTATCAGCCAAGGGCCAACTTCACATGAAATTAGTTCTACTGTGTCCCCTGCGGGAGACCGCGCGTGGTCCCCTGCGGGAGGAGTGTAGAGGGCTCCTCCATTTGGCAGCAAGGCGACGTTAAACACCCACTGCAGTAGCACGCAGGCCCCAGCACGCCCCAGCGGTCTCCGTTCCAGGTTCTTGGTGTCCTCAACAAAAGAAATGGACAAGACACGTGAAGAAGAGTAGTGGGATTTTACATTTATTTATTTTTAGTACTGGGGATCAAACTTACGACCTCGGACCTGCCAGGCAAACGCTTATGCCACTGAGCTGACCCCCCGACCCAGGCTTTACCTATATTAAGGCAGACAATGCGTGCGCCAAGCGCAGAAGCCAGGAGTGACCAGGAGGTTACAGCAGGGTCCCCCGTATCTCTCATTCTTCAGCCTGCCGTCAGGTCTAGGCCGACCTATCAAAAACCGATTTGGGGCCAAAGCGCAGAAAGCCCCTTCTGATTGGATCCTCCTGACTCGGCCCCGGTCTCCCTACCGGACAGGCCACGCCCCCGTGTCCAGCCGACTTGCCCCGCCCTCATTGCCTCCCTCTGAACCTCCGGGTTCGGGGAACCGTCTGACACTGAGCGGTGACAGGTAACCGAAATAGCCACGGAAGGGTGCAGCCAGGCCGGGAGAGGCAGTTAATCGGGGCTCAGCCGGTCGCTGGGACGCGGTTACTGTGCTCCATCGCCGACTCCCGGGGTGCAGCTTCCCCTGTGGCTGAGTCCTGCCGCCTCTGCCTGGGCATCGCTGGCCCCGGCGAGCGGGGAAGGGGCGCAGATGGGCTCCGGCGAGGGGCCTCACGGACGGACGCTGTGTTCCAGCGTCCAGATGAGCGCAAACGCGAGGGCGAGCTGAAACAATAACGGGGTGGAGCGGCTCAGCGCGGGCCATCAGTGTGATAATGTTTCTGTGAAGTTTAAAACTGCACGAAATGGAATAAGGCGCGCATAGGTGTGAAAGAACAGAAGGCAGCCGGGGACAGGGTTTGCCCCTGATGAAGAAGGGAGGCGTAGGTAGGGGATGGCCTCCTCCCTGTCCTCGGTCCGTCCCCCCCCCCTTTACTTCTTAAATGAAAAGAGAACACATGAGCGCCGGGAAGGCGGGGTTCCAGGAACGCAGGCCTCGCTTTTCCCGCACTGTGTCAGGCAGGTAAACACAATGTGAACTGCACCTGGGGAGGCCAGTGACACATTCCAAAGGGAAGGCGCTGGCTGGGGCTCAGCCTGTCAGGAGCTCCCCAGACACCTTCAGTCAGGAGGCACGCTGGTGCGGCCTGGCCGGGCTGTGTTGGTGGCACCGGGACTGTCGTTCTGTTGGAGGAGAAGAGCTGCCTCGGTGGCTCTGATCCAGCCAGCCACCCCAGGAGGCTACAGCAGGTGGGCTAGAAGCCCGGCCAGACGTGTGGACCCTGACAGCGGGCTGCTGCAGGGCAGCTGCGGGAGTTCCATCCCGGTTCTACAGGGACTCTGGTAAATGTCATCGCTGCGGCAGGCGAGCTCGGGGTTTGGGGACAGTGACTCAGCGCCGTTTTCATTTATAACGAAACAGAACTGGTGTGGCCTTCTTTATTACACAAAGCACTGCGGCCTTCCTGGAGGAGGACTGCCCCGCACTTTGCCCTGGCCATGTGGCCGAGTGCCCCGGGGCCCCTCAGTGTCCCTTGGAGCTCGAGTGTGGGCTTCTGTGATGTCTCAGGGCAAGCTCATGCCCTGCTGTCTCCTTTACCTCTGCATGTGCCCAGCAGGGGACAAATGTGTGGTCTGGCCCCTTCAGCCTGGGTCCTGGGGCAGAGATGACAGGGTCAGGGCTGTGTCCCCCCGGCTGGCACATGGTTTGGCAAGGGGCTGGGAAGCTGCAGTGTGGCTGCTGCACGGTCACCCGGACTCCTCCTCTGTCCTGGGACAGGCTGAGCCCCCACCTGTTGAAGAAGGGGGAGGGTCAGGATCGAGGGCTCCTGCAGTTGACAAACAGCTCCTCGAAGGTCACAGTCACCTGCACAGAATCCTCTCTCTTCACCCTAGCAGGGTCTTTGTTCTTTGCAGTCATTCAGGGTCTTGGCAGGTGTCATTCTTCATCTTATTTATTTCTTTATTATCTTATTTTACTTTTTTCAGACTAGGTCTTGCTATGCAGTGCAGGCTGGCCTTGAGCTCACTTTGTAGCCCAGGCTGGCCTCAAACTCAGCAATCCTCCTGCCTCAGCCTCCCAAGTGCTGGAATTACAGATGTGCACCCCCATACCTGGCCTAATTTTATCAGCACACGTTTGCAGTATACAGTGATCCCAGTGCTTGTGGGGAGTTGGTCTGTGCACACAACACATCTTCATCCTTTTTAAAAATCTTGTTCTCTTCTCCCCTTCCCTTGAGCTCTTGGGTCTGTTCCCATTTCAAAAAAGATTTATCTCCCTGCTGCCTCTTGTCTGCCTGTTACCTTGCTCTTTGTTTATACTCTGGGTTTCTCACGTAAGAGGAACCATTTGATACTTAAGCTTGAGTGTCTGATTTAGTTCCCTTGACAGGACTGTCTTGAGCTGCATCCTTTTCCTACCAATGGCTCAAGCGTGTCCTTCTTTATGACACAGTAGTACTCCACAGTGTGTGAACACCACATCCTCTTTAAGCGTCCCTCTGGGGATGGACAAACAGGGCACTTCCACAGCTTAGCTCTCAGGAAGTCGCTCCATCTGCATGGGTGCTCTTCTAAGACCCCAAGGAAGAAGAAAAGCAACCCAACGAAGAGGCTCTTCTGCCTCTCTGAAGAGACTGTACCTCCTCTGACCTGACAGCCACTGCCCAAAGTGCTCAGGCGCCAGGAGTGTCCAAAGGGCTGGAGACACAGAGCACAGAGAGCAGATGCTGGGAGCTGCTGGCCGCCTGGGGGCTCTCGGGTATGTCAGGAGGGTCAGGCCTGTGCCAGGCGGAGGGACAGCAGGGGCACATGGCGTTATGCTGAGACTGGCAGGGTCTAGGTGGGTAGGCCTCCTGGAGGACTGCCTCACTCTGGAAGGGGCACCCCTGGTGGGGCCTGGAAGGAGGAGGAGGAGGAGGAGGAGGAGGAGGAGGAAAGGTAAGAGGCCCTGTAGGGAGTACACGCAGATCTTTTGTGGTGCTGGGGATGAACCCAGAGCCTTTGAACTGAGTCCCATTCTTAAATCCTTTTCTAGTTTTTTATTTTGAGTCAGAGTCTTGCTAAGTTTTGCTCGGACTGGACTTGAACTTGTAATCCTCCTGCCTCAGCCTCCCAAGATGCCACCATGCCTGACTGGAAAGACCCCTGACCCAGACAGTGCACATAGCTAGGAGCCTGGGGATCGGAGCAGGAAGGAGCTGGGCCCTGGGTTTTGTGGGCCCGGAGTGTGGGTGCTGGCTGGAGGAGGCTTGGACAGCTTCCCACGGCCAGCTGGGAAGGCGTCTCGAGGGCTGGGGTGACCCCATTTGTCTTTGGTGGTGTGGGGAGCAAGCCAGTCCAGTGCCCAGAGAGGATGAGGGTTCTTGAGTGGCACCTTGACAAAAGGGCCATGCGACAAGAGGTTTCCCTTCCTGGGAAATTGCCTAGTATCCACAGACTTGCTATGTGACTGTACAGCACTGCGTGCACGTGGATGCTGGGACGCAGGGTGCTGTCCCTTGCGGCCTCCAACCTGCAGTCATTGCGGAGGCCACCAGCTGTGGGTAAATGGCCATGCCCTGCCAAAGGAATACTACATGGCAGTGAAAAATGAACAAGTCACAGCTACACATCTAATAATATGACTCTCAGAAACACAAAGCTAAGCAAAAATGGAAAAAACTTGTACCTGGTAGGCTACTTGTAGAAAATGCCCAAGCTTGCAACACTGCAGTTAGAAGTCAGGGTGGGGTTAGCCTTGGGGTGGCTGCAGGAACACCACTACCACAGCCTGGGTGGCATAAGCAACACACATGCGGGTTCCCGCAGTGCTAGAGATGCTGGAGCTGTTTCCCAGATTCCAAAAGACGGGGTAGTGGGGTGGTGGGGTGGTGGGGGGGGTAGGCCTGGGTGGCAGTGTATTCTCCACAGAAGGTGGTGTGCACTAAGTGGGATGTTTCACTTTGCTTGTGCATTTGTCGGTCAGGCTGCCCTGGGGGTGGCGGCAGCGGCTAAAACAATAGCAATGACTTCCGCGCAGCCCTGGAGGCCGGAAGTCCAAGGTCGAGGTGCTGGCCACCTCGGCTCCCTGGTGAGGGCCCTCTGTCTGGTGCACAGTTGGCCCGGCTCTTGCCCCGCAGACTGTGGGAGGGATCCAGCAAGATTTCTGGTCAGGCTTCATCCAACCCCAGGTGCCCCTGAGGCCCTGCCCCCGGATGCCGCCACACAGGGCTTGGGCGGGGCCCATCCGATCCAGCTGTATTTTGCAGTATTACTGCGCTTAGGGGGAAACTGAGGCACGAGGCCGCATGCCTAGCAGAGCGGTGAGAAGAAGCAGACATAACTCCTGGGACAGCTGAGGAGCGGCGGCAGAGGCAGGACGAGCGACTGGAGCGTGGGACCCTATGTGGGGGTCCCATCAGTGACGCTCCTGTCCGCTGGCTCCAGGAACCGGAAAGCCATTCTCCCAGCCCTGTGCCGCGAGCCCAGTGTCTTTTTTGGTGTCGGGTGGGAGGCTGATGAGCTGCTGCAGCTGTGAGAGACGACTAGGGAAGGCGAGGCAGGGGTGTGGCCGTGTCCTCTGGCACCGGACGGTGAACTGGGAAGGGCAAGGAAGGACGATCGTCACCAGCAGGCCCTCCATGGGCGCAGGGCTTGCGTCTCTTCCGTTTGCCACCCTGCTCCCGTGCTGGGACCGTGTCTGCATGTAGCCGGTGCTCAGTGCACACACATCGTAAGTCAACGATGTCAGGCGTGGTGGCGCACACCAGGAATCCCAGCACTCTAGGAGACTGAGGCGGGAGGACTGCAAGTCCCAGCCCTGCCTGGGCAACGCAGCAAGTCGTTGTCTCAGAATACAAAATGGGCTTGGGATGTAGCTCAGAGCAAAGGCCCTGGGCTCAAGGCTTAATACCAAGTAAAGGGGTGCCATGAAAGAGGGGGAAGGCCCCCAGATGCACCCCCAGTGCAGCCAGACCCCCGCCAAGCAAAGATCTTGTCCTTGTGTCCCTCTGACAGTAGGCTGTGCGGCCTCCTTGGGGGCGGTCAGGACTGGAACCCGGGCTGCCTGTCTTCCAGTGGGTGAGGCTGCAGCGAGTCTGCGGTCCTGAGGTAGAGGCAGGACGGGTGTGGACTGAGTGGGGGCTGGGTTAAGGTGCCGGAATGGGGTGCCGAGGTGGGAGGATGGGGCCGGCACCTTCCTCAGGTAGGCAGCGCGGTGAAAGGCCCAGGCGGGGCAACCACAGTGACAGTGGGGAGGAGGAGGAGGGCGCGCGGCGGGCGGCCGGAGGGGGCAGTGCTTTCCCGGCCCGGGTGCACGGCGCCCCGCTCTCACCTGCAGCGAGAACTGCGCCGCGCCGGGACGCACCGGACCGGCTAGTGTGGCCTGCAGAGCGCCGTCCGCGCGCCGCAGCGACCCCAGCCCGCGCCCGGCCCGCAAAGCGACCCCTCCGGCCGCGCCCACCCCGCCAGGTCCTCCGGGCCCTCTGCCCCCGGGTGTCTCTGCCGTGCGTGGGCACCTGGACGCTTAAGGTGGCCCCTCCCCGAGCTCGGCGCCGGGAACCCCGCCTCCCCGGGCCAGCGCTCGCCTCGCCCGCCCGCGCGGGCGCCCAGCACCCAGATTCTCCGCCAGGCGGGGGTCCCGGCCGCGCGTGCGGGCGGCCGAGGGGCGGGGTCGGGGCGTGGGGGAGGGGCTTGTGACGGCGACGCCCCGACCCCGCGTCGCCCCGCCCGCCGGGCTCTCGGCGCAGCGCAGCGCCGCGCGCGTCCCCAAGCCGCCACCGCCGCCGCCGCCGCCGCCTCCTCGCGGGCGCACGACGCAGCGCGCTCGGGCCGGCCGGGATGCGCGCCCCGGACCCCGCGCGCCCGAACCCGCGGCCGCCCGCGCCCCGCCCGCCCCCGGCCGTGATGCCCGCCCCCCGGGGCCCCGGCGGCCCGCGCCCCTGCTAGGCTGTGGCGGCATGGCCCGCGCGCCCGGCGCGACCTCTGCGGATTGCATCGGTGCGCGGCGGCGGGGCATGCCCAGGGCACCGGGCACGGCCTTCAATGGGCGAGGACACGGACACGCGGAAAATTAACCACAGCTTCCTGCGGGACCACAGCTATGTGACCGAAGGTAACGTACGTGTAGTCTGAGGCCCCCTCCGGCCGGCCGCGGCGTGGGGATGCCGTCGCACCGAATGCCCTCCGAAGGTTTGGACCGCGCGTGTGTGTCGTGTCCCCCTGCCCCACCCCGCTTCACCCCGCCCCGGGCCCGACAGGGAGGGGCCCCGGGACCCGGACCCCGCCGCCCCGCGCCCTGCTCCGTGCTGCCCGCCCGCCCTTGGGAAGCCGCTGCGCCCCCGCCGGGGGACGTCATTTTCCTAAAGGCCCTGCTGCGCCCATCGGACGCGGAGAGCTCGGCTCTGCCCCATCTCCTGGAGACGAAGAGGGAACCAGAAAAATAAAAATAAGACAGAAATTAATGAATATCTGTCGCCAGATTCCCCTAGAGGCGCGCCTGCCCTGGGCCCTTCCTGCGCTGCGCCCCCAGAACCGGGACCCTGGGAGGGAGCGACAAGACGGTTCGGGCCTGGCCTTCTCCTCGGGAGTTAGACAGGGACCGGCGGAGCCAGGCCATGCCGGCAGGGCTTTCCAGGAAAGTGGGACGTGCTCGCGACAGACCTTGGGTCCCTAACGCCCCAAGTTGTGCCTTCCAGCCCAGCCCCCACCCCAGCCTGCTGCAGCCCGGAGGAAAGGAGCAGGAACTTCTGGGATCCCCTGCGCAGCCAGGCCCGGGCACAGTGGGACAGCGCCAGGGAGCAGCCAGGCATGGAGTGACCCTGGGTGGAGGGCCCCAGGAGCCCCGAGTGGGCTGTGGCGCTGAGGACACGCGTGCCGGGACCTCCCGGGCACGGGGCGGGGCACCCCCAGAGCACCGGCCCCCAGTACTGAGGTTTCCAACGGGTCCCTGGGGGAGGGGTCGGCCTGAGTTCTGGCTTGCGTGGGTGACCGTGCGGGGATTCCGCGTGGGCCTGCTGCTGTCTGCCGCCGGAGGCCGCGTTCGCTAGAAACCAGGCCGTGCGGCAGCTGGGCGGACCCGGGGCGCGGGGCCGGTGCGGAGCTGAACCGCTGAGTCACGCTCCGCACAAGGCGCGAGAGGGGTGGGGCCGGGACCGGGACCAAAACCAGGGACAGGGCCTGGGACCCAGACTACGCAGCCGGGCCCGGGGTCTGCCCTTTGTCGCCGCGCGGCGAGGTGGAGCAGATCGGCGTCTGAGGTGGGGCAGAGGAGGCCGCTGGCTGCTGGCAGGTACTGGGAGACCGGGCTCTGAGGGCCCTGGGCGGGTGCCGCTGTGCCCTGTGCCTGGGCTGTGGTCTTGGGACAGGCTGCGTTGGGCAACAGGCGGTGGCATTTTCATGCAGCCCCTTCTGTAATCCATCGCTGGCCCTCAGCAGGGCGCACCAAGGGCCTGTGGTGCCGCTACCCACCGCGTCCTTTGCTGGGCACAGGCTTCTTGAGCACCCTAGGGAGCAACCCTTGGTTTGCCTTGGGGACCTGGATTCCCTGTCCCGTGCGGCCTGCATTCTATTAAGCAGCCCTGTCCCCCCACCAGGGAGCCTGTTTCCCCATCTGTGAAATGGGCACGGGTAAGATGCTTCTGCAGCGCAGGCTGGCATTTCTGGGAGGCCCAGGGAAGAGAGGTCATGGAATGAGGCCCAGGGTGTTGCACACCCGCGGAGTGCCTGGCCCTCCCACACCAGGCTCCGGAGCCTGCACCCCGCTCTGGCCTCCCTCCACGGAATTTGCATTCTTGCTATTGTATCCTGAATGTATTTTGTGCTCCAAGTATGGGGTAGTCAAGATCCAGCCTGTGCCTGATGGACTTGTGTTAAAATTATGCCTTTGACTCCACGTGCTGTGCTGCCTCAGACAGATTACTAAACTTCTCTGGGCTCTGCTTTCTTTTTTGGGGAAGGGAGTGATCCTAAGGCTCCTTCTCGGGATTATGGAGGGGGTGGTGGTTGTGCTGATGAAGAAGGTACACCATGATGCAGGAACAGCCTATGTGGCTGGCGCTGTGAGAGTGTAGCATAACCTGGAGGAGCAGAGGACTGGTGGATGTTGAGACTCAGTTTGCCAAAAGCCGGAGAGTTCAGTTTCCTGGTTGGATGTGGTCTACTTCCTGTTCCTTAAGCAATCGAACATGTTCTTTGTGGCCTCAGGGCCTTTGCACTGGCTGCTCCCCCTGCCTGGAGCACCTTCCCTCCTCACCTACTCCCACTAATTCTTCCTGTCTCCAGTCAGAAGTTGCCTTTGCCAGTGGGAGCCCTGCTTGAGTTCCCATGGCTCTAAAATCCTGTATAACTTGAGAAGAGTTTAGGTTTGTTAGTCATTCACACCTCGGTGTGAGCTAGTACAGTATGGGCCTGGTTTTCCTTGTGCATGGTCTTGGCTAAGCTCTGCTGTACTGAAGGTGGCTGGGATCTTAGGTATAGGTTCAGGGCATGCAGAATTTGGGGATTGGGGTGAGCAGTGAAGTAGAGACTCTTATGACAGTGAGGGGTCCCAAAGAGGGGCGCCAGGGAAGAGAGGAAGCTGGGTAGCCTGGCTGCAGCCCTGGGACTCAGCTCCAGTGTGTGTGCGGTGGGCCAGTGTGTGTGAGGAGGGCACTCCAGGAGCCAGGGCCCAGGTGGATCTCAGCGTGGCCCCCAGGCAGTTTCCTCTCTGTGGTGCTGTCCTCAGTGGCATCCTGGATACTCTACTCTTTCTCTGCCCACCCCTGACCCACCCTGCAGAGGGAACTGTCCCCTGGGGCGGATGTCAAACCGGTCCCCTCTCTTCGCCTAGTGCACTGTGGTTCCTTCCCGGAAAGGGACTGCAGGCCCTGGCTAGTTCTGGTTGGTCCTGGGGTGCTGTCCTCCCTTTGTGAGGACCGGATCCAGAGTGGACGTGTGTTCTAGAGGTTGGGAAGAAAGCAGACGTCCTTCTCATAGTGTGAATGTGGAGCCCCAGTGATGCTTGGTAGCCCTCTTGGCACCATGGAGGGAGTGAGTCTTAAACTGACATTGTTGGTGGCAGGGTGGAGGGTGAAGGAGACCTGAAAGCCATGGTGACGTCTGGGCCTCACGTCCACCCTACCTCCCGGCTTCTCCTTGCACACGCGGTACACACCCTGCCACTGCACTTTGAGTCAGTTCTGTTCCTTGCGGCCAGCAGCACCCCCATTCCCTGGCCTTGAAGCAAGTCAGGAAAACACCAGGCTGCCTTTGAACCCACTGGCCAAGTGGGGACCAGGGCACCAAGGGGCTGGGGGCCACATCCTGCCCTACTCCGCGAGACTTGCCTCTTGTCCCCCTGTCCGAGTCTCCCCAGGCCTGAGTTTCCCTGGCCTTCTGTTGTCACACAGCTTGGTGATAAAGGCAGCGTGGGTCAGAGGGGCTTGCTGCTGTGGTGGCTGCCATTGGCTTCGGTCAGTTCCATTTTTCTTTTGTCTTTTTGAGACAGGGTCACGCTATGCAGTTCAGGCTGGCCTTGAGCTCACTTTGTAGCCCAGGCTGGTTTTGAACTCACAACGATCCTCTTGCCTCAGCCTCCGGAGTGCTGGGATGACAGGAGTGTGCCACCAGGCCCGGCTCTGTTTTTCTTCTTGAAAGATGAAGTGAGGTTCTAATGCAGCGTTTCTGCACCTTGCCGCGGTCTTAACCTTGCTGCAGATTTTGGTGTTCGTGCCTCAGGAGCCCAGATGCGACCTGGCCCTGGCCCTGGCAGTGTGGCTGGGGCGCGGGCTCTGGGCTGTGTGGGGGTGGGGACAGTGGCCACCGGGAGGTGGAAGCGCAGGGCCCCCCGCTGCTGGTCTCTGGGCGCCCTGTAGTTCTCCTTCCAGTCTCTTTAATGCCTGCATCTGGGGACTTGGCTCAGCAGCATAAGCGCCTGCTTGGCAAGTGTATGATCGTGAGTTTAATCCCTGGTACCGATAAAAAAAAAATCTATAATGCCTGCGTCTGTTTTTAATAAAAGCCGAAACCGCTCTTTATGTAACGTGTGTAGAAACTGCTTTTCTAATTTAGCTGGCGCGTAGGATTTTCTGGGGCTTCGCTTGCAGGCCCGGCCGTCCCACGCATCCTCACCCACGGAAAGCCCCACGCGTGGCGTGGTACCCCGCGGCTGCGTCTGGAAACGTTCCGGGAGCCGGGCCACGCTCCCTGTGCGCCCCGACCTTGCGTGCGCGGGGCGGCCTCGTCCTTTAAGGTCGTCAGTGGCTTCCGAGAAGCAGAGGCGCCCGGGAGGCGGTCGCACCCTTTCTTGCTCCAGTCAGCCCCACGGAGACTCGGGGGGACGAGGAGGAGGCGGCACCCAGGTCCTCCCCCGCTGCCTGCGGAGGGCAGAGGTTTGGAGCTGCGCTGCCCCGCAGGAAGTGGTTGAAGTGGGCTGCGTTCCCGCGGCTTCCGCAGCCCCACTCAGCTCCGGTAGGCCCCAAGTGCGACTCTGAAATATGAATTGTGCCTTGAGCGATTCTGCTTCCCGCCTCAGTGCAGGTGTCCCTGCGTGGGTCCACGAGGCCACCCCAAGAGGAGGTGGGGCCCCCACCTCGGAGTGGATTCACCCGCCCTGCCAGAGAAAAAGAATTTCCAGGCTGTGTCAGGGGAGGGATAGAAGGATTTACCAGGCAGGAAGGAAAACATGCAGAATGGTGCGGGGTGCAGGCAGGGTGAGGTGTGTTACCGTCGGGATGGGATACTGTGTGTCCCAAGGGGTGGAAATCTGCAATTTGCCGATCCATAGAAAGCTGGGCTCCATTTAATGGTGGAAGGCAGGACCCTTCCCCACTTTGGTTTTATGAGACAGGGTCTTGCTGTGTAGTTCCTGCTGGCCTTGATTCTGTGCAGCTAAGGCTGGCCTCGAACTCATGGTGATCCTCCTGCCTCAGCCTCCCGAGTGTTGGGATTACAGGCATGTGCCACCACATCCAAGGGCTCATTTTGCAGACTCTTTATATATTTAAGCGTCTTAGGGGGGAAAATTTTGGGGTAAATTTCCTAGAATGAGAGAAAATGATAGACTGGAGCACCAGTGTGCCTTGAACCTACAGCTTTCCACAAAGTGCAGTGTAGGGATTGCCCTCCCCTTTCCCCTTCCGGCCTATTTCTTGTGTTCCACTGGCGCTTAAAATTGGAATGGCCCAGAATGACAAGCTATGGAAATCACCCTAAGTGATTACAGTAAACTGAATACTTCTCTTTACTTTTGTTAAATAGCAACTAACACCATGGTAGACACAGAAGTGATGTGTTAAAATTTACAAGGTGGCTCCTTGGCTCCGCCCCCAGATTTTCTGATTGGTGGAAACAGAGGCAGCCTGGCATCTATTGGACAGTTTTTCCCTAGGGGGCGGGACCAGAGCTTTAACGTTCCTTGGCCCACTATGCCCCTGTGCAGCAGGGACCTGACCACCCCAGGCTGTTCTTCTGGGGACAGGCACAGGGCCAGCGGCCCTGTGTTAATTTTTCCTCCTTCTTTGCCGTTTTGGAAGTCTTGGGCATTCTCATATCCTTGTAGAGGAGAGCGGTAACGGGACCGCTGTGTCGCCCCAGATCCCTAGTGTTTATAGCCATCGTCTGGTGGCTGCTGGGATAGTCACAGTGCAGTCCCTCTTGTGCTGTGGGCGAGGCTGCTTTCTGCCACTTCATAATGAGTGCTGGGTGAGGGGACGCTGTCCATGAAGATTCCCTGCGCCATCCTCTCCTCAAACTGGGGAACGGTGTTCTTCAGCGAGAGAATCTTGCACATGAACTTGATATAAAATTATAATACTCTTGATACGTCCGCCAGATGGTTCTGAACATGTTTCTGTTTTGCCACATACCGGTCGGCATTCGGTAGTTTGATTTGTTTGACCTTTGCAAACATCCTAGATGAGAAGAAACTTGCTTCAGTCCCCGTCTGAAACCCAGTGAGGTGGAACTGAGCGTGCCTTCTGTGCCTGCTGTCTCCTGATTCCCCTTAGAGGCTGGACACACAGAGGTCCAGCCTCTGTGTTGGCTGGACATTGGCATCACTCATTCTTTCAACAAATACTTCTGGAGGATGAGAAAGAGCTGGGAGGCTGAGAGTGGGTGAGAGGAAGGAGAGAGGAGAGAGGAGGGCAGAGGCCCTAGCTCCAGGTCTACCAGCATCCAGGGGACAAAGACTGAGACGTTTGGAGCGGGTACAGATCTGGGAGGCCATATGGAGGCAGAGGTAGGGGACACAGACCGTGGTGCCTCCCAGGAAGCAGGGAGTGGGGACAGCAGGGAGAAGAGTCAGACTTTCCTGCAGGCCAGTGGAAGTGACTGCAGTCTCCTCTGGAGGCCTCTTTGTGGTGCCCCCCCATCCCTGCCTCGAAGCGTCCCGATTCCGTGCATTCTGCCTTGCTTTCCCAGCCCTGTCTGCTCTCTAGAGCCGCCTGCTCCAGGCTTCTTTCTTTCTTTCTTTTTTTGCTACCAGGATGGAACTCACTACCTTCTGCTTGTCAGCAGGCACTTTGCCTCTGAACTAAATCCCCGGCCCTTCCAGGTTTCATTTTATGGACACCAGCCAGGCTGTGCTCTTCCAGCAACATCAGTCCTCCTTCCCACGGACTTGGGTACCAGTGAGAGGACGGGCACCTGAGCACCCTGCTAACATTGGAGGGGGACCCTGTGTCCCCATGATGCCCTGGCAGGGTCTGCTGATTAAGCAGGGCCCTGCAAAGGCAGACACCATGGCAGAGTGACCCACATGGCTGGGCGTGGTGGCACATGCCTGTAATCCCAGGTCTCTGGTAGGCTGAGGCAAGAGGAGTACAAGTAACAAACCCAGAGTGGGCAATTTAGTGACTCAGCATAAAGCATAAAAAGGGTGGGGACCGTAGCTCAGAGGGAAAGTCCAGGGTTCAAACCCCAGTACCAGCAAAAGAAAAAAAAAAGACCTATGTGGACTCAATAATTACCTCTGTGGGTTAAATAATGACAAACCACACACAATGGCTAAGGCTGCAGTTTGTCACTTGGTGAGTACCTGCCAGGCATGATGCTGATGGCTCACCATCTGCCAGGCATGATGCTGTGGGCACCACTGTCACCTAGTATGATGGGTATGGCACCTTGTTTTACAGAGGAGACAGCAGGTATGGACTCATGCCTTGTGTCACATGGCTTGGAAGGGACCGAGGGGCAGCACCTGGCCCTCTGGATGAGGCACCATGCTCAGAAGGTGAACTTGGTGTTCCTGGCCTTGCCCAGTGCACAGGTGAGTGGCGGGGGCCTGCAGGGGGCTGTTGCTGGTGATGGAGCGGGGTTCCCATGCCTTCCTGGCAGGAGGAGCAGAGGGGACATGGTGCTTGTCCCTGACAAGGTCTGGACTTCTGAGTCCAGGACGAAGTTGCTGCCCATGGAAGCCGGGCATCAGGGAGCCACTGTGCCAACCAGCGCCCTGGCACAGCAGGGGCCATTGTCCTCTAGATTGGGCTGAATGACACATTGAGGCAGAACAAAGGCTGCCTACAGGCCCCGGCCACCAGGGAGGACAGGCTGCCCTGGTAGGGGTGGACTGTCCCACCACAGGCCCTGGCTGGGCTTCATCTGGACCGGGCAGCTGCTGAGGCTGGAACCTGGGGCTGGGCTCTGAGGCTGAGCTGGGCTGTGGCACAACTTCGGGCCTTTGGCTGTGTCCGAGGCCTCCAAGCCAAATTCCCCATCCACACAGCAGCGAGAGCGTCCAACCCAAGAGGCTTTTGGCCAAGATTGAATGAAATAAGGTATGCACCGCGTGGAAGTTAGAGTGAAACAGCAACTTTTAAGTTACTAACTTCTGGAATTTTGAAAAAGCAGTTCCAGAAAGGTTTCACAACACTTTTGGAATGTGTGCAAAGTAGAGAAAAGAGTATGTCGCATTGCCAACCCTCCCTTCAAATGCCATCAGAGATTTCGTTCCACTTCTGCCATCTCCCAGTGCTTCTACTTCCTGGCTTTTGGCTGAAGAAGTATTTTTAAGCAAATGTAAGGCTCCTGTGGTTACATCACCAGGCATCTCTTACTGCCGACGAGTTTTCTTGCATAACCAAATACCATGAACCCACCTAGCGATGCATACTAATCCTAGTTATCTAAGTTCTGGCCCAACCTCCCCTGCTGTCTCCCAAATGCCTTAGCCGTGAGTTAGTTTCCCAGAGTCTGAGTCCTGCCGCTCTTTTGCTTTTTTGAGACAGGCTCTCACTATGCAGTTCAGGCTGGCCTTGGGCTCACTTGGTAACTCAAGCTGGTCTCAAACTGGCAATGAATGGTGTCAGCCTCCGGAGTGCTGTGATTACAGGCATGCACCACCATGCCTAGAAAAGGAATGAAGCACTAGTATATGCTTTTTGTGTGTACCAGGAATGGAACTCAGGACCTTGCATTTGCCAGGCAGATGCTTATGCCCCTGAGCTATGCCTGGCCCTCTGCCATTCTTTTTCTTACAGTCTTCTTGATGTGGAGTGGGCAGTCCTCTCTCACTTTCAGACCCCTGCTTGGCTGACACATTGATGGGTGTTGTAGGAGGGTTACAGTGCCGCCCTCCTGTCCCTGACCCATGCTGGGCTGGCAGTGGCCGCTGGCACTGTGGGAACCAGCCCAGGCTGACTCCTGTTCAGCAGGGCCCCTCCCGCCTTGAGATGCCAGCCCAGCCCTGGCCTTAGGAGGTGTCTCAGCCAGGCCACACCCAGCGATCACCTCGGAGACCTGGTGAAGGGGATGCTCCTGCCTCTGGGGTGGTGGTGGCTGGTGGGACGGTTCAGGGACCCAGCTCCTCGGCTGGCGCGGCGGGTGTGAGTTGCCTTCTTCTCTGAGTGGATGCCTGCCTTCTGTCCCACCTTCTAGGCCTTCCAAGTGCTTTCTTTTCTTCTCCTTTTTTTTGGTACTGGGGATGGAGCTCCAGGCCTTCACACTGAGTTACCTTCTCCATCCCTTTAAAATTTTTATTTTTAAGGTTTTCTTTTGTTTTTTTTTTTTTTTTTTTTTTTTTTTTTTTTTTTTGAGACAGGGTCTGCCTATGTGGTTCAGGCTGGCCTTGGGCTCACTTTGTAGCCCCGGCTGGTCTTGAATTTGTAACAATCCTCCTGCCTCAGCCTCCTGAGTGCTGGCATTACAGGAGTGGGCCACCACGCTTGGCCTGTTTTTTTTTTTTTTTTTTTTGGTCTTTTTCGTTTTTATCGGTACCAGGGATCGAACTCACAACTGCCTGCTTCAAGGCAGGCGCTTATGCCGCTGAGCTAAATCCCCAGCCCCTGTTTTTTAAGTTTTAAGACAGGGTCACACTGAGTTGTCCGGGCTAGGCTGGAACTTGCAGTCTTCCTGTCTCAGCCTCCCAGAGTGCTGGGCTCACGGTCACGCTGCTCTGTGTCTGGACCAGGCGACCGTTGTCTTGAGAGAAACAGGGTATGCCATATGGACAGTTCCTCCCAACAGATGTCGGGATTTCTGTTGTTACAGCAGCAGCAGAGAGCTTAATACTGAGGAGCTCTGCTCTGGTAACCCCCGCAGTTGGTGGTAGTCCCGTCCACAGAGTGACCGGGGGCTCAGGCCCTGCCATCTGCAGCCCCTGTTCTCTCCCTGCTCCGGGGGAGATGTCCTGGATTCTCACACATGGGCAGCTGGAAGTGCTGCCCATCACCCCAGAGCTGGTTACACGGTACCACCCAGCTGCACAGGAGGAGCAGGTGGCATCCCTGGTTAGGCAGCACAGGGCTGACCCTGCAGAGGGGCCCAGAGCGTGGATCTAGGTGCCACTCGCTGTCTTTGCCATGTGACCTGACAAGACAGATGCCATATTTCAGTCTGAAGAATCCTGGGCACCCTGCCCTGGAAGCCTCCCTTGACCCCTAGCCCTCTCGGTCCCTGCCTCAGTGTCACTGTGAGCACAGTGGGACCAAGTGGGAGGCCAGGGACTCTGTCTTGGAGGCTGTGTCCAGGGAGCCAGTGGGCTGAGCACAGGCAGGTCTGGCAGGAGAGGGGCTGTGGCTGTGACCTGGGCATCACTTCTCGGAGAGGTGCATGTTCCCTGGCTTAGAGGCTGGGGCGCAGCTGAGGGGCGCTGAGCAGAGGTGGAAGGTTCTGAACATAGCGACATGGGATTTGGATTCATCCTCTTGACACCAGAGTGCCGTAGTGAGAGGCCCACCATTTCCCATTTGAGACCATTTTCATGGCTATTGTCAGACGCTTTTACCACAAAAATACTGGCCACGAGATCACTGGAGGAGTTTCAGAAAATATGGAAAGTGAAAAGGAGAAAGATGAAATCCTGTCTCTGAAACTATTTTGGATTCTTTTTCTTTGCATGTGTATACTCATCCTGTCTCTCCGTGTCTGTCTCTTTCTGTCCATCCACCTTCATTCCTCCAGTGAAAACCTGGAACACCTACTCTGTGCCCATCCTGTTTTACCCTCTTCATGGCTTTCCTGCAGCCTTCTCTGTGTCTCTCAAGTTAGGACACACAGAGCCTGCTGTACCCTCTGCCCTGGCCACCAGAGCAAGGCCCCACGGGCTGTGACCACGCAGCTTGAGTAATCTCCACTTCCGGACACAGACGTCACAGTCAGGTGTCAGTGGGGCTGGCTCCTGCTGGACTCTCCCTGCTTGGCTTGCAGCAGTGTCCTCTCCCTGCATCCTCACTGGTTGTCCTTGGGAGGACATCAGGGCCACCCACAGGGGCACATGTTACTTCAGTCACCTCTGGGACAGCCCTGTCTCCAAATGCAGTTATGTCCTGAGGTCCTGGCATGAGGACTTAGACAGACACCTGCTGGGGATGACAGCCACCTTCAGGAACTGTCACGAGCTGTAGTCAGCTCCATCCCAGTGGTGACAAGGGGACTTGTGTGTGCATGGGGTCATGAACAGCATGGTGACATGTGTCTTCATAAACAGTGCAGAGATGGGCACCTTTGCACAACTTGGCAGTTTTCCCGGGAGGTGCAGCAGCTGCTTTTGAGTCTGTTTTAACACAGCTTTTCTTCATAGCCAAATCTAAGCGTCTGTAGCTCCTTCCCTGAGCCTTCTGGCCACAGGCCTCTGGAATTTGCTGAGGTAACCGTGAGATATGCTGTGCTTTTGTGACGTGCCTGGTATACGTTGCCTGGCTGCAGTGTCCATCCGTGTGTGAGGTGCGTATGGCCTTCGGCTGTTTTTCTGCGTTAGATGTTGCCTGGGTCCCTAACGCAGCCCCCTGGCTTGTCCTCTGCCTCTGGCTGAGTTTCATTCTGTGTGGCCAGGTGTTGGTGTTTGTAAGACTCTCCTGGGGATCGACTTCCCCTTGCTTGGCTGTGACAGGAGCCAGCAGAGTATGGCGGAGGTGACACTGTGTGGTTTCGGAGGCCAGGTTACAAAGAGGCCACCGCAGAGCCAGGCCTTGTTCTTTGCGGACCCTTGGTCTTGGAAGCTGGCCACCTATGTGGGCAGCCCAGTGGGCTGTGGAGAGGCTCTTGGAGGGAAAAAACAGGTGCCTGGCTGAGCCGCCAGCCAACAGGCAAGGGGATGAAGGTGAGGCAGAACCCCAGCCCCTGTCACGCCATCAGGGTTGTGGGAGATTTGCCGTCTGCACCATGCCCTGCCGCAGTAGTATCTGTGCGGAGCTGTCTATCAGGGAGTTTTGCTGTGCAGTAGTGGACACCTATGTGGTCGTGGGTCCCCCAGCTGCTGCCCCTCATCTCCTTCAAGCCCATATATCCTGCTGCTTCCCATGATTCCGTGGGTTCCTGGGAGCCTCTCGGCCTCTTCCTCCTTGACCTCTCGATGCTGTGGAGCCCAGGCACCAGCGCCCACTCCAGCCGGGAGAAATGACTCAGCACAGCACATCAAGAGCCAGGACAGGAACCCAGCTTCTGCCTCATCCATATCTGGCTCAGCTGCTGGTGCCCAGGGAATGTGTTTGATGACAGAGCAAGGGGAAGGCGCAGCTCTGTGTGTGAGCTCAGCACCATGCAGGTTGCTCTCTCCAGGGTGTCACCCCAGTCTGGTCAGACCCCTGGGGACAGGCAGTCTTCAGCTGGCACAGGCCACACGCACTGATTTCAGGTTCTGTGGATTCGGGGATGCCAGCCCCGACAGCACCCCTCAGATCCTACCTGGTGCAACTGCATGTGTCCACGGAGCCTCACTTGGAGGCCCACTCCCCAGTCCCCAGATAGACGCTGTGACATGTCACCAAGGCTCCTCTTTCCGCACATGGCTGTTCACTTACAGACAGCACTGTGTGCAGCCGGACTGTGTCCTGTCTCCCTGCCCAACACATCCCCTGTGTGTCCCCTCATGCCCCATCCTAGGTCAGCAGGAGCACATTGTAGGGCAGGGCCTCGGGGCTGTGACTGCATCCTGAGAGGGGAGCCCTGTCTGGGAACCTCTGCTCCCCCTGCCAGGGAGGGCACAGCAAAGGTGAAAGGGCACCACTGTGAGCTGGAAGGCTGCCTGCACCGGCACAGGTCTGCCCGCCTTGATCTTGGACTTCTGGTCTCTTCTCCTGGGATTGCAGCTGTCCAGTGTGTGTGAGCCGCCCAGGGTCCTGAATTCATCGTGGCAGCCCAAACAGACCACACCCTCCCAGGGAGAAATGCACATGACGTTCCACAAATCCAGAGTTAGCCGGGCACTGTAGTGTACACCTGTCATCTCAGCACTCAGGAGGCAGAGGCGGCAGGATCCCTGAGAGTTCAGGGCAGTCTGGGCTGCGTGGTGAGTGACAGCCTGAAATACACAGCGAGACTGTCTCAGAAAACCGAAAACCAAACTGAAAACCCCAAATGACTAAAAGAAGGAATTGGCCGATCAGTCATTCAGCAAAGACAAGGATGATAATGTGCTTGTCTAGCAGGCAGCGGGCCCCGGCTGTGTCTCCAGCACCCATCCGGAAACAAACAGGCAAGCAAGCAAACAGAACACCAGCAGCGACATAGTCACGAAAAGGCAGTGCGGGAGGCTTTGAATTGAGTGTGGGCGGGGCGCAGAGCGGTGCCTCCTGGGAAATGCAGAAGCGCTGCCCTTCTAGAGGCGGCGTGGACTCTTGAAGGTGGCACAAGGGGCTGGGGATTTAGCTCAGCGGCATAAGCACCTGCCTGGCAAGCCTGAGGTCGTAAGTTCAATCCCCAGTACCAAAAAAAAAAGGTGGCACGAGGTGTAGAAACCTTGGGTGCTGATCTAAACTTAGTCTCAGGGCGCAGGCAGGGCACAGGCACACAGCGAGTCCGAGCTCTTGCCTCGGGCCGCAGCCCTGCCTCTGCGATCCTGGCATCTGAAATTACAGCGTCCTAAATGAATAGCAGTTACTGTGAGTTCCCTGTCCCTGTGTAACACTCGGCGTGTGAGTTCTTAATGTCTTAGCAGAGTGTTAAAGGTCATACGGTGGTTGTAAACTTTCGCGCTGCTTGCTAAGGTGGCTCAGAGTGGTTTCTACCTGCAGGGTCACTTTTGGGGAATCCCAGGTGGCTCTGAGAAGTGAGATCCCCAGGCTGTCTTTGCAGATGGGCAGCGCAGGCTGGGCCGAAGACTGTGGTTCGCGTTCTGAAAGGATGGGGACTGCAGTTGGCGTTCTTGGTACTGATGGTCTCACCTGGGGAAGAGGAGGTGCCTAGAGGCCCTCACAGCGGCTGTGGCTGGGCAGCCCCTGGGTCAACGAGAGGGATGCAGCTCTGCAGATGTGAGCTCGAGCAAGCCCGCTGCTTCTGGAATGATCCAACAGGATGGTGGAGTCATGAGACTGAATGACAGTGGCTCCTACGCCAGCTTTCAACCGGGAAGGTGATAAAAACAACCGTGAATATTTCATAGCCCCGAGGAGAAGCCAGGCTCCTTGCTGAAGCTGTGAAAATATAATCCATCACCTGGCGTCCCAGGCTGTCAGACCTGGGAGCTGAATTGTGAATGGGTTAAGATGTCCTGGTGAGGAGATTTGTTTTGTGTTTCTCTATTTTTATCTCAGTGTAAAAACACTTGAATAAAAAAAAAAAACACTTGAAAACGCAGAAAGTAGTATAAAGGGGTGCAGGCGGATAATGTCCTTGGTTTCAGTGCCCCCAGAAACATTGCTGGCAATTTACATATTTTTCTACAGTCGCCCCCTAGATTGTAACATAAATAAGTTTTGTATCATTCAAAACATTAAACACAGTATAAACATTTTCCTCTTATCACGGACTCTGAGTAAACAGTTTTTATCAGCTGCATAGTATTCCACAATGTAGAGATTCTTATTTGGTCAACAGCTATGTGTGGATTCATTCATCAGGCTGGTGTTGTCTGTGGTTGGTGTGTGGATGGGGCAGGAGGATGCAGGGAGGAGGAGCACGGCCAGGCCTCTCCCCCAACTTCTGGAACCAGGGAGATACAGCAGATGGCCCTAATTCAGGGTGGTGGGCCGGGTTCCTGTCGCATGACAAATTCAAAGGCTGTGTGGTGGCCAAGGAGCAGCTGGTGCCTTGCAGTACGGGGAAGACGTTCCAGACAGGGAGTGGGGGGTTGTGGCCGCACACCAAGGCGGGAATCACTCTGTGCCAGGTTCCTGGAGCATTACTTGTGCATCTTGCAGATCTCGGCCAGCGTAGGGGAGTCCGTCCAGGGTGGGAGGAGCGGCCACTGAGAGTGGCCACAATCTCAGGAGCTCCCAGACGGACTTGTAGGGGGAAGGGGGCATGGGCACTTCCAGCAAATGCCACAAAGTGCCAGTGAAGTTTCCAGAGTTGGCAGTGGGAAGAGGCAAAGTGAAGGCACTGGGTGGTCAGGTGTCTGGGCCACATGCGGGCCTGGGTGCAGATCAGGGAAGGCCGGGCCTCCCCTCTGGTCACTGGTTTAATCAGACCCCAGGCACAGAGGCAGAGATGTGGTGGGTGGAGCCTCAAGGGCCCTTCTTAGTCACTGCTTGCTATGACACGGTGCTCACTGCATTGGGGACAAGAAGCAGCCAGAGAATGGAGGAGCCAGGAGGGAGATAAACACTTCCAGGCCCCGCCCAGGGACCGCCTCTTCCCAAGGCCCCGCCCATCTCACAGGCCCTGCCCCCAGGCCTGCCTCTTGCAGGCCCCGCCCAGGGACCGCCCCTTCCCAAAGGCCCCACCCATGTCATGCCCCACCCCCAACCCCATATAACGTTAGCTTTTAAGTTTTTTTTGGGGGGGGGCTGCTTTTTCTTTTTTTTATATCTTTGAAATAAAATGGATTAGCTTTCAGTTCTTTGATGGACTTCCACCGTTGATGTGGCATCTCCATGGTCCAGTCATTCTCCCTAAGCCTATCCTCTGAGCACAGGATACACTGCGGGACATTCTGTATCTAAACTGTAACACCCCTCTATTATCGCCCATTTTCCACCCCCACTTCGGGGTTGCAGGTTCAGGGCTGACGATCATTCCTGTTTTTCAGAGCAGTCCTGTGTCTGGCTCTCTCGGAGCGTAGTGTCTGGTGAGAGGCCAGGAGTGTTAAGGGCCCAGGTAAAGCTCTTGAGTATCATGTTGCCTAGTAAGCTGAAGTTCAAGTTGGCTGAATGTTTTGGGGTGAGCAGAGCCAGTGCACGTACAAGGCCCCCTAGAGTCCTCTGTACATTAGAACCAACTTGCTAGAGTTTGTCATTTTTTTGTCTTTTTGAGACAGGGTCTCACTATGCAGTTCATGCTGGCCCTGAACTCACTTTGTAGCCCAGCTGGTCTTGAACTTGCAGCGATCCTCTTGCCTCAGCTTCCCAAGTGCTGGGATTACAGGCATGCACTGCCACACCTGGTTTGGGTTTGTCTTTATTGCTTTAAAAAAGAAGAGGATGGATTTCACGGGGTGGGGACTTGCTCATCCTCTTTCTTCATGGGTCTGCTGGGGTGGGTTGGAGCACTGGTCGTGGTGTGAACCTGGCAGTGCCAGGGTAACTACCCTGGTGGCATGGTGAATTCATAACACTGCTGTGTGAGGACATGTCTGTAGACCTCTGTCCCCTCCGGGAGGTGGGGGTGATCACTGCCACATCAGGAACTGAGCCTCAGAGTACCACATCATGAAGCCTGTCACATCAGGAGTGCTGTGCTTACGGCAGGCACAGACAGCTCTCACTCTTGAGGACAGGTGACAGCCGCTCACTGTGACCTCAGGTTCTGCACAGCAGGGACTTGGGCAGAGCCTGGCTGGGCAGCTTGTCGTGCTGAATGTGATCTGCCAAGCCTCCTTTTACAGCTGGGCCCATGTGTGTGGGTGGGGACTACCCAAAGGTCGGGGTCCTTTGCCCAGTGTGGCTGTCTTGGGACAATGGGATGAGTGCCCTAGTGGAAGCCACAAGGCCTTTCCTGAGCACCCTGGAAGTCTCCCTGCACCTGTGGGAGGTGGGTCGAGTCTTCCATGCACAGACGGGGCAGGTGGCAGAGTCGGGCAGGGCACCATCCCAACCTTGGGTGCCAACCCTCTGTGAAGCTCAGGCTCTTGTCTTCCTGCCTGGGCAGAGGACACCGTGCACCCCCTGTTCAAAAGCAGCAAACACATCCCTTCCTTTTGCTCTTTCCTTTTGTCCAGAAACAAGGTGAGGGGAAGCTTTCCTTAGGGCTCGGTCCGACCTGTGGTACCCACGTGCCTGGGTGTGCATGGGTCAGCCTATGGATGCCCCATCCTCGTCCCCTCCATCTTCTGCACAGGTTTGGAGGTACTGAATTGGGGCTCTGTGGCCACGTGCGGCCCCTCCACTCTCTTGCTGGTCCCTGCATGTAGGAGTGGGTGGGAAGGGGTGAGCAGACTGGTTTTCTGCCTGGCTAACTCTGCACAGCCTGGCTCCAGGAAGGATGATCCTCATTTGCTCACGGCAGCTGTGCCGCCATGGTGGTCTGGGCCCAGGATGCTGTCCTTCAGGAAGCTTCAGACACGGGCAGGACTGGGGAGTGAGTCATCGTTGTCATTGATGGGGCCCCAAACCACCCAGAGACAGGCTGGGCACAGGAGAAGGCCACTCGTCCTTTGTCCCTCTCCCTGCTGGCTACTCTCAGCCCAGCCAGCCTGGGACTTCATTACGCCTTGTCTCTGTAAACAGGCAGCTATAAAACCTATCAGCAGCACAGCACCTTCCCCGTAAAACCGGCTGCGGGAATTTATGACCCGGCCCTCCAGCGCCATGTGGCGTGAGGCACCCTGCCCCCACCCCCACTGCCGCACGGGGCGCAGATGCAGACAAGGCCAGCTGCAGGCAGGAAGCACCTTCACTGTGACACGTGTGCCTGCGATTGGTGACAGTGAGAAGTTCGGTGTCATTGGGGATTGCGGTTATTTAAAAATGAGTGGAGACATTTGGGAGGCTGAGGTGGGAGAACTGCAAGTCTGAGGAACTTAGAGGGGCTAAACAAAAAGGGCTGGGGTGTGACTGGGGGCAGAGTGCCTGCCTAGAGTGCAGAAGGCCCATCCTTGGGTCTCATCCCTGGTGCAGTAAAAGGAGCCCCTGGAGCTGCTGCCTGTGCTGAGAAGCCCTGTGGGCAGGAAGGGGTCTGGGTGGTACTGCGACCCTTTGCACACGGAGTCCTCCTCCAGGGTGCTGTGTGGTGACCTGATGATGCAGGTGTCCTGGGGCCGGGGGACTCGGGATGCCTTAATGGACCAGGTCTGTGTCCTGTGTCCCTGAACCTGGCCAGTGCTGGGACAGTGTAGGAGGAGCTCATGGCACAGAGTCTCAGAAGGAAAGGGGGCCGTATGCCCGCTTGGGTGGCGGCAGGGCAGGACTGGGTAGGGCAGGGTGAGCTTCCCAGAGGAGGGAGGGTGGGAAAGCACATGATAAGGCAGGTGTTGGGGGCCCAGGAGAGCAGAAGAGACGGGAAGTAGATGGGGGGGCAGGGAGTCCTGCAGTGTAGACAGAACGGGGCTGTGGGCCACCTGGATAAGTTGGCCTGGCCTGTCTGAGACCCCACCCCCAGGGGAGTTGTCACCTCCAGGGATAGACAGGAAACTCATAGCTTAAAAGGGGGTGGGCTAGGATTTGAACCCAGGTTGGTCAGGTGGGCTGTGCCTCCCTGCACCCACATCCTGGTGGCTGTCCTGCACGGGTGTTGGGGCTGAGTCACCGTGGCCTTCTTTGGGCCCTTCCCATTGCCTCCTTTTGGTTTAGGCTTGGTGGCCCCGAGGGCAGAGCTGGCCCTGAGGGCCTGGGCACTCTCTGAGCTGATCCAGACAAAAGCTGGAGTAGCCATTCACCCCATAAAAGGAGATGCTGCATTCAGATTAGAAATGGGGGACACTGCGGCACACATCTGGAATCCCAGCGCTTCAGGAGACTGAGGCAGGAGGATCCCAAGTTTGAGTCGTGTGGGGTAGAGCAGTGACTTAGTGAGACCCTGTCTCAAAATAAAGCAGAAAGGGGCTGGGGATG
Organism: Cavia porcellus; assembly: GCF_034190915.1. Lineage (NCBI taxonomy): Eukaryota > Metazoa > Chordata > Mammalia > Rodentia > Caviidae > Cavia > Cavia porcellus. The sequence goes on along the minus strand of NW_026947501.1, from coordinate 70,408,150 downwards.
CAGCTCAGTGTGAAGGCCCTGAGTTGGGCCGTGAATGCATGACTGGATAACTGACTGGAAGGGGCAGTGAGGGCAGGACTGGAGGTCAGCATTTCTGTCTGTGCTGGGAAGAGGGCCTGGAGCCTGGCCCCATGCACCTGGTGCCAGCACACATAGGCACTGTGGCTGCCACCCCCATCACAGCCCAGAGCCCAGAGATGGAGCTCAGAGAGGCTAGGCCCTGCCCAGAGCCACGGCACAGGGCTGACCAGGACGGTGGACTTGGGGTTTGGATGCTGTGCTGACTTTCCAGCAGATGCAGTTCCCACTGCACCCAGGGTCTCTGGGCGTTAATTCTGCTGTGCTGGGAAACTGCCCCGGGCTGCACAGGGCCGGCAGCGGGATGACGGTGCTTCTGGGAGAACCATGCCCCACTGGACCTGGCTCCCGGAGGAAGGGGAAGACTCACCCCTCAGCACAGGGCTCCTTCGGGGTGTCACCTGCTTCTGGGACTGGAGGACAGGCCGCAGGTTGGGCTGTAGCCCGTGTGCCCCAGGATGGCACGCAGGACTAGGGACTACTGGCTGTGTGCAGGGCAGCCGTCCATGTCTCACAGCAGCACAGCTCTGTGTCCCTTCTCTCAGCGGAGAGGACTCAGCCTGTTACTGAAAGTGACACCTTGTGTCCCTGCAGCCCAGAGTCTCAGAACTAGTGGAGGTGTAAGTGTGGGTCAGGGCACCTGGACACGTCCAGCCCCTGGGCAGCTATGGGCATCACTGTAGGGGCAGATGCAGTCCCTGATGCTGTCATCCATGAGTTGGCCTCAGGGCTGTCTGGTTTTGCCGACCGCCGGTGCTCTCTGAAGGAACTTAGCTCTGGGGTGCTGGTTCCCCCCAGTGCCAGTGAGGGGCCACAGCTGAGTGCATAGGCAGGGACCCTCCTGCTACCTGCTGGAGTCAACCACGTAACAGGGTCTGTGCGGTGGCCTCCTGCAGTGGGCCGGCCCCTTTGTGACCATGGCCATTGGCTTGTGGTCCCTTTGCTGACTTGCAGGGAGGGGACAGCTGGGAACAGATGAAAGGGACTTGGAAGTGGCAGCTCTGGCCTTGGCAGCTGAAAGCCGGGAGAGGTCACTTGACTTCTCCTCAGGCCACGCTGGCCCTGGTGACTCTGGCTGCAGTGGAGGGTGGACAGCCCTGGGGCTGAGAGAGACTTTGTGGTGCAGTACAATCGGCCTCAGCCCCCATGGGGCCTCTGGGTGCCTCAGTATCTGCAGCACAGCAGGGACAGGGATGGTTCTCCAGTCCCACTCTGGCCGCGGAGGTGGGCGGGAAGCAGAAGGGAGGGCATGCGTGGGTCTGGCTCCGAGAAAGTGCAGCAGGTGTTGCCATGTCCCTGAAGGCGCCTCCTCACCAGCCTGGTGGTCTCTGGCTGCCCTGAGCTAAGGTCTTTCCATCTGTCAGCCCTTCTTGGTGGCTGCCAGTGTCCTGCTGGGTCATGGCACAGTTCGTGGGCGGGTGTTCCACAGGATGCTTTACCCCCTTGCCCTGTCCAGGGAGGGGCTATGGAATCAGTGCTGCATGAGTAGCTAGGTGAGCCACAGCGCTCTCTGTGCACTGCAGGACGATCAGGCTATGTACAAAGTCTTGTTTACTTTTCTCTCATTGCTGAGACAAAATACCTGACACCAGAAGTAAGGAAGGAAAGGTTTGTTTAGCTCATGGTGTGCGGAGGTTTCAGTCCATAATGGCTGGCTCCAAGGCAGGGTGGGGAGGCACAGGGGCAACTCTTCAAGGCAGCAGAAGACAGCAAAGCAGCAAGAGCAGAAGCGGAGGAGCTGAGAGAACTCTTTCTGTCCCTTAGCATGCAGGCTGCCCACCCTAGGGCAGGTGCAGCACTCACACCCATAATCCCAGCACTGGACCAGGAATCAGTCACAAACTCTAGATTCAGATGCCTCCATGACTTCAGGAGGCTTTCGGGGGACATCTAGACACAAACCATAGCACACACCTTGCCTCATTGCTGGGCCCCTGGCTGCTGGCTCTTGGCTACCTGTAGGGCAGCCAGCAGCTTCTCAGAGGCACTCTTAGCCCTGGATCTGGCTCCAGGCTTTGACCCTGCAAACTGGGGCCCAACAAGGTTGTCAAGACCATCCGCCCCCAGGGGGTGGATGGGCGTAGCACCCATGGGACTGCTGATTTCCTTTTTCCCACTGAATTGACTAGGAGAGATTTAACGGTTTCCTTGCACCCGTGAAGCAGAGGGAGGGGATAAAGCTCAGGCAGCCAACCTAGAGTGTGAGTGGAGTGGGGATGTAGGGGCACAGGAGGCCCTGGGCCTCAGATTTCCTGAGCATCCTGGGGACCTGCGAGCGCCTGCCTCCCTGCAGCAGCGCATTTCTTGGGAGCTGCTCCTCCGGCAGGCGAAAATGACAGCCGCTGCGGGGTTATTTCAAGGGGGTTCCCATGGAAACGGGCGTGGGTGGCTCCTCTCTGCACGTGTGAGTTGGCTGAGGTGGCAGTGCATGCCGGCTGAGGGCGAGAGGGGCCTGCTCTGTGCTATGGGGCCTTTGAGAGCCCAGCACCCCCTCCACACCTGGCTGTAGCCCTTGGCTCTTGGGTGTGGGGTGCAGAGAGCTCCCCAGGAAACCCCAGTCGTGGCCTCACCTAAAGTCACTTTCTGCAGCAGGCACCACTTCCAGTTCCTTTCTTGTAACGGCTGTGCTCCAGCCGTTGCTTCCGCCCCAGGACTTCTTCCGAGGTGTGGCCGATGACATGTGTGTGGGCCCCGCCCTCTCTCGAAGACCCAGCTCTCAGTAGCCTGTGCGATTCTGTTTTCAACTAGCAGAGCCCTTGTCTTCCCCATCGTGAGTGGGATGGTGCTGCCTGTGCTCCCGGACTGCCGAGGGTCCCCTGGAGCTGTGTGAAGGTGACTGCGCAGGTGTCCTCAGCATGCCTGTGACACTGGGCCAGTGGCCCCTGGATGCACTGTCAGAGGCAGGGAGGCCGCTGGGAGCTGGTGACCTGCAGAAGTGGCCCCAGGACGGTGGGGCCCTCACTCCCACAGCCCCTATCAGGGCAGCACTTTCCTGTGGGCAGTTGTGTTGGGTTTGTGCACTGGGCCTGCAAGGCTGGTGATGGTGATCGCTACAGATGGGGAAACTGAGGTGGGAGGCCAGTATGATCTTGGTCCATGCCTGGAAGGAAGCAGACCCCAGTCTGAGAATCCAGTCTCCACACTACCCGTGGCCTGGCTGCCTGGCCTGGCAGTGAAGAGGAGTTAAGAATCCCTAGGAGGGAATCCACCAGGCTCGTTCCCAATTGAGTAGTGCTTGGTGTCTGTGGGGTAGGAGGGAAACCAGGGCCTTTGGGCAGGGTGGGTGGAGGTGCTGCAGGAACCCCTGTGTTCTGGTGTCTGGGGTTAGACCAGTTGCTTCCCAGGAAGTTCCTGCGGGTGCGGCACGGTCCTGAACACTTTGTTTAGTCTTCCATGTGACCCTGAGGGTAGGTCCCACGGTGTGTGGATTTTCCATGGGAGGAAACTGAGGAGGTCAGGTGCTGTATCCAGGGCACTCAGCCAGGAAGCAGCAGCAGGAGACTGTGGTCTCAGGGTCCGTGGAGAGGGCCCAGAGCAGTCGCCTGAGTCTGGAGACCTGGTGGCTCTGGTCACAGGACACATGGTGGGCAGAGGAACAGCTTTCAGAGCCTGTGGGGAAAGCACTGGACTCCCGGTCCAAGTCATGGTTTAAGACTCACTTTGTCTTCAGGCGTGGACTTCGAAGTCTGGCTGGTCTGAGTGCAGAGCTGTGTGGTTGGGTGAGGTGAGCTGTCATAGACGCTGGTTCCTGAGTCTCAGCTGACGGCGGGTAGGCTGGGGCGTCTCTGACTCTGCTGTCTCTCTTTGTGCACCCTCTTGCCAACTTAGTTCTGGGGCTGGGGATTTAGCTCAGCGGCATAAGCACCTGCCTTGCAAGCAGGTGGTTGTGAGTTCGATCCCTGGTACCGATAAAAATGAAAAACACACACAAAAAAATCCTCCTTTTTGCCAACTTAGTTCTGTAGCTCCCTTCAATGGGCCAGGTTCAGTGACTCCAGCAGGGCGTGGCTTCCTGGCTCTGGAGCCAAGTCGGGTCTTCTGGGCAGTTGTGGAGGGACGGTGAGGAGAATGACGTGAGGGGACTGGGATGGGCAAGGTGAGTCGGAGAAGACTCTTCTTCTGAAGGCGGGACACCATCACTGGGAAACAGGGAGTACCTTTATCATTTTGTACCGCGAGCAACTTTCTCAAGGTGAAAGAAATTGAGGCCCCGAGTCCCATGCAGTATTCTCCACAGTGCAGACGGATTGGCTTAGAGGCTATGGGAACAGAAGAGAAGGGGTTTGATGGTTTGGAGAATCCTTGGGGAGATTTACACCGGGCGGCATGAATATCCCCCAGAGTGGCAGTGCTTTGCATTGGGAATTCCCAGCTGTCCTGGCTGCCCTGGGGAAGTTACATGATCTCTCTTAGCCTTGGCCTTTTCATATGTAAAATGAAGATCCTCCTGCCTCAGCCTCCTGAGTGCTGGAGTTACAGGTATATGCCACCATGCCTGGAGGATTGCTGTGAATTCCAGGCCACCCTGGGCTACATAATGTGTTCAAGGCCAGCCTGAACTACATAGTGTGACCCTGTTTTCAAAAAAAAAATAAAACAAAATTTAAAAAACAAATAAAATGAGAGGAGGAGCTGTGAGGCTTTAGCAGTGTCTGGAAGAGTAAATAAGAAAACAGGTCTGCGAGGGCAGTTCAGACCTAGCCTCTGTCCAGCTCCCGGCTCCCTGGGATGCAGCGGCCTTGTTCTTCACATCCTCCTGTCCCCACCTCACCAGTTCTGCTCTGGCCTGTGTGGCCTCTGCGTCCACACCGCAGGTCCTGATTTGCCTACTCTTTCCTAAAAGGTGTTTGAACCAGACGAGGGTCCCAGAGGCCACGCTGGGCTGAGAGGGCTGTGGGAGCCCCCTCTGTGCCAGGCAGGGCTGCTGTCGCTTGGATCAGCCCAGCGCCCGGCTCCTCTTAGGCTGCGTGGGTGACGGAGACTGGAGAGAAGAATGCACCGTGCCATCTGCCTCAGCCTGGACCAGATGGTTCTCGGAGACTCCTGGGGGCGGAGGCGGTGCATTTGCCCAGCACCCAGCACAGCCCGAGGAGCCAGGCCTTGTCACCCATGTTGACAGTGACTGCAAACAGGATGCCCAGAGGGGCTGAGTTGCTGGTGAAGGTCACATAGCCCAGGAGTTTGAACCCAGGGCTTCCCGACTCCTAGGCTGTGTGTCTCACCTTAGGCTCCTGAGGCTCCAGCTGAGAACCATGGTGGAGTGGCTTATGAGAAACCCTGTGTGGGGCGCTGTGTGTAGGACCGAGCTGGCACCTCTGTCAGTGCCTGATGCCCTCCCAGGTCCTACTGGGCCCTTGGGCATTGTTTGACTGCTCTGTGTCCAGTGGCGCCGGTGGACAGGCAGGGCTAGGCTGGACTGTGCCCTGCATGAATCCCAAAGTGCCCTCTTTAGCTGGGCCTGGAGGCAAATCCTTGTAATCTCAGCTACTCTGGAAGCTGAGGCAGGAGGGTTGCGATTTTGAGGCCACCCTGGGAGATCATCTTAGCCTTAAAATAAGGTGGAAAGGGTGGGGATGTAACTGAGTGGCAGAGAGCCCGTCTGGCATGCACTCACCCTGGGGTTTCTCTCCACCGTGGTCAGCATCAAGCCAAACTGGGTCTCTGCAGTTAGTTTGTATGAAACACGTAGTGCTGGGTACTTGGTATGTGTTCTGTTTATCTTGGTGTCTGAGATAATCACTATGACCATCATTGTCATCCCGTGTCCCCTCTTCCTAGCCCACTGGGCCATGCTTGGTGGCATTGAAGTCTCCTGAACTAAATGGAACTGAGTGGTCATTAAGCCGCATGGTCACAGATTGGTGGCCCCGGGGGCTGAGGCAGGTGGCACTGCTCTGAAGGGAGGACAGGCCTCCTGCCGGGGGCAGATGGCCAGAGCAGCAGGCTAGGTGCTGACGCCCGCACGGGTGATGGCAAGTTAGACACAGTCTGGTGGCTCCTTGGAGCACAGGTTGGAATCCTTGCTCTGGGTCCTCTGGCCACTGGCAGCCTCTGAGTCACAGCAGGATGTGTCAGCCCAAGGATATGAGATGAGATGGTAGCATTGGCCACCTACCTTCTCCTGCCCACTGGCTCGGCCTGGGTTTCCTCCGGGTTTGCAGGGTGGCCAGGTGGCTTCTGTAGCAGCCTGTGGGACACACAGGGGCAGGAAGAGAGACTCAGAGGACCGAGAGCAGCGGGTGTCTCTTGGTGGTGCTGGGGGAGGGGCCACAGCTGGGGGGCCCTGAGTCTGGGGTGTCCTGCCTGTGCTGGGCCAGCCCAGCACAGAAGTCGAGGCATTGCAGGGTCTCCTGTGGGTGCTGTATGCCCAGCCCCTCCCTTTATTTCCATATCACAATCACTCGGGTGTTTCTTAAGCTTTTATATGAATTTCTTTGCTCCTCTCTGGGACAGTCGTGATGGGAGCAGAGGCCTGGGGAGCACCGCACAGGTCTGGGAATGGGAGAAGCCAGGCCCTGGTGTGCTGAACTAGGAGGAGGGGAACTGGGTGGGCTTTCTGGCAGGCATCACAGTGCATGCGTGTGGTCAGTGAGGATGGGGTTGAGGTTATACACCAGGGTCTTGCAGGGCACTTGGGGAGCTGGAGTCCTCTGAGCTGGTGGTGGTGGTGGGAGGTTTGGGACAGGCTGTGAGCCCAGGAGGGGGCAGCCAGGCCAGGAAAAGTGCCACTTCGGTGTCTGTGTGGGGAGGGCTCGAGGGAGGAGCTGAAGGCTGGGCTGGGCTGACGTTCACACCTGTGCAGGCCTTTGCCGAGTTCTTGAGCAGAGGCCCTAGGTGCTTTCTCTCCAGGGCAGCCCTTGGGTGCCCTGGAGGTCACCTTGAGTTGCTGGGACCCTCTTTGCAGAGGACCCACCCGCAGAGCTGGAGGTGCAGGACAGCCCTCACCCAAGGACCCATGAGATGACTGCTGTTCCTGGTTGGGGCCCCTGAGGGGTCCCCAGAGTGTGTCCCTCTCTGGGGTTCTTGAAGCACTTCCCAGGCAGTGCCCTTCCTCTGGCCCAGCTCAGGAGATCCCAGCCCTGCAGAGGAAGCACCAGGCTGGGCAGCAGCACAGGTGCGGTGATAGCTGTAGGAAGGGGCTCCCCAACAGCACAGGGGGAGGTCCCCTGGAGAGGGCTGTGTCAGCACCATGGACAGCACCAGCAGCATCCCCTGGGGTGCGGTAGCCAGGGCTCTCAGGCTTGAAGCAGCTCTGCCCAGTCTGTCCCCGCTGCAGACAGCTGCTGGCCACTGTGATGCTGTGGTGTCTGGGGTCTCGGCTGTTGGGCACCACATACCCACCCTGTAGACGGTGCCCTGGGCCCGGATCTGATGGGATGTTGGGTCCCTGTTTGTGCTCCTGGGCTTGTGGCTGGGCTGGAGATTGCCCAGGTATGGAGACCTGAAAGTCTTTTCCTGAGGATTTCCTGAAAGTGAAGCTGTGGGACATCCCTGGCCTGGTCCTCTGTCCCCCCATCCGACATGTTGTCTGGGTCAGTTTTGTTTTGCTATCCCAAACTGCTTGAGGCTGGGTAACTTAAAAGGAAGCATGGTTTCTTTCTTATAGTTCTGAAGGCGGAGAAGTCTGGGGTCAAGGGGCTGGCACCTTGCAAGGGTCCCACGGTGGGAGGCAGAGGTGCCGGAGAGGGTACAAGCCAGCCAGAGGGTGCCACTCACTTTCCTAACAAACCCGCCATTGTGATGATTAACCCAGTGGGATGAGGGCACCTATCATTCGTGAGGGTATCCTCGGGTCCTGGTCACCTCTACCTGGTCTCCATCTCCTGGCAGTGTTGTCTTGGGGATTAAGTTCCTTCCCCATGAAATCCAGGTGTGGTGGTGTATGCCTGTGACCCCAGCTCCCTAGAAGCTGAGGCAGGAGGATTGCCATGGGTTCAAGGACAGCCTGATTTACATAGTGAGCCCTTGTATCAAAAAACAAGAAAATCCATGAAACAGAAAGTTTCCTCCATGTGGAACTTGGGGGTGTTGTGCAGTGCCCAGAGTTCCGATTGGGGAGCGCTCAGTGGGTATGTAGGGGTAGATGAGTGGGGTGGGGTGGGGGCTGTTGGGAGGGAGGTGGCCCTGGGGCCTGGCTGTGACTGGGTGGCTAGTGTCCTCTGTCACCCCATCACATCTCCCTAATTTAGAAGAAAACAAAGAGGAAAGGGCCTTTGCATCTCTGCTTCTTCTGGGTAGAAAGAGCTATTTCTAAATTCATAAAGTGAGATTTCTAGTTTTCCTTTAACCCATGTCTGCTTTGGAGCATTAGAAACTGAAAATCATCGCCCCGTGTGTGGGGTGCTATAAACCAGTGCCTGGCACCCCTCGGGAGCGAGCCATAGAGCACCACCGTGCCTGTGTAATAACTCTGATTCTTTATCTTTTTGGGCTCCAGACTGGAGTAATTAGTTATTTCTGCTGATCCTGCAGTGCAGTGCCCATGCGGGGTGAGTGGGAGCAGATTTCTGGGACCTGCCCGGTCTGGCTGCCCTGTCTGCCCCCGTGTTTCTGCCTGTTCCACTAGGAACCCGGCAGGCGGTGATGGTGGCAGGTGTGTGTCTTGGATCCTTGGGTTCTCAGCACGTCCCCAGCACTGCTCAGAGTCGCAGACAGAAAGGAGCCTTTGTCTGCTCCGTGTGTCACTAGGCCACCGGCCTGGCCCACTGGTGCGCTGGCTTCTGCCACATCCATGCCGATCACGTTTCTTCCTCCTAAACTCAGCTCCACCAGCAGCCACCTGTGTGAGATCATGTACTCTTTGCCTCTGTTTCCTTGGTAACCAGCTCTGCCAGGAGGCAGAGCCAACACATCCAGCCCTGGCTTCTCCTCACCAAAGAGTAGCCCAAGATTCTGCTCTCGTGAGACCCAGGCATCCCCAGAGGGTCCCCGGGCTGCCAACCCACGTGTGCATGGCCATGGGCCAAACGTGGTTGGCACTGACCCTGGACAATCTGTGCCGTGTGTTGCTGGAGGGTAACAGAGTCACCAAAATGCTGTATAGATCGGGGCAGGGAGGGGCTATAGGGAGGGAGCCGAGCGGGTTGGGGCAGGGCCTGAGCTGGGACATGAGGTGACTGCCCTGGGGAGGCTGATGTGTCCCGTGGGTCCCTGTTGCCTGGCGGTGCGCCATGCCCACCCCTGGTGGATTTCAGTACAGCTGCTGGGCAGCCTGTGCACCACTGACACAGAAGCCGTGTTTGAACCTGGCTTTCCTTGGGCTGACCTCACTCTCTGTTTACGAGTCATGTGTGACCTGGTTTGCTTTGCAGGAGCTCCAGGCAGAGCAGGGGCAGGAAGATCACATGCAGTGACCAAGCTGTGATGGGGACAGCCGTTCCAGGTGCAGGCAGGCAACTGGGGGTGGGCTCCTGGGGGTTGGCCTGAGGCAGAGGAGCTTGGAGCACCCCTGTCTGTTCCCTGCTTCTGAGGCCTTGTCAATCTGTTTCAAGAGGCGGCAGTTCCCTGTCCCTTCCACGGGACACTTCTGCCCCTTCCACGGGAGGGGACAGACACTGGGGTGTGCTGTCCCTGGTCCCTCCTGTCCCCGAATGGAGTCCTGGGTTCACCTGCACCTGAACATCAGAAGACACTGAGAACATGCACTGCTGCCTCCAGGCCAGCGGGCTGAAGAGTGACAGGGTCCAGATTAGGTGATGTGTGACACTTGCTCTTTCCCAACTCCCTGTGCCACTGGCCCGGTCCCGTTTCCTGCTGTGGTGCCACTGCTCATCTTTAGAACAAAGAGGTTGCAGCTGAGGCTGCAGAGGATTTTCCGGCTGTGTGCTGCAGGCCCTGGGTCACCAGCAGGAAAGGGACAGTTTGGACTTTGGGCTGTGAACCGTGTCACTGCCACCCTCCATCTTCACCCTTCCCAGTTTTTGTTTCAGACACAGTGTCCATAGGTCATGGAGTTGTCTTGGATGTGTTGAATTTGCAGCCTTCCCGTCTCGGCCTCCCAGGGAGCAGGGATTACAAGCCTGTGACACCGCACCTCCTGCAGCTGCTTTTTGACAGCTGGGTGCAGCCAGGCCCTTGACCAAGCTTTTTGAGAAGTGGGACGAAGCACTTGCCCTTTGCTTTGGTGACTGTTCTACCGTGGGTACGCAAGGAGACCAGACAGGTGATCAGTGGACATGGGGGATAGAAACAGCAGGGCTGGGGGCTCTGGGCAGCCTGGGCCCAGGGGGCTTGCGATGCCCTGCACGGGGATGTGCTCAGGGACAGAGATTCCACATGCTGCCCCGGGGGTGAAGAGAGCCAGCTGTCCAGAAGGTCCTTTGTCCCTGTAGACCAAGAGGTGCTGAAGGCATCAAGGCTGCGCCCCCCCCGCCCTCCTGCTATGTCAGGAGGACCTGGAATCTGTTAGCTCTGCACGAAGAAACCTGTTCAGCAACCCTCAGGAATCCCAAAGGGCTGAGAGTCATGGGTTTTTCCTAACCTGTTTGGCAGTGTAACCGACCTAAATTGATGGGACGCTATTTATAGCCTTTCCTCTCCTAGTGCTGATTTTCCTGTGTTGATAAGGAAAGATAAATGTGTTTGCATGCTGCCCTGATCCTCCCAGGGAACGGGTGTCATATGTGGTCCCTGCTGTCTTGGTCTCAGACGCTCTCTGGCCTCAAACACTGGGTCCTGCTGGAGGTTGGTGGGCAATGACTGGGCGCTGAGATTTTCAGGAGATTCCAAGGTTTTGAAGGTACTGGCCTTGGTGGGCATGGTGGGCTGCTCTTGTGGGCTGTGGACACCCTGGGGGCCTTTGGACACAGTGTGTGTTACGTCCTTGGGCCTAGTATGGTCCTTCTGTGCCCACTGGAGCCGTGGCCTGGTCTAGAGGTCTAGGTCCCCTCAGAGACACTGCAGTGTTGGGAGGTGATTTGCCTGAGAATTTGGAACCCTCTTCCCTGAGATAAGGGTCGTTATAGGAGACACCCCAGAAGGCAGATGTGGTGGTGTACCACTATAATCCCAGCACCCGGAGAAGCTGAGCCAGGAGAATGGTTGAGTTCAAACCCAGCCTTGGCAGTTTAGCAGACTCTGTCTCAAACAAGGCTGGGAATATAGCTCAGTTCAGAGGCCCTAGGTTTAGTCCCTAGTACCACAGACAAAGGAGAAAGTACTTGGGGGCCCAGTGGGGACAGTAGGAAGTGGCAAGGAGGTTGTGGCTTCCAGGTGAGGGCCTTTGGCCACCTGGTAGAAGCTGCCACAGTGGAGGCCTCGATTCTGTGCCCTCTGCTCTTTGTGGATGTGGGGGTGTGGCTGCTGGAGTGCAGTGTCCCCAAGGAGGGCAGGGTGAGTGGCTTGAGACATGGGCTGAGAACAAACTGGAAGCCAACCCTGCTCCCAGGCTCTGAGCTCAGCCTCAGGAGCACAGTCTGGAGTGGGGTTGGGGTCACCAGTGACCCAGGTGGTACTGGCCACTGTCCCAGCCGTGGGTGCTGCTATCTGGGGGAGCCGGAAGCCCGGAAGGTGGGGTGCCGCTGGTGAGGCGGGTGTCAGCGCCTGCTCACTTCCTGGGGGATGTGTTGATGTCGTTTGGGAGTGGGTTGCTTTGCCCTCGGTCACATTGTTGGCCATTTGCAGTAGGTCAGGGTTCAGGTGTTCACACGGGGCTGTGGCTGGCACTGCTCGATCCGATTCCCTTTATCAGCCTGGCTGCTGCCCCTTGGCCCCCACCCCCTGCTGTTCCAGTCCTTGGGCCTGGAAACTGAAGCCCCGTGGGGCCTCTAAGTTTGTCTTCTTAAACTGGGGCAACCGTCAGAGCCCAGGGCAGCAGGGGCGTGAGGAACCTTTTCCTCCCAGGCACCGGTGGAGCTGTCCTGGGGTGAAAACAGGGCAAAGGCGTCAGGGAAGTGGCCTGGATTTTCCAAAGGCCCCACCAGCCTGTCTTCGAGTTCCCTGGCAGCCGGCCACTATTGTCCCCAGCGATGTGCACACTCTGTGGAGGTTCAGTGTGACCCTGGGGACGCTTGACTGTGGGCCTTGCCACACAGGGACACAGAATGCTGTTCCCAGGCTGGGAGCTCCTCACGCAGAGAAATCACCTGTCTCTTCTGACCTGTCATCCCTTTGGTGGTTCCCTGACCCAAGGTGGGAAACAGCAGAGAAAGTGTGGGTGGGCCTCAGGCAGCGCTCTGGCCTTTCTGGCCCTGGGTCCACATGGAGCAGGCATCATCAGGCAGGCCACCCCCGGGGCTCCCAGTTACTGTTCTGAGGCGTCTGAGCTAACATGAACTTCGCAATGCTGGGCAGCCTGCAGGGTTCCTTTTCACATTTGCATTAGATTTTTCCGGTGCAGTTTCTTCTTTGCAACCTTAAAGTGCAGATTTCCATCTTTGTTATTGTCTTTCTTTGAGGGACGAGGGGCTGGCCATTCACTGGTTATTGATTATCTGTTTGAACTATACACTCACCTTTTAAAGAGATATGGCAGTTTAACTCAGAAGGTGGACACAAAGGGGCAGTGTTTAAGTTAGCAAAAGCCAACACCACAGGCAGAAATGGAGGACGCTTGTGCTGTGTCCCATGGTCCAGAGCGGGCATAATCCGGTCTCTAAATAAAGTTTTATTTGAACACTGCCACACACACTCATTGCATACTGCTGTGTCTCCTCTTCCAGCACTGTTACAGAGCTGAGATACTGATGATGGCTCTGTCCAGAGTTTGCTGGCTCTTGGTACCAAAGAAGTTTGCAGCTCAGGGTCAGCCATCTGTATTAGAAGTCTGCAGGGTGGGGAGCCAAACAGACCTAGGTTCCAGTCGCAGCTCTGCTGCGCCTTGGCTGAGGACTCCAGCCAGTTCTCTTTACCGGTCCAGGCACTGGGTATGCATCTGTAAAATGCAGGAAAGAGCTGTCCACTGTCCCAGAATCTTATTTAGACTGAGACGTGTAACTCGGAGCCTGTGCCTGGAGGGTGTGCGGGTTTTTGGCATTGTCAGTGTTTGAATGAGTGGTCTGGTTTATCCCTCAGCCTTTTGTGAGTTTGGTCCAAATGAGTCCACCCTCTGGTCCTGTTAAACGTGTGCTTCCTCTGGAGAAGCCATCGTGGCAGCCGCACCTTCCCAAGGGTCAGGAAATTTACTTCTGCTGTGGGAGCCCCAGCTGTGGGGCTTTGTCAGGGCAGCCCCCACAGACCGAGTCAGCAGTGCCTCCTTTAGCTCTCAGGCTCCCCCCAGAAGGCTCCTCCTTCTTTAAATGTGGGAGGGGAGCTCACTCGCCCCAGTGCCTGCTGATTGGCTAGGCACTGGTGGTTGGCACTCATCAGGTGGACCAGACAGTCCTGCAGGCTGGGACCAGGGTGCATTCTCACCCTGGCTGCTGAGTGCAGGGGTCTGTTTAAATCTCAGAAAGTCTCAGGGACACCCATGTTTGTGGGGTTTCCGTCTCTCTGTTGGCGTATGGTTCTTCAGGGTGGAGTGGTATTTGTGAGAGAAGGAGGTTCTGCTACTGTAAAATAAAGAAGACAAGAAAGTTCCCCCATTGGATCTGCTGGATCTAGGCGCAGAATACAGTTTATACAGCCTGCGGCTTTCCTGGAACATTGCTGGAGAAGGGGAAATTCTCTTTAAAAAAAAAAATTCCAGTTGAATGTGGTCGTAGTCGCAGTGGTACACATCTATGATCCCAGGCTCTGGGAGGCTGAAGCAGGAGGATCTCAAATTCAAACCCATCCCAGGCAATTTAGTGTCTTAGAAAGACTGTCTCAAAAGATAAAAGAAGGGCTGAAGCTACAGACCAGTGCAGAGGCCTGGGTTCCATCCCCATACCCCTCACACACAAACATCCAAGTCAGCTCAGGAGTCTGCGTGTGAGATGTCCAGCACCAGGTGAGTGTGTCCCCTGGGCTGCCTGCAAAGCCTCTTTCCACAGGGAGGTGGGCACGGCAGACCCTAAATGTTCCACCGCTCAGATTGCAAGTTGATGACCCTGAGGGAGGTGCACCCCAGTGCCCCTCGGTGCCCCACAGCTGCCCCCTATTTCATCAGAAATCACCCTGTAAGTAGCGTTGCTCCTTCGTGGTTCACTCCCTGTAGTGCGGGCTCAATTCTGTCACAACCCCCTTTTGGTGGATGTGTTTATGAATGAGTCCCAGTGGGAGCAATCTAATTGGCCCACATAGGTCACATGACAACCAGGAAGTGGTGTGTGATTGGCCAGGCATACGTTCTGCGATTCCATTTCTAGGGTACACAGGCAATGGGAGGCGCCTCCAAAAAGGAAGGAGGTACACGCAGTGCTACCCAGAGCCCAGCAAAGCCTGCTGTATCCTGATGCTGTGCCCAGTGATGTCGGGGTGACGGACAACTGGGGGGAAGGGTCAGCTCATGATTTTTGCTGTCAGTAACCTTGACGGCCTTGTCCTGTTGCCTGTGGCATGGGACTATGCCTCTGTCCTGCTGGTCCCCTCCCAAGAATCAGCTCCCCATGGAGCCCTCCCAGGGCCTCCGTGGAGGACTAGTTCTCCATGCTGGCCCGGAACACGCCTCTGGGACCTTTACAAGCATGCAGCGTGCATCTGCTGTGTGCCCAGAGCACTGCGGTCACCAGGTACACGCAGTTGTCGTTCCGTGTTCCCGTAGGTCCGGTGCCAGAACTACTGCGTGCAGGGGGTGGAAGGCTGCTTCTCTTCTGTCGAGGTCTCGGTCTGTCCTGTGTGCCTGTAACAGAACGCGAAGGATTGGGTCATTTCTACGATGAAACCCGTGAGCAGGAGCCGCCCCGCTGAGGGTCATCTTGCTGGGTCCTGGCAGGACTCGAGGTGTCACATGGCCCGAGCTTGCAAGCAGGGCTGGGCTTCCCTTTGGGCCAAACCTGTTCTGACGGGAGCTACTCCCACCATAGTGGCGTCATCTGTTCACTGTCAGAACCTCGTTACCCTGGCACCTTTAAAGACCTGCCTGTCCTTGGTGCTGCTGCTTGGGGGCTACCTTCCACTGCAGTCACACCAGGCAGCAGGCACTCGGTTTTCCACTGCTACTGTGTTCCCCCTCCATCCTTTCCTTCAGCGTGCCCTGTGGCAGGCTGAGAGCACATCTCTGTCATGTGAGTCCCAGATGGCAGGGTCCCCAGGAGACAGCAGGAGCTCGGCCAGGGTCAGCTCACTTTGCGACCTGTGCAGGTGGGAATGCCAGATGGGCACGGGGAAGCATGGCTGTTGAGACAGGACTGGCACATTCTGCTGGAAAAGGGCATCTGTCCTTGGGACCAGAAGCCACCCGTGCAGCTTAGAGCCCTGGGCTGGTACCTGGAGGACTCTGTGGCCTGCTGCCAAGCACAGGGAGGGGCCTTTGGGTTTCCTGTGGCTAATGATCTTGTTCTCACCTTCACCACCCGCAGCACATTCTGGTGGAAGGAGACTCTGGCAGCGGGACTTGGCAGGCCATTTGTCATGGCCGTGCGCCAGCCTGGGTGTTGTCCCACAGTGTGTCCTTGGGAAGTTGTGCCCACCTGCCATTTGGAGTGGAGTGTGTGTGCACAGAGAGAGAGAGAGAGAGAGAGAGAGAGAGAGAGAGAGAGAGAGAGAAGGGGTGAAGAATCCGCCTCTGAGAACACAGAGCCCCTCAAGATTGGGATTCTAGGCAGTTGTGTGAGGAACGTTCACCCAGATGTACATCCACCCAGGACCTCAGCATGTGATTTTATCAGGAATGGAGACCTTGTGCACGTAACCAGCTAAGACAAGGTCATACTGGATAAAAGTCAGCCTGAAGTCTGGCTGCTGGTCACAGAGACACAGAGGGATGGAGGCCGTGAGGACACAGGCATGGACTAGAGGGACCCGTCTGTGATCTAAGAAGGGCAGGATTATCTCCACAACCCTGAAACCCTCCCTCCCTTGAACACCCAGGGGCCCTGGTCCTGTGGCCACCTTGATTTCAGAGTTGCCCCCTGTTGCTTTGAGCTGCATCATTGGCACCGATGCCCAGTCTGACCCCTCGACTTCGGGCCCTGATTTTCTGCAGCTGCACTCGGAGGTGCGGAGTTGCCTCTTGGTTTCTGCAAAGGTCAGTGGTGAAGCACTGGGGTCAGCATGTGGTCTCTATTTTGTGTTTTCTTGGTTTTGTCGTTTGTTTTATGGCCCTGTAAAGATGCAGGAAGTGTTTTCACTTTTGGGGCGGAGTTGGCCCGATGGGGAAGGGACTTCTTCCTTCATTTTTTCTCCTTAGAAACCCTTGCTGTGCACAGCTCATTGGAGGCCCAGTGGACCCGGACCAGCCGCTGCTCTGTCTCTGCATGGCTGGAGTGCTGGTCTCCTGGCTGTGGCTTGGGGACAGTGCATCGGGGACATGTCTGGTTTCCTAGCCGGGGCCTGTGGGTCTCCTGGGTGCTGAGCTCAGGGTTCAGTGTGGGCAGAGCTCAGGGGAGATTTATAGGAAGGAACTTTCTTGAAGCTCTCTGGCCGCTGGGGCCCTCCCTCTCTTTGTCCCTGAGAGAGGGCAGGATGCCATTGAGTCATCTGACAGGATGCAGTGACAGGGGACCAGCTCGCCTGGTGGGATTGTTTGGGACAGGGTTCCAGGCCATCAGCTGTCCCTGCACAGCCAGGAGCACTGGGTCCCAGGGTGTGATGGTGATGGCCCAGCAGCTTGGCCTGGACATGAATTCTGGCTTTACTGCTTGGCCTCCATCAGTGCAGGTTTGGCACAGGTTGATTTGCCCTTGATCAGGAGACAGCTTTGTGTTGCTGCTATGTGTGTGTCAGTGACTGTGACTTGGGTCCCTGGGGACCACCCCAACAGTCTTGGCAGGCGATTGTGTTTACACCGAAGCTGGCACCATGTGCAGAGTGAGCCAGTCATGGGCATGCCAGGCAGCCAGGCTGGAGAGGTCTCTTGAGACATTGCCCTTGGGATTCAAGGAGCCCAGGCCAAATCCCAGCCTGGTGCAAGGTTGGGGGGTGACCTCTGCAGGCCCCACCAAGGTCACCCAACGTCATGCCCAGGAGGAGGCTGCTCATCCAGCAAGAATGGTCCTGTTCAGTGGAAGATGCCCATGCCCCAAGCCTGTGAGGACAGGCCATGGGGTTGGGGATCACCAGCACCCCTCCCTGTTAGAGGGCCTGGCATCTGGAGGGTAGTACCTGTGTGACCTGGCACCAAAGTCTTTAAGGCAGAAGGAGCTGGCTGTGGCTGTGGCTTCTGTAAGGTCCCAGCCACCACAAGGTCCCCTTCCCCTGGAGGCCACTGGCCTGGGGGGCAGGGAGGAGGATGCTGAGTGCTCAGGGCTCCCTGCCTCCCTGCCCATTCTGCTCCGACCTGAGTCTGACCTTGCGTCTCCCGACGCTGGCCCGACGTGACCCCTGGGCCACTGCGAGAGTCTCATGACTCTCAGAGCCCCGGGCACATGGCCTCTCATCCCTGGGTCTTGTCTTCTCCTGATTACACACCCCCAGTGTTCACGCTTTGAATGGAGTTGGGGACCTTCTGCCCACCAAGTGTTCTGCACAGAAGACACCTGGGCTCGTCCCTGGTCCCCTGAAGCGACACAGGACAGAGTAGCCCTGCTGCTGCTCACAGCTGTGGGGCAGGGGTCTCCATACCCCCCACTCCAAGCCGAGCCCTGGAGCCCGGAACCTTGGTTTCCTCACCTGTTCCCCCGGAGCCTGTCTGCGCCTGACACCAGGTAATTTTAGGGTAAAAGGTCTGGGAGCTGCTGAGGGCTGGTGCTGGATCATTAGCCATGGAAGCAGAGCAGGTGCCAGCTCAGGACTCCGCGCTGTTCTGGTGTTTTGTATTGTTGTTGTTTTTGGTACCAGGATTGAACTCAGGACCTCACACTTACCAGGCAAGCAGTGAACTGCTGAGCTAAATCCTCAGCCCACCCTGTGTCTTCTGAAGCCACTAGTCCTGCTGTGCTGGGGCCGCACCCCATGGCCTCATGACCTCCCCTCCCCGTGTTGTCTTCTGCAGGCCTCACCTCCAGAGTTTGGGGATTACATTTCCCACATGTGAACCTTTGGGAACGTGGGCAACCACAGCACAGCACAGTGGCCTTGGCACATCTCGGGGTCACCCTGGGGACCCGAAGCCCCAGCACCCACTCACCACTGGTGTTGCTAAGAAAGGAAGAGGGGATTAGAGCTATGGAGCTGGGCAGAACCCCTGCTGTTTGCCAGGCTTTGTCCCAGTTACTTCTCAGCTGTGTACTCCTGTAATCCTTACGGCAACCCCTCGAGGTCTTCTTAGTTCCATTTCTCAGACAAAGGCATGGAGGCACCGGGATAAGGAGTGGCTGAGTACGCGGCAGAGGTGCTGGGGCTGGGTGACGGCAGGAAGCCAGGTGACTAGAGACTGTTGTTTGAGACCTGACGGCAGGGCACAGACAAGGGTGGTGACTCGGGATCTTTGCGTGGTGGAGGTTGTGGGGAGGCTGAGAACCGCACTTTCTCCCACCCTGCTTGCCACCACGGTGTCAGCCCTGCCTTGACACTCATGCTCCAGGGCGGCTTCAGGTCCTAGGTAGGCAGACAGCTCAGCCCTGCCCGCCTGCTTCCTGGCTATTACTTCTGCTCTCTGGCCGTTGACATCCTCGTCATTAAAATGTGGGTGCTGGTAGTGGCTGCCCCTTAGGGCTGCTGTGAGGGTGGAGCGAGACATGTGACCGGGAACAGCTTCCTCCTGGCAAGGTTCTGCCACACTTGTGCGGTCCGGAGCTGAGTCCACCCGCTGACTCTGCTCCGCCCCCCCAGCACCCTGTGCACACTTCCCGACCATCAGAACGGCCTCCAGGAATACGCCTGAACCTTCCAGGCACCGTCCTGCCTGTGTACCTCATCCTATATCAGCTGCACCTCTCCACACCCCATCTTTGGGACACTGTTCCCTCCAAATGGGAGCTCAGCCCCCAGGCCCCACTCTGCTGCCAAGTCCCCGATCTGTGGTGCACCCTAAGGCCTTCACCCTTGCAGTATCCCTGTTCAGGTCTTGGGAGTCTGTTGGGACACCTTGGGAGTGAGGCACACACACGTGGAGGGTTAATTAAAGTGCGCACCAGGCTTTGTACGACATGGGATGCTTCATTAGGCCCGCACCCGCCCGACAGTCCCGGAGCGCTTGGTGCTGGTGTAATTACAGCTGGCTCGGTCTCATCAGCCTGGGAAGCTGCACTGGGGTGGGCTGGGCCAGGGCACTTGGAGTGTGGGCCCAGGCACTGAGCCTGCTGCCATTTGTTCATTCTTGGATTGCATGTTGGCTGGCCTGGGAATGTAGGCCTGAGGTCCTTGTGCCATTAAGGTCTCCGAGGTTCACATATCACATCAATGGTGGCCATGTCCCCAGGGCTAAGATGGAGTGGCAGCTTCTGGTCTGTTGTCACAGACTTGATTCTTGCTGCCCAGGGGGCCTGTGACAGTGGTGCTGTCCGTATCCCATGGTGGTTCCCATCCCCAGTGCCTGCCCCCTCAACCTCCTGCTCAAGGGCTGGCCGCTCCTGGCAAAGCTCAGGGCAGCCCTGGGAGGAGGGTGCCGGGCCCATCTGTTCCAGCCCCACAGTCCCAGTGCCTGGCCCACCGCCAGGCTACAGGAAGCTCCCCAAGGCCACGGGGGCTTGGTTTCTCCACTAGCCTGCCTTGGCTCCATGCCAGCAAGCCTTAGGCCAAGGTGAGGTTTCCGTTTGTTTGGTTTTGTTTGTGATTTGTTTTGCTTTTGCTTCTCCTCTGTGGAATATATTTTTAGGCAGTTTTATTTATTTAAAAAACAAAGGTGGGCATGGTGGGACATGCCTATAATCCCGTGGAAGGCAGCAGGATTGCAAGTTCAAGCCCAATTTGGCCACTTAGCAAAACCCCAGCGCGAGAGGCTAGAGCTCACTTCGAAGACCCCGGGTTGGCTATTTTAGGAACAGCTCTCGTGCCGTGACCATGCCTTTCTGTGCGTAGCTCAGCTGTCTGTGTTTCGTTTAGTGAAGGTGGCAGGATGACTGCCACGGAGAACACAAGCCGCTGTTTGCCACCATTTGGCCGGAACACGGCCTTTCATGTGTGTCCTCCCTCTGGTTGCTTGGCTGAATTTCTACGATCTAGCTCTCCAGGGCAGTGGATACAACACCACGGTTGACTTTTTTGTTTTTAACAGTGAAGAAACCAACAGCAGTGTTTCATGTTTAATAAAGTCTGAGTATTGGGCTGGGGATTTAGCTCAGCGGCATAAGCGCCTGCCTTGCAAGCAGGCAGTCGGAGTTCAATCCTGGGTACCGATAAAAAGGAAAAAGACAAAAAAAAAATAAATAAATAAAAAATAAAGTCTGAGTATTGTGATCCTTTATAAATGCCTCACTATCCTTTAGGGGCCCTGGGATAGTGACAGCCCTGGCTGGGCTGGCCCGTGTGTACTCTCCAGGCCCCACTCTCACTTGCCCTGCAGGGTACCTGTTGTGCTCCAGATTATCTGTGCTCCAGGGTAGGTTTGGGGTCCCCCACCCCCACCCTCACATCCCAACTCACATCTCTCTGCACTCACAGGGCTCCCTACGCCCTCCTGTCTACCTGCTGGGGTCCTGGGAGAGAGGCATGGTCCTCTTAGCTCTCTAGGAAGCCTGATGATTGGCTGTTTCTATGAGGGCATGGCTGCCCCTTGATCCAATCAGATAAGCCGTTGTGGGGGTATGGTCAGGTGGGAAGGATGACTAACTAGGATTTCAGGGACAGCTCTCTTAGAAGGGAATTGAGGGGGCCTAAAAAGGAAAGGAAGAAAAGAGGAATCTACCATTGCAGTTGGATTATCAGTTTATCAGACCCTGGGCTCCTGTTGGGTCTCTTGGTATTATAATGTTTTTGTTAAGTAAAGACACAACTTAATATTTAAAATCTGCAGTATCAGATACATTGGTGCTGAGCAGATGAAACAATGGGAGCCATGTGTGTAATTTAAAACTCTTAGTAGCCATAGTGCACAAAAGGAAAGAAAAGGCAAATTATTGGTCATCACTTCTGTATCTAGTATCTTAAAATGATGTATGCTGTTTTACGCATTAACTCTCTGTTGTCTGCATACTGGGGTGCATCTCAGCTCAGCCTGCCTCCAGCTGGAGGCCTTGGTGGCTTCCTGAGACTGGAACCTGCCACTCTCGGCCCAGCAGCTCGCAGCAGTGACTCTGCTTTGTAACCCTGGGGAGTAATTTTTAATGCGTTTTTTATTCTTGGGGAAAATTTTTAAAACCTGTCTCTTATCTATTTTCAATAGTTGAAGATTTGTTCAACTCACTTGTTTGAGGGTGTCTAACTTCACAATATGGGGAACCGGGCCTGGTGGAACATGTCTATAATCCCAACATCTTTGAAGGCTGAGGCAGGAGAATCACAAATCCAAGCCCAGCCAAGGCAATTTAGCAACCTCACAGAATCTGTCTCAAAGTGAAAAATAAAAAAGGGCTGGGACGTGCAGAGGCCTTGGGTCCAATCTGAGTATGGTGGGAGGAGAGCCAGGATTTTAGCAACACATGCTCTCAGAATCTGCTGTGGTTTGGGGAATGCAGAGTGTCTTTGTTACGTTTCTCTCCTTGCTATGAGACAAAATACCAGACACCCAAAATGAAGAAAGAAGAGGTTTCTTTAGCTCACAGTTTGTGGAGGTTTTAGTCCATAATCAGCTGGCTCCAAGGCGGGGTGCAAGGCACTGGGGCCACAGTTCAAGGTGGCAGAAGACAGCAGAAGCAGCAATAGCAAACACGAGGGGAGCTCTTTCTCCCCTTACATTGTACACAGACTGCTGCAGCACGCACCCCATCTCCTGGCCCTCCTCCTGCACAGGGCAGGCTATCTACTACCGAGTCACCTAGTTAAACTTCTAAACTTCTCAAGCTGACACAGTGCATCCTAGGGCAGTAGGGGCCTGTCCTCTACATCCCACGATTAGAGATACTGAGTAACTTAGTTAAGCACCTGCCTTCTCAAGACATCACAGTGTACCGTCCATTATGCAGTGTTTTCATCATGACTTGCTGTGTCCTGTGTTTGCTGGGCCTCTCCAAGGCCAGGAAGCACACTGTCCACCTCCATTTCCGATCAGGGAGCTTATTGGCCTCCCGTGGTTGCCATGACTACTACACACCAGGTGGCTTTCCCGGGTCAGCAGGCCACAGCCGCAGTCCGGGGAGAGAGGAGAGCCGTCCTCCTTACTCCGGTTTCCCCTCGCTTTTAGCGTCGCCCCTCCTCTGCTTGTCCTCTTCTCTTTCTTGTTGCTAGGTGTAGGGCCTTCTGGGAATCCAGGATGAGCTCTCATCATCATGGCCGCAAAAACACTTCTTCACGTCGTAGGTTCTGGGGATTCAAATGTGCACACATTTTTGGGGGAGAACACAGTTCATCTCTCCACAGTGAGCTGTTGGGGTTTGGCAGAAGCAGAAGGGGCGAGGCAGGGTTTTATTTTGCCAAGCTGTGAGTTGCTAGTGAGTGACGAATGGCCACCTTCCCAGTGGCATCCACCTGGGTGGGGGGGGGGCAGGGCCTGACAGGGGTCAGTCTCACGAGTTAGCCCATTGGGTGCATCCACGAGGCAGAGTGGAAGGGAGCGGAAGAGCAGAATTCTTAAATGGTTCTGAAGTTGGTATGTGAGTACGTGTGACACTCAGGGGAGGCCAGGCCTAGCTGGGCACTTGACTGTGCTGACTGTGGAGGTGCGGGTGTAATTACCATTCTCACACACTGCCCTCCGTGTCACATTCTCCTGCGTTATTAGCTAAAAGGAGTCCCCACTAGGATCCACTGAAAGTCGCCAAGTGGCCTTGCTGGCAGCCACCTTTAGGGCCCTGCCTGCCCCTGGGAAGCTATTGCCTGGTCTTGCTTGCCTGGGGCTCGAGTTATGTATCTGCTCAGCCCTGTTCTGTGTGGTTGTCAGGTGGCAGGAGTTTGGACTTGCCAGTGAGATTTGGGTCTGCTTTCTGCCTGTTGTCCTGTCAGCATCTGGATTCAGGATGGACCGCTGCCTGGCCTGGACCCATGGGGTGGCAGGGAGCAGACCCGGCCCCTCCTCTGCTGATCACTGCCTGGGAATCTGAGGGGTCGGCTAATGTCCCTGGAAGCAGTAAAAGATAACGACAGGCCTTCCGTGAGTGTTCCTCGGGGACTGCCCTGGGTCTCCCCTCGTAATTAGGTTGGGGTTCTCCTGCCTCTGACTTGGGGACTCTGGCATTCATTTATCTCTTCCTGCCTTGGTCATTCACCCGTTTATTTGTGCTAGACCCCAGCTGAGTGGCTGCCAGGCCGCAGTTAGCAGGTGGCGTGGGAGCAGTGAAGAAGGGGTGATCGGGTTCTGCCCAGGAGCCTCATGACCTTGGGGGCCCCCTTAACCCTGCCTGCTGGTTTCTCAGCTAAGAAATGGGGAGCCTGATCTAATGGTCACTCCCTGGCAGAATTACAGGAGGTGTGGACCTGAGCCCTGCAGCTTGACTCTCGTTGTGGGCACGCATAGCAGTGGGCACGATCATCACTGCTGCTCTGTCCCTGAGGCGGTGGAGGCCTGGAAGGTGTGGTCTTGCTCGGAGTGGCGCCAGCAGAGGGGCTGTGGTTCCAGGCTGACCTGGCCATCAGATGGGCACCCCAGGGGCTCTACCCACCTGGGCTGCCCATTCCATGTTGGACACCCCACTGCAGAGGTCCCATCGCCCCCGAATATCACAGAGCAGGATTCCCACTGCTCACCTTGGACCGGGCAGTAGCAGGACATTGCCATGGAAACACAGGTACATGGTAATTGAAGTGCACATTCAGGGAGGAGGCGGCCAGCGGGAATTTTCACAGGCGAAGCTAGGTGGGTTTCACCAGGTGTCCTGAAGCAGTAACCCTTGGCCCCCAGGATCAACAGCCAGGGTGGCGCTCTTTGGGTTAAACATGGAGCTGGGCAGTGTCCTTGTGGACGTAGCCTTTGTGTGAGCTGTGGTGCCGGGGAAGCTGTGTAGTTACTTCCTTGGGCCCCTGTGAGGGGTCCCCGGCTTAGCACCTCTTGACTTCCCTTCCCTGTTTTTGGTGAGGGCTTGATGGAAGTGACCCCGTCTTGATTCCAGCTGTGTTCCCAGCCTGAGCTCCCATGTCCGTGCCTCCCACCCTTGAACGGATTGCAGCTCCTGGCTCCCCGCTAAGAGCCCCTCTTGGGGCCTGTTTATCACGGATTCCTGGCCCCCTCCACAGTCCCTGCCATTTCCTGGCAGGCTGAGGGTGATTCTGACACCCTCATAGGATCAGGGACCATCTCCTTGTTCTCTGAAGGTCTCCCATCCAAGACTTTGGGGTTACCATCCTGCCACCTGGCACTTTGTGACCAAGCTGGGAAGGGGGTGTTCCTGTGCCCCAAAGTGCTGGGCAGATGGTGAGGTCAGGATAGTGTCCACCTCTCGTGGTGGGCAAAGCCCTGTTGGACCAGAGGGGACTGTGGGTGTGGCTGCCCACCAGGGTGCCCAGCTGGAGCCCTCCCTGCAGCCGGGTCCTGACTGACCTTATTCCACTGATGTTTGCTCAGAGCTCTATGTGCTTGGATGCAGGGCTGGGATTTGAGCCCAGTTTCATTCTTTTTTCCAGTCAAGGAAGACGCCCAGGGAGCAAGGGAGAGGCTGAGGCTGTTCCTGTAGTTCTTGCTGCTAAGCCACCTGTCCTGTGGCCCCTCTGAATCTAAGGCTCTGACCCCAGCCAGGAGCAATCATTGTTTTGGCCAGGGAGTCCTCGTGGTCGTGCCTTTTGTTCATTCAACATCAGGGTTCTGCGGTGGAAGCTCCCTCCTGCTCTGGTGCTGGCGAGGGCTGGCGGCTCCTCCTGGCCCCTCCTGCCCACTGGGTTCCCAGCTAGGAAGGTGGAGGTGGCCAGGAGACACACCATGCAGCCCATCACCTCCTTGCAGCGCAGGGCTTTCTCAGTCTCCTTCTCCAGGAAGCCGCCCTGATTCCCAAGGCACCGGCAGCCACTGTTATCACCTCCAGTGTCCTCCCAGCCGTGTCTCTGCTCAGACCTCCACAGTGGATTCTGTTTCCTGAGCAGCAGGAAGCTCAGGCTTATTGCCGGGGACTTGCTTTCCACCATCCTCAATGAGCTCACTGCCTGGGCATTGGCACTGACCTGGGGTCACCAGCCTGTGACTGTGGCCCCAGAGCTGCCTGCATAAAATCCTGGTGACCGAGGGCAGTGAGCAGAGGAGGGCAGGTCTGGGCCTCACAGGGCCAGGGCACCAGAGGCCAGGGCCAGCAGCTGCTGCAGGTGTTGGTCTCACCCTCGGCCTCTGGAGGGCCCAAGTGCCTCATTGTCTTCACCATGGGCTGCCTGGGGTCACTGGGCGTCACCTTCATAGCTGATGTGCTGGGTGACTCCCGAGTGAGCATGTGTAGAGTACAGGAAGATACCTAGGAGGGAAGTGGCTGGGTCATTTTTGAGAAATCTCCAATTTTCAGAAGAGTTAAAGATGTCACCTTCCAGTGATCCATGCACACCCACACTGCACAGCTTGCAGTAGGCAGATCTTGCAGTAGCCAAATACCTATATGTCCATCAACAGGCAAAATATATATAGCCAAATACCTATATGTCCATCAACAGGTGAACAGATAAAAAAAAATGTGGTATTGGCCCATGGTGGAATATTACTGTGCCACAAAGAAGGTTGAGCTTGGGTCATTTGTAGGAGAATGGATGCACCTTGAGACCCTGATGTTAAAAGTGCAATAAATCAGATGCTTATAGGTCATGTGGTTTCTCATATATGAGAGACCCAAAGTATAAATAAAGAGCAAAATGAAAGACGGTAGGAAGCAGGGAGATAGATCCTTTGTAAAAGGGCAGGGAGACCGAGAGATGGGAGGGGAGGGGCCGGAGACATCACGAGAGCACAGGTGTGTCGCACACATGCACCAGCCACCCACGGTGAGGGTCTTCATTACATACAGCAAACACGGATGGACCGTTTTTATGAATATGAGTCCACAGGTGAAGGAGGCAGGCCAGAGACAGCCTGGCAACCAGCAGAAGCGTCTCCCCGGCCCCCAATGTTCTGCTTGTAGGGTTTTGTCCCCACCCACCCTGCAGGTGGCTTGGCGGGCAGGCTGAGTGGCTGGAGCACTCTGCCTTGAGGGAGTTTCTCTTTTCCTCTTTTTGAGACATGGTCAGGCTGGCCTTGCCTCACTTTCTAGCCCAGACTGCTCAGCCTCCCGAGTGCTGGGATGACAGTGCCCCGCCACGTCCAGCTTCTAGCAAGGTCCTTGACCCCCTTGGCTTCCCAGGTCATCCCGGAGCAGCAGAGCAGGAGAGCCAGCAGTTGGTGTGGCCCTCAGCCCCCAGGCTGGCTGTGACCTCTCCATTGTGTGTCTGGGGACAGAGGACATCAGTACAGGGACAGGGAGTGTCCTAGGTGGGCCAGCAGCTGCTGCCCGGAGGACCACTATGGGAGTGACAGGTGCGCTGCAGTCAAAGCTCGGGTTGCTTAGCTTGTTTTACCAGGTGGCGGGGAGATGTTTTGGGCTTAGACCTCTTTACACTCGTAACAGGGACCGCTGGGCCCCGGAAAGCCTTGGCGTACGTGGGCTGCGTCGCTGATGTTTAGAAGTTGATGCTAGAAATTAAAGCTGAGATAATAAAGATTTATGGATGAATATATTTCCAAATTTTAAAAAATCACACAAATCTACTACCAGCTAACATAAATAATTTCTTATTTTTTCCTGAAAAAGTGCTTTATACAGCAGGGTTTTGTCCCCACCCACGTTGGGTGTGCGTAAGAAAAGGGGTGGTTTTGTAAATCTCTTCAGCGTGGTTCGGACTCAAAGGACACAGGAGGGCACTGTGGCCCCCGCTGGCCTCCTGCTTGGGCAGGGCGGGGCTGGGTCTCTGGAGTCCTGGCAGCGCTCCCCCTGGGAGATGGGCCAGGAAGGCTGCACAGCCACAGCTGGCCTGGCGTCTGGCTTCTGTCTAGGCCCGTGTCCTGTGGCTCAGCTGTCCCAAGCACTCTCACTCAGTTGCAGAGTCCCATGGTCCAGGGTGCAGGGCATCTCTGGTGGACACCTGTCAGCTAGGCCCCTGCCAGCTGCACGCTGGTTTTCAAGCTTTGCCACTGATTTGCTCCTTCCTGGTCACATCTAGGGGTCCTGTAAATGGCAGTGTCTATGCGGGCCTCCCCGAGGGGCTGCTCAGACTGCCCATCTGGCTTCCGGTTCCATCATCACCAGTGGGGTGTGAGCACCCGGGAGAGTGAGGTGACCATTTGTTTATTCCATGCGTGCATAGTGAGCTTCTCGAGGCTGGGTGGGTCAGACCTCATCGGATGAATCTGGGACATTTCAGGACTTGGTAAAAATTCATGTTCTTTGTTGCTGAAAAGAGAGCCGAACTGTGGTGTTTCCCTGGATAGGGTTACCTGGACTGGAAGGCAGATTCGATTATCCAGGTCACGGGGTCAGATCCACCGCTGCCGGAGGCCTCGGAGCGGGGGCACTGTTTCTCCTGTCTGCCCTTCTTCTTTGCCCTTACTGTAAAGGAAGACTTAAAAAGAACTTTAGTGCAAGAAGACAAGCCATGCCCGCCCATGAGCCGGCCCGTGCACAGGCGGGGGAACCCCAAGAGCACCCTCACCCCCTCACCCTGGGAGCGCTGGCTGATGCAGGGGACTCGGGGAGATGACGGCAGCTGAGGTGAAAGGATCAGCCTGGCGCTGTGCTGTTTGACTGACTGCAGCCTGGGCTGGGGGTCGGGCGTCTACTTGGAGGATGGCAGTGCGCACCGGCAGTTGGGGGCGGGGATTTCCGCCTGTCTTGTTTTTGAAATCCAGTGTTTCGTTCCGTTTTACTGTTTTGTTTTATTCCTGTATCTGCCAACTGAGCAACTAATTGAAGACACCAACATGCAGTATCACAACCATTGTTAAACTCCTGGCATCTTGTTTTGAAAACCTGTATCACTCTAGTTGGTTTTGTTGTCGTCTTTTTGCATTTGTTGTTGTTTTTTAGCTTCTTGATTTTTCTGTGTTTTTTTCTCTTTAAAATGAAATTAAAAAATAAAAACTTCAGTTCAATGCACGGCATCTACTTTGAGGGTTGAGTCACACGGGCTGTTTCTCCTGTGCCCCAGTGGCTGTGTGCACTTGGGAAACCCCGTCAGCCCGGCTCCCAGCATCACTGTCATCCTGGAGTGGCCCTCACTCCCTTGGGGCTCCTTCTGTCCCTGCCCTGTGCCCTGGTCACCGCCGAGCAGCTTTCTGTCACTGAGCTCTGGGTTTGTGTTCTGGTGGGAAGGGACCGCGCAGTGCTTAGTTGGCTTCTCTGGCTCAGCATAATCACTCTGAGATGCTCCCATGTTGTCTTGAGTGAGCATAGTGTGACCCTTTGTGTGGCTGTGCACTTGCTTGTCGCATGGTTGTGCTGGAGCATGTTCATTCTTTCACCTGCTGAAGGCCGTTTAGACTGAGCTGCTGTGGATGAACATACGTGTCAACATATGTGTGCTCATGTGTTTTCTGCTCTCCACTGAGAGTGTTTGCATGGCATGTGGGGCATGCGCTTAACTTTTTTGGGGGTAGGGTCTCACTATGTAGCCCAGCTGGCCTACAACTCATGGTGGATGCTCCTGCCTCAGCTTCCCAAGTGCTAGGGTTACAGGGATGGGCCAGCATGCCTTGCTTTGTGTTTAAGGAGCTGCTCAG
The DNA here is from genome assembly GCF_034190915.1 of Cavia porcellus. Classification (NCBI taxonomy): domain Eukaryota; kingdom Metazoa; phylum Chordata; class Mammalia; order Rodentia; family Caviidae; genus Cavia; species Cavia porcellus. The sequence continues at coordinate 70,379,427 of NW_026947501.1, read as the reverse complement.
AGCACTCCCATGGTACCGGCACGGGACAGATGTTCCAGACACCCCATATCTTCACCAGGTTGGTGCCATCGGTCCTGAAAACTCGAGCCATTCTCAAGCACGTGCATCTGTGTCTGTGGGAGGCCTCGAGGTGCAGCTCCTTGGGGATTCAGGAGGCCGGGTGTCTTCCGATGTGCACGGCTGCCCCCGCCCAGTGTTTAAGGAGGGGTCCCCTCAGTCTTTCATCTGCTTGCTGATGTTCTTGTGGCTGAGCTGCATGAAGTCTTTACACATTGAGGACACAAGTGGCTTGTCCTTTGCCCGCATCTCAAATATTTCCTCATTCCATTGTGGGCTTTTTTATTTCATAAAGATTTCTGTTAAATAGTGTGCAGTTTTAGTTTTGATAAAGTCCAGCTCAGAAATCCAGGTGGCTGGGCGCACCCCAGTGGGGTCTGTGGGAGGCGGCAGGGCAGGGCCTGGGTTCAAGTTTCCTGTATGGGACTGAAGTATGGGGAACACCCTGGATTTTCCTCATGGGCTTGCTTGGGCGAATCTGGCAGAAATCGGTGGCGGCAGCAGGGGTGCAGTACGTGCTTGCTGATAAATAGCTGCATCTTTTGGAGAAATGAAAGATGCCTGCTGGGCTAGGCGTCAGGCTGTAAGTAGTGAGCAGGAGGGGCAGCCAGGTTGAGGAGACCTGTGTCCGACGGAGTGTGCAGTGACGAGGCATTAGTTTTGAAGTCTCTCTGAAACAGTGACAGTGGCAGAGGCCAGAGGACTTGGGCTGGCCCTGCCAGCTCTGACCTCAGCACAGCTTAGGAAATTGGGACAGGACACAGCAGCTCCCAACTGCTGCCCAGATCAGACAGCCTGGCTCAAGGGTCTGGCAGGCACACTGACACGATGAGACCTGAGAGGTGTCCTTGTTGCCAGGCCAGTGCCCACCCCTGTTGTCTGTCTGCCGGCTGGGTATTCAAGCTGGCTGTAACCTGAGCAGGAGGAGCCCGGCGGGGGGGTGGTGGTGGTGTCCCATGCCAGGAGGATAGAAGCCTGCCCCGGCCAGCTGACAGGTCCAGACTGAGTGGTCAGTGGGGATCAGCATGAGGCCGTCGTGCTCCTCCTGGCACTGGATGGTGCTTCATGGCTTGCAGAGCCACCACCATGGCCAGCACTGGTCACTGTGCTGCAGGCGGGACGGAGAAACGCAGCCTGGTGTGGGTCACAGCCGCAGCACATGGCGGGAGCTGAAGCCAGTCCCCGCGGCGAGTTCACAGCGCTCTTCCCTGTGCTCAGTGCAGCCTCCTCTGGCGCCCTCTGATATGGCCGGGTACAGTTCGTGGTGTGAGTGAAAACTCGGTGAGTGTTTAAACTGGAAAGAAAATATGCTCAAATAAAAAGACGCATTGGCACTGCTCTCTCCCCCCGCTTCGGGACACACTCATCCTGTGGCCACTTCCTGAAGCAGCTCTGGAGTCCTCTTCCATGTCATACTTGCACCGTTGTAGTTGCCTTGATGCCCAGAATCCATTCAAAGTATTTCTTTTCATGGTCCTTTTGACTTTGGGGAGAAGTCAGAGCGTGCCAGCTCTGGTGGGTGAGGGCAGCGTCCTGTCTGCGAGCCGCCTTCTGTTGCATGGTGCTCAGCAGCGGCAGCATTTTGTGTTTTGCTCCCGCCTTGCAAAGACACCGATGAAAGAGGACTCGAGCTGCTTCAGAAGTGGCGGGAATGAGGGGGTAAGTGAAGCCGAAGCAGGGGCTGTGGGTGATTACTGTGGGAGGGGCTTGGTGCCCTGCAGTCTGTCTTACTGCAGGAAGTTGTTTAAAAACTTGTAACATTCCCTGTATGTGTGGATCACACCTCCTCCTCTTCAGCATCCTCCTCTTCCTCCATCACTAATAACAGTTTTGCTAGACTCCAGGTGCCAGGGGGGTGGTCCATGTGCTGTCTCCTTTCATCTCCACATCCAGCCCCGGGTCTTGGGCCCCTTGTAGAGGGGCAGCTGAGGCCCGGAGGCTGAGCATGGGGACCTTCCCGCCCTGCTGTCAGTGCTTGGCCCTGGTGACCTGGCTGTTGCTTGGGGACTCAGAGAACGCCCATCATTGGGGGACCCCTAGGAGGGTAGGGGTCTCAAGGTGCTGTGCTGCAAGAAATCAGACTGGGCCGGCTGGTCTCCTTCTTGGGTCCCGAGGCAGCAGCTGGCCCAGGCCACCTGGCCATCTTTGAAGAGCCATAGGGTTGTGACTGAGGGACAGCACCCAGGCTGGCACTGGTGTCCCCTTCACTGTGACACAGTCTCCCCTGGTCTGCCACACACAGCCTCAGGAACAGACCCCACTGCTCACAGGCAAACCCATGCTGCCCTCCTCCAAGGCCATCTGCCTCTGCCAGCCCAGCCAGCACACACTTGGCTGGGTCTTGGGCAGGGATCAGCTGGCAGCCATCACCCTGGCATCCCCCTCCCCCACCCCCTGTGGAGTGCCCTGGAAGGGGCAGTGATATCCACCCTGCAGCAGCCTTGCAGCTGACATTGCTGGGCACTGCCACAGTTCAGGTGAGGATGCAGGGATTGCTGAGGCTTGTGATACCCTAGATCTCTTCCAGGGCCCCGTTTCTGTTTGATGAGCAAGGAACTGTCTTAAAACACAGTGCTGAGATGTAGTGGAATATTTCTTAGCTATAAAAGAAATGGGGTTTCTAAGAGAACCCTGTGCCAGGTAAAAGAAGATGGATAGCCACACACGGGATGATCCTATTTATGTGACAGGTCCAGAGGAGGACAGCCCAAAGGCACAGAAGGTGGTGACTTTGAACTCACTGTGTAGGCCAGGCTGGCCTTGAACTCATGGCGATCCTCCTGCTTCAGCCTCTTAGGCGCTGAGATCACAGTTGAGCCCCACTGCGCCTGCATGCAGTTTATTCTCCCTGTGGGAGTGGATCCTTGGCCAAACACTGTGGCAGACGTGGGCCAGCTGAGCCACACCTCATACCTTCGCTGCCTGCAGCTACCTGGACCTGTCAGGTGCCTGTGTAGCCTGGGTTTGGCCAGAGACTCAGGCAGACTTTACCCTACTTTTGGGGATCCCTTTCTGGGGCTCACTCCAGCCTGGCTTGCTGTCATTCTGTGTGCCTCGGATGTGGTTTTGTTGGGAAAGGAGCCGCTCCTACAGGCTCAGAGCAGAACCATGCAGACCTTGTGCCTGGGAGCCACAGGTGACCGTGATCAGCACCGCACTGGCCCCCAGGCTAAGGGCTGCAGGCTGTGGGACACAGGCGTTATCAGGGAGCATGTGCTTGGGACCCTATAAGGGGCACTTGGTGGTCCCAGGACCACCACCCTGGGGATGGAGCGAGGTGTGTTAGGAGAGCTTCCTGAGGAGGTGATGCGGGACATAGGTCCCATCCCTCCAGAATGGGTGGCCTGTGCTGCACAGGGGCCACCAGGTGGCTGATGTGGGGGTTCCAGGGATAGAACCTCTGGCTATTAATGCAGGTGCTTTTTCCTAAAGCAAACTCTGAAGACAACTCGCTATAAGCTTAGTCAAACATTTCTGTAATCCCTGTACTGTGGGAGCCTGAGGCAGGAGGATTGTAAATCGAAACCCAGCCAGACAGTGTCTCAAAAAATAAAGCGGGTCAGGGATCAGCTCAGTACAAAGGACCTGGACTCAACCCCTGGTACTGCAACAAAAAGAAGATCCCACATGCAGATACTGGGCACCAGGCCTTTGCTGGACCTGCGCCTTAGTTGGAGGGGCTTTAGTGGCTTCATAGATTTTGCACCACAGGATTGGAAAGGCTGGGGCTTTGGGTGGTACACGGCTGGGCGCCCGGATCCATCTGCGCACTTCCCTAGCAGGTGGCTGGTGGGAAGCAGAGACCGCAGAGTCCTGCCCAGTAGTGCCAGTCATGGAGGATTCCTTCTCCCACTGCCTGGGGGTGTAGTGATGTCCCCCTCGGGAGCTGGGCTGAGGTGCAGAGGACAGCGGATATGAAAATGACACAGAAATTGTAAATTGCTTGCAGACGTTAGTGCCTGTTACTGTGGTAACCACCCAGCTACGGCGGACCTCATGGCCCCATAGCAGTGGTTTTGTTGGTGTTTTAATTTAATAGTGTTGCTATTTTCCCCATCATAAAAATAACATGCATTATGCATGTGTCTAAATGCACCAGACGTACACATTAAATTATGCAAATGTGTATATCAATTATACCCCAATACAGCTATTAGAAATAATCCACATTCATTACAGAAAATTTAGAAAACATAGAAGAGTAGAAAGAGGAGGAAAAAATTGATTCTGTTTCAGCCATACCAAAGCGATCCCTGTCAGCATTCTGGAGCCTTCTCCCCCAGCTTTCCGCTGCGAGCTTACTTCTTTCTCAGGGCTGTGATCACTGGTCTATATAATTAGGCACGTTTTATGTACAATTTTACATCCTGTTCTTTCCCCTTCGGGGGTCTTAATATGCAGCAGCCAGCACCAGTGCTACCCTGGGACTCAGCATGGCTAGGCTGAGGCTCAGTGTCAGCCTCTGGGTGACCCTGGCCGGGGCAGACTGCTCATGGACAGTCAGCATCAGGTGGCTGGGACACTGTGCCCCCATGCTGGTGGACCCGTGGTCCCCCGTAGTGTGCTGCTCTCCTGGTCTTGCCTAAGTACAACAGTGTGGGCGTCGTCTGGATCAGTTTTAAGTGTACAGCCTCTCATCCGCTTCTAACCCTTCTCTCTCCTTTCCTGGTGACATCACAGCCAGCATCTGCCGGGGCCCAGAGGGCTGGGGAGACCAGGGACCGACTCCTAGGGCCAGTGTTGAGCAGATGTCTGCTGCAGCCCAGCTCACACAGGACCGCAGAGGCCTTGTGGTGCAGCTGTGGCCTTCAAAGCCCCAGAGCTGCTCTGCTGGGGGAGATAGGTCACAGACGGGCGAGTGTCCTAGGAAGCAGAGGCCAGGATGAGGGGGCATCAGGCTGCTCTGCATGGGATGTGGATGGGGCACACAACGGACCTTTGGGGAGCAGAAGTGACCGAAGGGAGCCTGGAGCCCGTGGTCAGGAGTGCAAGGAGGGAGAGAGAGCAGGAGGAGGCTGGGCTGGATGCAGTCGTCCGGTCCTTCCACTAAGTTGAGACCTGGAGGTGTGGCTGTGGTAACTGAATGGGCTGGGCGTGGGCTTGGCCAGTGACTCTGCCAACCCCCACCCCACCCCAGGTCCCACGGCCACCCTGGGCAGCCCATGCCCTCAGAAGCCAAGGGGGAGGCGCAGGGCATAGTACGGGTAACCAGTGAGCTTCGCCAGGTGCTGTTAGGCCATTCTGAGACCTTTGCTCTCCTGACTATGAAATGTGGACCCACAAGGGAGCCTTGAGCAGGGGTGACACAGTGTGGGTCTCAGGTGTGCCAGCTCCCTCTCACTGCTTCACTGCAGCCAGACTGCAGTGGACCCGGAGAAGCAAGTGGGCCAGTTATGTGATGGCGCCAGCAGGACCTGGTGTGGGGTGGAGGGAGAGAATCGGGCACCTGGGGAGTCCTCCAGCCCCGGGGCTGCCATCCCCAGACCATGAAGCAGCAGGGAGGAGATAAGGAAGGCTGTGCACCGAGCCCCGGCCTTAGTCACTGACCATACCGCAGGGACAAAACACCTGACACTCACAATTTAAGTGAAGAGAGGTTGATTGTGCCTCACGTTCTACTCTGTAGTCCTAGTCCGCTGCTCCAAAAGAGGGCATCCCGGGGCTGGGGATTTAGCTCAGTGGCATAAGCGCCTGCCTTGCAAGCAGGCAGTCGTGAGTTCGATCCCCGGTACCGATAAAAAGGAAAAAAACAAACAAAAAAAAAGAGGGCAGCCCGGCACGGGGGCCTGGCAGAGGGGAGCTGCTCAAGGCAAGGGCTGAAGGAAGCACAATTTAGAGGGAGGAGCCAGGAGGGCAATGAACCTGTGCGGCCGGGTCCCTGGGACCACCTCATCGCCAGACCACGCCTCTGAAACAGCCCTTCTCACCAAGCCCCACCTTCTGGGACCAAGTCGTCCTCCAGGCCCCGCCTCTGAGACCTTCCAGGCCACGCCCCGGAGGCTGCCTCTTCCCATCAGGCCTTGCCCTGGGGCCCTGGGGACAGTCTTTTCCCACCAGGCCCCTCCCCTGGGACCGCCTCTTCCTATCAGGCTACACCCCTGGGACCCCCTTGTCCAATCAGGCCGCATCTTCTAACAGCGTTCTACTGAGTCCCAGGATCCAGTCCCCTTTTAAGGTCCTATCAGCTTAGGAGGCTTTCCTGCGACCTCTAGAAAGGCACCATGACACCCTCCACGACTCGGGAGCCTGTCCAGCCCCCTGCGGCTGTCAGAGTGGAGTGCGGGGTGGGCCTGGGACTCCCGAATCCTTGGGCTGCCAGCAAGAGGGGCTGCCTCTGTGGTTCTGACAGGGAGGGAGGTTTGGGTGTGCACAGCGTCTACTCCAGGAGGGCGAGGCAAAAGGTCCCCTTCATGGGACCCACTGCTGGGTGCTGGTGGGGCATAGTCTGGGTATTCTAGAACTTTACATTTTTAAAGACACACTGAATGTGTGGGTTTTTACAGGAACACTCGCATTTCTCAAATACTGGGAATGCGGACTAAGAATAAAGATCATTTTGGGGCCCCAAAGCTTGCTGGTGGAACAGCCTGTGCTTTGAGGTGATGAGTGCATCGCCGAGCCATCTGTGTCTCGAAGGGGTGGCTTTCCTTCTGCCAGCCCAGTTCCAGTCCTCTCTGCCAGGCTGGTCCTGGGATGTGTGACTCATGGAGCCTGAGAACGTTGGGGTGGAAGTGGGGGGGGTCCCCTTGCTCCCAGCATCAACACTGGGGCCTGGAGGTGGGGCTGCTGCTTCTCTAAAACACACAAGGGGCCCCCTGGGAGCCCAAGGCGCCAGGTACTGGGGTGACTTTAGGAGCTCTGGGCGGGAAGCAGGGAGGAATGTGTCCCAGGGGCGCAGTCTGGAGGGGTCCCCAGGGCTCCATCCTGGACACTGCCCCCCCCCCCGGCACTGTGTCCATCTCCAGTGGCTGGGAAGGGCTGGTCTGCCCCCGTGGCCGGAGCTCGGGGCCCTGTGGGGTTTAGGTCAGAAGGGTGAGGCCATGTCCAGGTGGCTTTAGGTGCCAACTTTTCCATTTTCATCCAGCTCTAAGGATGACTCCGCTGTTCTTCCCCAGGGACCTGCTCTCCCCACAGGGTCCATGCTCTGGCCACTGTCTTATCCTCTGCCGAGCTGCCAGCCCCCCAGGCATGCACCCTGACCACTTGCTGTCCTGTATTTTGCTCCCAGACAGACACCTGCAGACCGCTTCCTGCAGGGAGGGACAGGAAGCCCCGGGAGACTTCCCCTTCCCATCCTCCGTCCAAGGGTGTGGGCCCTGGGGATGGGTGTCACCCTGCTGGTGGCTGTTATGAGTGCCCCTCCTATCTCTCTGCAGCCGATATCATCTCTACTGTCGAGTTCAACCACACGGGGGAGCTGCTGGCCACAGGCGACAAGGGCGGCCGGGTTGTCATCTTCCAGCGGGAACCAGAGGTGCGTGGAGGGCCGGATGGGAGGGGCCAGTGTGGGTGGGGTCAGGTGGGAGGGGCAAGTATAGGGGCGGGGTCAGGTGGGAAGGTTGGGGTGAGGTGGCAGGTGGGGGGTGAGAACTGGAGAGTGGAGGCGCCTGTGGCCCATAAGTGTCACTGCCTCCTGCCAGGGTTGCCTCCTCAGCCCAGCTCCACCTGCACCGCGGGATCCTGGGAAAGGAGGTGGGGAACATGGCCAGCAGGTGCAGCCCTAGAGCTCCCAGGTCCAGTGGGCTTGCCCTTCTGAGCTCCACCACCTGCAGGGGTTGGCTGATTGCTCGATGCCTGCTGTGCTGCTGTTCTTGACCCTAGAAAGCCAGGCAGACCGTGCTGCTGCTCTTGCTGAAGCACCAGGGGGACCTCTCCCTGTTTGGGCAGCCTGGCACGCAGTGCCCACCAGGGAAGGCAGGGGCATACCCACTCCTGTGGGCCCTCCCAGCCCCTTTTTATTTCCTCCCCTGTCCACACCTGACTGAACCTAGGACAGCTGCCCCAGGGTCATTTTAAAACCCTGAAAGCCCTCGGTGATGAAAAGATCCCACCCCCACTTACTAAGCACCTGCTTTGCTCAGATTAGGTGCTGAGTGTCTTTTAATTGCTCCCCTGGGAGGTGAGGATCCACATCCACTTTACAGATGGGCAAAGTCTTGAGTCACCCAGCTAGTGAGGAGCATAGCAGGTCTGGGACCTGGACTGTAGGCACTGAGACTCTGGCTGCACAGAGACCAGGAGGGGAGAGTGGGCAGGACGAGTGGGCAGGACAAAGGAGTCCAGAGGAGTCTTCCCCTCCCACCTGAGTCTGGGCAAGCTGATGCTCACAGTGAACGCAGCCGCAGGGTTTACCTGAGTCCCCAGGGTGGGCTCGGGGACGCCCACACATCAGCGCTCTGGGTGGCATGTGCCAGGGGTCAGTTCTGTGGCAGGTGCCATGGGTTTCACAGGGTAGACCCGAGTCCACGGGACTGCAGAGTCCAGCCTGTCTTTCACTGGGCTGCAGAGAGCAGTTACATTGGCAGACCTGATCCACTCCGTTCTGAAATTTTCTCCTTTAGTTTTTCTTCATTCTGCTCCCCTGACCTTTGTCATAACCTGTGATCATTTCCAAGAAAGTGAGTTGGAGGTGATATTCAAAATATTCAAGAGCTTTAGAGCCTTGCAAAAACCAAGACAGGAGTAGGAACCTAAAAATAGATACCTTTAAATAATGAACATGGGTGCTTAGAAAAATGAAGAGGAGCAGGGAGCTGTGGTGGCCTTCATTTGAGGCTGTGGGCTTACGTCGTGTGAACCTGAGTTGTGGGGGGGGGGGGACTCACCCCTAGCCGTGCAGGGGCTCCACAGTGGGGTCTTTATTTTGAGGAACTCTGCTTTCCCAACTGAGACAGGAGCTGCCATGGAGGCCAAGGGGCCCTGACTGTCCCCTGTGTGATGCTTCGGGGCCACCCCAGCACAGCCTCTGCTCCAAAGTGCAAGTCCGGCCCAGGAGGGAACCACAGGCTCAGGCACAGGCCAGGGCCCGGAAAAGGCACTGTCACAGCCTGAGCATTAGCATCTGACCCCAGTAGAGGGAATGGTGGCCGCTCAGTGACCATGGCCCCTTGAAGCTACCTGGCCTCTGGGTCTCCACTTCCACCCGTAGGAGTGGGTGGTCCTGTGACCCCCACCCACCTAGGGAGGAGCCCTAAGCACAGAAGAAGTGAGGTGTGGGGGCCCCTTGGCTCAGTGCTCAGCCTGTAGTAGCTGCTCAGTACACGTGAGCTTGCTGGGATACTGTACTTGCCTGCCATGATCTGAAGCTCTTGGGGTGAAGGACACCGAGAGGATGAGAAAAATAAAGAAAAGGTGAAAGCTGGGGTGGGATGGAGCCCTTACTCTCGGGAGGAGAGGAGAGGAACTGCTCAGCCACAGTAGCACCTTTATACACTCAGGAGGAGGTGAGCCATTAAACCCCGCTGCCTAGCAACCTGTTGGCCTGACTGGCTGGGCCCCTGGCCTTCTGGAGCTGGAACAGCCTGGCTTGCTTCGGGCTCCCTGTTCTCTCAGGACTGGCCTTGCTTTACCCTGCAGGGTAGTGAAGTGCAGGGTGTTCTTTGGTCATCGCATTGGGCCCACTGGTGCTGCTGGCCAGCCAATCCCGAGGTGGCATCAGGCTGTCCCGCAGCTCATCCCACCTGTGGTTTCCCTGCAGAGCAAAAATGCGCCTCATAGCCAGGGTGAGTACGATGTCTATAGCACCTTCCAGAGCCACGAGCCCGAGTTCGACTATCTCAAGAGTCTGGAGATAGAGGAGAAGATCAACAAGATCAAATGGCTCCCGCAGCAGAATGCGGCCCACTCGCTGCTGTCCACCAACGGTGAGCCCTCATTGGGGTCAGTGGAGGCCATCTGTGTCACTCTGGTTGTGCGCATGTTTCTGGGTCTTTAGATCCTGAAGAGTGATGCTCAGAGCAGCCCTGAGAAGCCAGGCTGGACCCTGATCACTCCCATTGTAAACAGTGCCACCCGATACCTTTGTGAATGCTGCCTTTGGGGTGGAGGGGACTAGGTCCCACTGACTGTGGGATGCAGACTGAATTCACCGATTACTTCTGCTGGGCATGCTGGTGATTATTCTGGGCACTCTGCTGGGTGGCGTTCTCCAGAGAAACCAGAGCCATGAGGGAAAGAGGTGATAGAAGCAGACAAACAGAGATAAACAGAGACAGAGGTGGAGACTGACTCAGGAATTGGTGGATGTGACCGGGAGCTGGCCGTGTGACCTGCAGGTTGGGCTGCAGGCTGGAGACCCAGCGAGTAGGCTAAAGGTCTCCCAGGTTAGACTTGGTGTTAGCTGGCCTTCAGCTGATTGGATGAGGCCCACCATGGGGTAGAAAGTCACAGGCTTTAGTGACTGAACTTTTAACCTCATCTAAAATCTTTCACAGCAGGACCTAAGACTCATTTAACCAGATATCTGGGTATCACGGTGCAGGAGAGATGACACCCAGATTAACCATCACAGCTACTGAAGCTTCCTCTGAGATATAGAGTCCAGGGAAATGAGGCTCCTAGGAGCTCATTGCTGGATGGCAGGGTGCTGTTCCTTAGGAGGAGCAGATGGGTCAGGTTGTCAGCTAAGGACTTTAAAGAGTAGGCTGGGATAACCTGTAATCCAGCACTCTGGGAGGCTGAGGTAGGAGGATCCAAAGTTTGAGTCCAGACTGACAATTTAAAGACTTAATGAGACCCTAACTCAAAATTATAAATCCTGAGCAAATGAATGAATGGGGATGTAGCTCAGCGCAAAGGCACTGGTTTAATCTCTAGTACCCCAAAAAATAAACAGAGTGGGAAAGTACAGTGGTCCCGCACCTGGAAATCAGCTTAGGAGCTGAGAGTGACCTTCAGAAGCACTGTCGCTGTTTCGATCGGTGATGAGGAAGGAACAGTGTAAAAGACACACTGTGTACGCATCCATCTATGAGGTGTGTGAGGTGCCTGCGGGTGTGCTGTCTGAGAACGGGGTGAGGCCACGTGGCCTCTGGAGTCTGTGTCACCTGCAACTGGTGTGATGGGTTCTCTGTCCTCTGTCCTGGTGGATGGTCATGTGTCCACTTTCTCTGTTCTGTCCTTAAAGATAAAACCATCAAGTTATGGAAGATTACTGAGCGGGATAAGAGGCCCGAGGGCTACAACCTGAAGGATGAGGAGGGGAAGCTGAAGGACCTGTCCACGGTGACGTCGCTGCAGGTGAGCGTCCACTGGGGGTCCCAGGGGAGTGAGGAGTGCTATGCTTCCTTCATGAAACCAGGAGGTCTGCAGGACTTGGGCCTTCAGGTTGGAGCTAGGGGCAGGTTTGCGTCCTGGTTGGTCCTAGTTGAGAGGCTTAGGGTTCTTCCTGTGCTTCACGCCTCAGTTTCTCACCAGCAAAGTGCTCCATGCTTGTTCCTTTCCTGATGAGACTGAGCAGATGCATACATGCCAAGCACCCAGTGTCTGTCATCAGTAGAAGGGTTATCAGTGTTGTCTCAGAGAAGAAATTGGTGTTTAAACACGCTGGCTTAGCTGGGCATGGTGGTTCAGCCTGTAATCCCAGCACTTGGGAGGCTGAGTTAGGAGGATCGTTGCAAGTTCGAGACCAGCCTGGGCTACAAAGTGAGCTCAGGGCCAGCCTGAACTGCATAGGGAGACCCTGTCTCAAAAAAACAAAACAAAGCAAAACAAAAATATGCTGGCTTCTAAATGACTGGCAAATTGCACAAATTCTGAGAATGCGGGAAAGCTATTTCCCTTCTGCACTGGCAGTGGGACTGACAATTCCTGCCCTGCACCCCCAGCCCAGGGAGGTTTATGAGGGCTATGCGGGAGGGACGCAATTATCACATCTAGATTGGCCTGGCATTTGAGGCAGAGCAGGAGGCCAGTGGGAATCACACCTTCCCTCCCGCATGGGAGTTTTTATGTCAACTGTCTCCCCAGACACTTAACTGTAAACCAAGGCTGAGAAGGAGGGAAACGCGGGTGTTTATTTGCCAGGGTTCCCTAGAGGAGCAGAATCAATAGAATGTAGATCACTGTGCAAGGGACCAAGGGGGTTAATTAGCCCAGTTCACTGAGAGAGGCCGCAGTGGGCGTCCGTCTGCTGAACCCACGGAAAAGAGGACTAAAGAAGGCGGCGCCAGTCCCAGGCTGCAGGCTGGAAGCTCCCTGGAGAGCCGCTGGTGCGAGTCTGCCTCGCAAGGCTGCAGAAGCTGAAGTCTGGGGTTCACAGGCAGTGCCAACAAAAGGAACTCAGGGTACAACACAACGGAGTTGTTCAAATGCCGGCCTGCTTCCTCCTCCTTCCCTGTCAGTCCATCCAGCTGCAAGCCCATTGGATGAAACCACCATCAGGGCGGGCCTTCCCCCTCCATTTGCTGGCCCACATGCCAATCACTTCTGGAAACACTATCCACCGGTTTCCTCCAATTCGCTAGGTGACTCCTAACCCTGTCTGGATGACACGATTGTTAAACAGCATAGGTGACCAGGTCTTTCTTCCTCTTGCCTCTGACCTTGTTTGTTCATGTTACTGAAGCCACCCGAATCGTACCTGGCTTTCTGCCGAAGCCATGATGGCGGCAGCCAATGTGTACTGAGTAGCTGCTGTGTGTGGGGTCGGAGCTAAGGCACCAGAGGTGAATCCGAGACTCAATCCTGTCCCCTATAGTGTCCCCAGCCCTTGCCCAAGGAGACCGACACTGAATCACTGTGCACTGGTGTGCGGTGCTGTGGCAGAGGGACACACAGCGGCTGTGAGAGCTCAGAAGACCTTTCTCCATCTTCTCTATTTGGTGAACTCCCATTCATCCTTTAAAATCCTGTCAGCCTTCATCTCTGTAAAGCCTTTGTTTTCTACACAGGCCAGAAGAAAATCTTATCCATCCTGCGTTCACTCTAACCTTTTGTGTCTGACACCGTTCTGCCCTCAGTGCTGGTGTTCATTTTCTTGCCCATCACTCCAACTAGGTCATGACTGTTGGGAGTCATCAGGAGGATGCTTTATTCCTGACGACCCGAAGCTTTCAGGGCAGCTTCTTTCCTCCTCCTCTTATGTATTCAAATGGCCTTGGAGACTGGATTGGAGGATGGCAGTGCCAGGAGGAAGCACTGTGCCCCAAGGAGGCGGAGACACCAGGCCTTTGCTGGGTTGGGGTTTCCCTGAGTGTGTTCACCTGGAGCAGCTGGACTTCCTGTCTTTACTGCCCCAGGGTCTCCTATGTGGATGGTGGCTGTGCCCCAGGGCAGGGGAGGTTTGTGGCAGACCTGGATGAACCAACAGGTGGGAACAGGCGCAGGGAGGCTCCTGCAGGTCTAAACACAGGGACGGAGGCTCCCACGCATGCAGACCCAGGTGGAGACACTGGAACCACCAGAGCCAGATGGGCTCAGGTGCTGTGATACGTGAAAACACAGAGGCTGTCACCCGTATCACCTGTCCTCAAGTTCAAGGACATAGCCCACTGGCCTCTCATTCAGTCACCCATGTGTGCCTCTCTGGGCTGGGCATGGACTAGGTGCCAAAGAGATAGATAAACCAGAGACAATGTGCCACACCCGACTGGTGCCCCATCCCCCCAGAGCAGGTGACAGCTGTACCATGCAAGGGACCCTGCGCGGTCCCTGGCTTGGCCTGCATGTGGGGCGGGTTGGGTTCAGTTTCCTGTGTATGCAGTCCAGCCAGGTGTGGGGAGATGAGGCTAGATGTGGTTAGATGAAGCCACGTCTGTGTGTCTGTCTGCTGGCATTACAAGCAGAGGGCACAGTGAAAGCAAAGGCCCATGTCCGATGTCACTGCAGGGACCACCAGCTCCAGCCACTGTGACACACCATCTAGCACTCAGGTGCTCTGCACAGAAATGCGTTTCTCCTGGCTGGAAGGCTGGGGTGGGTGCTCTGGTTGGCTGCGGCTCTCCACAGGCTTCTTTCTCCATCACCCCTAAGGCAGGAATCCTCATGTTCCAGGTGGAAAGACACTGTTGCTTCACCAGCTAGTCACTGAACATGTGACACTTTGCTCGCATTTCATTGGTCAGAGTCATCAATCAGATGCAAGGGATGCTGGGAAATGTAGTCCACATCTGGGTGGCATCTCTCAAACACATCATTGTGGAAGACAGATGCTGTGTTTGGTGGACAGTTAGCTGGCTCTGCTGTGTTACTTTCTTCCATGTCATAGCTGAGGGAACCAGGGGCAGAGGGCTTCAGCTACTCACTCACTGACACAGTGGTAAACATCCAGCCTGGGCTCAGGACCAATCCTAGCAGTCTGCCTGGGTAGAGTCAGCAGGTTTTCCTGCAGGGCTGGGCAGGTGAGGGACATTTGTATTTGTCCCTGCTTATTTTAATCCCGGAAACATCAGGATGGACACCTGCCTGAGTAGTGCAGCTTTTCATTAAAGTCATATGCTCAGTGAGGCCTGGTGGTGCATGCCTGTAATCCCAGCACTTGGGAGGCTGAAGCAGGAGGATGGGTGTGTGTTTGAGAGCAGCCTGGGCTACACAGTGAGCTCAAAGCCAGCCTGAACTGCATAGCAAGACCCTGTCTCAAAAAGACACAAATAAAATAAAATAATGAAGTTTCATGCCCACTGCACCCTGCCACCCTCCCTGCCCCTGAAGCCCAGCTCTGACCTTGGCCCTGCCCAGGTGCCGGTGCTGAAGCCCATGGACCTGATGGTGGAGGTGAGCCCAAGGAGGATCTTCGCCAATGGCCACACCTACCACATCAACTCCATCTCCGTCAACAGCGACTGCGAGACCTACATGTCGGCGGACGACCTGCGCATCAACCTCTGGCACCTGGCGGTCACCGACAGGAGCTTCAGTATCCTGGTCCTGCGAGGAGGGCACGTGGGTGGGGCGGGGGCGGGGCTTGTGCTCTGGTTCATGGCTTCATCTAGGACCCTTTGGGTGAGCATGTGCGTGAGGCCTGGATGTGGGATCCAGCGTCCTCTGCTTGGGGAAATGTAACAGACACAGCTGCTGAAGGTCACACGTGAGTGGCCATGGTTCCTGTCACCCTGACCCTCCCCGAACAGGGGTCTGTGCAGAAGGGAAAGAACCCAGAGTCCTGGCCCTAGAAGAGGGACAGGTGGCCCAAGGATGGCTCCCTCCTTGTCCCCTTTCCCAGGGCCCAAGATCTGCACCTGGGTTAGAGGGACAGCACTGGGGTCCTGCCCGGGGCTTAGAGTGGGGTGCAGGGGGCTCTCCTTGGTGTCCCTGTTCGAGGTTAAGCTTGAGGCAAGGGGTGGACAATTCCCAGCAGGCAGTGAGGCCAGGGGCCGACACGGAGCTTCGGCCTGGGGAGGGCAGGCCAAGTGGACATAGCTCTTCTCCAGGCCATCCTCAGTGGCAGTGACGTGCGTGAGGCCCCGGGTGCCAGGTAGTACCATGGTGCTTGGAATCACCATTAGTTTTATGTTGTGTCACCTGCCTGACCCCTAGGAGGTGACACTTTGTGGTCTCAAGGTCAACCACCATTAGCTGGAACTCAGAGCTGGCCAGGTGTGCAGGGGGATGTGGGGTGGGGGGACACCCTGGACCTTCGTGGGACCAGACAGTCTCTGCAGGTCTGCAGGGACCTAGAGCAAAAGGGAGCAGGCTGCTGGGCCAGAAGGAAAGGGTGACAGGGCCAGGAAAGTGGGAAGATGCCATCCAGAAGGAGGGAGCTGGGACAGCCCGGAGCCAACTGAGAGGCCTGGGGCACGTGCCAGCCAGGGCTTTGCTGCTGGAACCTGTCTAGGAGCCTCACTGCCACACCGAGCTGTGTGCCCTCAGCAGAGTCACACCTCTGTGATCCCTCCTCATAGGCTGAGTCAGCTCCGGATGTGCAGGGACCTCAGCACCTATCACTGGGTCCTGGCTGTGGTGAGTGGAGGGTGGGAGAGGATGGAGAGGTCAGGAGGCTCCAGGAAGAGTGGAGCATAAAAGCCCAGCCTCAGCAGGACGGATAGGACCGGGCTGTACTTCTACTCGGGCTGCAGAGCCTGAGCTGACCACCTGTTTCTGCCGCATGGAGCCATGGTTAGTGCCCCCGCCGCGTGGAGCCATGGTTAGTTAAGGCTTTTCTGCTGCCAGGGTCACACGGCCTCGCTCGGTGAACATGGCTGTTATAGGTCTTTGTAACCATAAGAGGGCTTCAGGCATGGGTGGGTCCAGGGGCTCCTGGCATCCTGGGGTGGCTGCCTGCCTCGGGTCTGCCCTCTGGCTCCCCTTGGGCTCCTGTGGTGACATTTGTGTGCCAGCAGTCTGGGCTCCATCCCACCAGGACCCTAGTGGCTCCCCTGTGGCTCCATCTGGGCATGGCTTCCTCTGAGCCTGTCACTGTTGAGGAAGGAGAAGCCCTCACTCTGGTTGGCCAGGCAGGGCTCACAGCTGCTCCCAGCCGATTCCTCCCAGAGGTCATCAGGAGATGCAGGTACTGGGGCCTTTGAGATGGACAGACAGACAGATGCCCACTGCCGGGTCTGACATCATTCACCACTTCCCAGTAGCATAAAGCAAGGGACATGAAATGCAGGGACCCCAGGTCCGCAAATGGGGAGGCCAAGATCCACAGGGCTTCCTGGTTAGGACTCTGCCATTTCCAGAGCCGCCTACCAGTCATTCTGTCCCTGGGCTCCAAGGTAGAGTGGTTCGGCACTGGCACTGGGGATGGTGGAGCAGAAGCTGTTCGGGACATGGTGAGCAGGGAGCCGAGTGCCCCCTGGGCCTCGCCCCAGCAATGGGCCTTTCTACCGGGCTCCATCTCCCGTCAGCTCACTTAGCTGTGAACTCACCGTTGGACCAGCCCCAGATGGGTGACTTCCCCGAGAGCCTGTGTGCGCAGGTGGGTTGGAGTGGGGCTGGGGGTGGGGGCAGCACACAGGTAGGGGTCTCCTGGGAGGGTCTGGGGTGCGATATGTGGGAGGGGCCTGCAGGTGGGAGATGGCTGAGGCCAGCTGGACAGTGTGCAAGCTGTGGGCTGCCCGGGTTGGTGGCTCCAGCTCTGAGCACGTCTTTCAAAGAAAGCCATTGCCACATCTGCTTGCCATGTAGTTTTCTAAATTTTATGAGTTATCTTTAAATCAGGATGCTAAATTTTGCCTAAATCACTGTCTTTTGAAAGGGAATTAGCGTCACTATTATAAATTAAAACATGGTGCCTGAGCCAGCTGTGATGCTGCAGACCTGTAATCCTACTTAGGAGGCTGAGGCAGGAGGATCACTGTGAGCTCAAGGCCAGGCTGAACTACATAGGAAGACATGGTCTTAAGATAAAATAAAAAATAGAACATCACACACCATATCTAGGAAGTAGCTGTAAAGATAAACACCATGAAAGCATTTGTAACCTTTGTATTTAACAAAGGAAGTGAGTGGCCTGCTCTGCTCCGGGATGCCAGGTGTCTGGCTTGCACCTGCTGCTGGGACCCTGCTGGCCGAGCTTGAGAGCTGTGGCCAGGCTGCTGTGAACCGAGTGCTCTATTCAGTGCAGTAGCGTTCATTTAGACCTCCGGTCCAGCAGCCTCCTGGCCCCTGGTGACCCTATCCTGACCGAGCTGCTGTGCGAAGCCCCAGCGGCTCCTTCAGCACCTGGTGGAGTCACCCTGGACAGTGGCTGGCTTCTTGGTGCCTCCTGACTGTTCCTGGGCATCAGCCTTGGGCTGGGGCTGTACCTGCCTCTGCTGGCCCCTCCCCAGCATATCTCTCTCTCTCTCTCTCTCTCTCTCTCTCTCTCTCTCTCTCTCTGGTCTTTTTGAGATAGGGTCTCGCTGTGCAGTTCAGGCTGGCCTTGAGCTCACTTTGTAGCCTAGGCTGGTCTCAAACTCCCAACGATCCTCCTGCCTCAGCCTCCTGAGTGCTGGGATTACAGGCATGAGCCACCACGCCCGGCTCCAACCCCAGCATCTCTCTCTGAGCCTGCTGTTCCCGAAGGCCCTGAGTGTCTACCCCATCACCAGCACCTCCCGCCTGCCCTCTCCACGCCCCGCAGGGCTCCTGGCCCATCCTGGTTGCCCGGGTTTGCTGTAAATGCCACAACTCAGCCTTTTTGCTGGGGCCTGGGATCAGGAACCCAGGCACTGCTCCTCTGGGTCCTCTAAGGCAGCATGCAGGCCACCCATGGCCTGGGCTGCAGGTGGCCATCGATGGAGCAGGACAGGTGGACACCTCCCTGTCAGTCTGGGCATTGGGAAGCTCAGACCCCAGACCCTGAAGAGCCGAGGAGATGGCTCTGCTCTGGGGCCTGAAGGTGCGGGCTCAGCCCTGTGCTGTCTCCCCTCCCAACCCACCCCGACTGTCAGCTTTCATGAAAGAAAATGGACAAAACATCTTCTCCCCGGGTTCTTATTTTTATTTTTTGGTTGTTTCCTTTGGTGATGCTGGAGGTTGAGCCCAGATCCTTTGCACTGAGCCATGCCCCCAGACCACTTCTTATTTTGAGGTAGGATCTCACTAAGTTGCCCAGTGTGAGCTCGAACTTGCAGCTCTGCCTCAGCCTCCCAGAGTGCTGGGATCACAGCCATCTGCTGGCTGTCCTAAGGGTATTTGTAAGGGACAGAGAAACTGTTCACTTATGGCCCGGCCACTGATCAGGACCCAGCATTAAGCCCGGTTGTTTTCTCTCTTAAACAAGCCCTGGGGTCAGTGTGAGTTCTCGAAGTCTGCTCAGCGAGTTTGGAAAGCCTCTTGCGGCTTGAATACCAGTGCTCTGCATGGGTACCTGGCTCTGGGTGGGTTTTCTGCAGCTGGCTGGGTCCTCAGGGTGACAAGCTGCACAAGAGGCCGGACTGATGGCCTCTGCTTTATTTTTAGCACTCGAAGAATTTTAAAAATAGTCCCATTGATTTTTCTTCCCCTGAATGGTTGTTTGTGCTGGGAGGGAGCCGGTCGAAGCCCTGGGTCAGCGTGGATCTGGGATGCTCGTTCTTGGTGCAGTTCCCGGGCGCCAGCCTGTGTTTCTCCTACGTGTCCCCCGAGGGCCCGGCAGCTAGGTGGTCAGCCCCTCCCAGGGCAGGAGGCTGAGGGCTTCTCCTGTCACCTGCCCATTCTGCCCCTCCTTCCCCTGGTCACCATTGCAGGCACTTCCTCTGTGTCACAGTGCTCTGTGCAGTTGGCAGCATTCACAGCCCCCTTTGACTGAGGAAGACACTGTGCCCTGCCAGGGTCTCGGGATCTGCCGAGTCGCACAGCTGGGGCAGCCAGGCTGGGAGGCCATGTCCTGGTGTGGCTGAGTGCTGGGCTCTGGCAGCGTGCAGCATCTGTACCCCTTCCTCTAGGTGGCTCTAGGATGGGGCGCATCCAGTCCTCAACCTTCCCGGTGCCCTACAATGTGCTGCCCACCGAAGCCCCGTGACCAGAGCTGCCACCAAGCCTGGTTTCAGGGTCTCCACCTCCCACCTTTGCTCCTCACCCTGGGCACTCGCCGAGCAGTCTCCACGTTTTATTTTGAGGCTGGGTCTTGCTTAGTTGCTGAGTTGCCCAAGCTGGACTCAAACCTGCCATCTTCCTGTCTCAGCCTCGCAGAGTGCTGGGGTTACAGGTGTATACCTCCACACCTGCTGGGGCTCCAGCTCCTGGAAACCAGGGCATGCGGTCAGCACTGATGCTCCTGGGCCTTCTGGGGGGCAGTAGCATTGCCTGGTTTGCATCCTGCTCAGTTTTATGGGTTCCTCCACTCTCCAGGGGGGGAGAAAGACTGATTTTGATTCCAAATTGGCCACATGCTAACCCTCAGTGCCCATGACAGCCTGCAAGCTGAAATTATCTCCGCATCCTGTAGACAGCATGACAGGGTGCCGGAGGACACGACTAACTGGGGTGTTTGCTTTCCTGCTGTTGAGGGGTGACAGCTGAGTGTGTTCCCCAGAGGGAGCTGGCAGCAGTGTCTTGCGCAGGACTCAAACCTGCCATCCTGATCATCAGGAAATGAGGGTTCTATTCCCCATGAGGGGCTGCACTGTCATCGTCAAGAAGATGCTCATCAAGAGCATCGTCAAGAAGTAGAGACAAGAAGGGGTTGTCACACTCCAAACTGTCCCCACCATTAGTAGCACCAGGACCCCAGGATGGGACGGTGCCCGATGGTGGGGTGTTGAAGGAATAGTTAAGTTTAAGTCAGGGCAGCAGGGTGGCCCCATCTCAACCAGGCTGCTGTCCTTAAGGAAGAAGGGCACCTGGATACTGACGATGTGTGAGCACAGAGAGGCCACACGAGGACCCAAGGAGCAGAGGATGACTACAAAGCCCAGGGGACAGGATTCAGGCGGGACCATCCCTGCTGACCCTTGGACTTGAACTTCTGGGCTCTGAGGCAGTGAGAACTAAGCAGACAGAAGCCTCTGCACCCCCGCCCCTGGCCAGCCCCTTCGGGGGCCTTTCATAGGGTGCCCTTGGCAGGGCATCCTCCATCCTCTCGTCAGCAGCTGCCTGGTTGCCATGGGGACAGCCTGAGAGCAGCTCCCAGGAGACACCTGGAAGAACCCCATTTTGCTGACTTAGATCCACAGAGCCCAAGGCCACAACCTTTGCCCTTGTGGACTCAGGGTCAGTGCTCAGCTGCGCCTTGCCAAGGGACACAGCTGGGCCCTGGGGTGCAGAGCTGTGGAGAGAGGTGGGGATGGCTGTGGAACAAAAGGGAGAAGTGCAGGGGGGACCTTGGGAAGCTGAGGTGCCAGCTCTCTCTGCCACAGTGTCCTGTGTGGCCCATGAACATCATCGCGGCTCTGGCCCCCCTCGCCCCCTGGATGGACTGGAGCATGGTGTCCCTTCCTCCTGGGAAAGCTTCCGTGCCTGCTGGTGTCTGGGCACCGCACTGTGGTGCTGTCACTGAGTCCGGGTGCTCAGTTAGTCACTGCCTCTGCGGAGTGCCTGGCGCAGTGTCTCCCCTGCAGTCGCTGGCCCTGGCGGCCTTGTGCTGCCTGGCTGTCTCTGAGTACTCCACGTGTGGGCCCCTCCCTTGGCCTCTTTGCAGGAACAACCAGGGTGGTTCTTCGTGTATGGCCTGGTGCCACAGAGTAACAGGCTCGCTGTGCGGGTGGGGACACTGAGCTCTGTCTGGTGCAGTTCATCAGGCAGGGAGGGTGCTAGCGGGGCCCCAAGGCACGGAGAGACCTAGTCTCTGACATTTCTGAGCTGCAGCAGCCACAATACTGGTGTTGTTGGCCAGGCCCAGGGAATCTGGGGGGGCCCTTGGCTGCGGCAAAAAAGGAGTTTCTATAAAAACCTCTGCAACCCGAGGACCATACAGACGCCATGGATCGAATTTCCTGTGCTCTTGGCCAGAAGGACCTGAGCTTCACCCTTGGGCTGCTCAGCCCGGCCCCTTGATTTCAAGCTTTGTGGACTCCCCCAGCACCCACTGTGCCCCAATGCGGTCACTCTGCTATGGCGAGCAGAAGCACCGAAATGACCCCCCAGGACTTGGAGGTGTGTTTGCTTACATTGGCGGGCACTGATGGGGGTCACACCCAGGACAGCAGCCCTGGATCTTGGGTGGTCCCGGGCTTGTGTGAGATGAGCAGGCAGGAAGGACAGAGGCAGGATGGCTTGTGGATGGGGGACTGGTTTAAACACTGTGCATCACAATAACCAGCCATTTCTAAGAGACCAGAAGCAACTGGAACTGGAAAGAACTGTTACCCGGGCAGCTTACAAACTGCAGTGTATGGGCTGAGGGTGCATTTTCTTTTACAACCCAGTTCCCCACCTTGATTGATGGGCCCAGGGAGCCTCAAGGTGGAACTGATCGACCCACTTGTCCCTCAAGGCTGCATCTGCCCAGCCATCCTTGTCTCTCCCAGCTGCAGGGGCTGCCCCTCTCAGTCCCTGCCTCTGCCTCCACACACTGCCACCTCTCTGATGTCTGTCACTTACCTGGGTGCCTCTGTCTTTGCCCTGGGTGCCACTTAGGTTGGGCTTAGGGCCAGCCAGGGTGATCTTACCTCAAGATTCCCAAGTTTGTTAAATCTGTTCAGACCCTTTTCCCGAATAAGGTCAAGGTCGTCTCTGGAGATCAGGGCTTCTGCATACAACTTTTGGAGGTCACCCTTGGCCCCTGGCCCTGAAGAAGGTAATTCCGGCTGATCTGAGATGTGTGGGTCTTAGCTGTCCTCCCCTTCTTGTCCTCTTCCTCCTTCTCCTCTTCCCAGTGTGCTGGTCCCTTGAGGGTGCCTGAGGCCTGACAAACCTTTCCTGCAGGAAACTGACTCTTAGTTGCCAAAGAGAGATGGAAAGGATCCCGTAGCCCATAGGCAGACAGAATTAGGTGAAAAAATTGCCCACATATGCTTCGTGGGCGGGGCTTGAGGAGTTGATTCCTCTCACCCTAGAGAGCTGCTCCCAGGTGACCTTGAACACACCTGAGCGAGGTGGGAATTCTGCAGGCAGTCATGAAAGGACACCCAGGGTTTGAGGCAGATTTATTTATGTGGATGGCACTGATGGGGATCATTCCCAGAATAGCAGGCAGAAAGGACAGTGGCCGATGGCCGGTGGTCAGCTGGGGATTGGCCCTCACAGTGAGCAGCTGTTTCTAGAAGACAAAACTACCCAGAACTGGACCAGGAACTGTTACCTAGGCAATTAACAAACTGAAGTATAGTGGCTGAGGGGGAATAGGGTGCATCTTTTTTTAAAATTTTATTTAAGGAGAAAAAGAAAAAAACAGAAAAAGGTTACAAGTTATACAGAATTTCAGAAAAACAGTAGGAAATCACTAGTTAATAGATTGCATATTGTCATCTTAGAAATTGTTCAAGTTACAAAATTAAAGCATATAAAGTGGACATTCAAACACTGAAACTGCAAACAGTTCTGTTAAATAATCCAACAAAACTCAATAATATGGTTATCTATCTTATACACTTAAATATACATGCAGTTATATCCTTTAGAGCACTTTCTTCTCTCTTTTGTACAATGACAATCACACATTTTATTATTATTACTCTTTTTGAAGAGAATAAAACCAAATGTGACATAACAAAACAGAGTCAGTCAAATCAAAAGGATGGACATAATACATAATGTAAAAACAAAATACAGGGGCTGGGGATTTAGCTCAGTGACATAAGCACCTGCCTTGCAAGCAGGCGGTCATGAGTTCGATCCCCAGTACCGATAAAATAGATAAAAAAAAAAAAAAAAAAAAAAAACCAAGGTGATCAACAATGGTTACCATAATGCCTCTTGCTATCTTAAAAAGAATTGCCTATATCATAAGTTATAATAAAATTGAACAAAACAGTAAAGAACAAAACCAATAAAACCAAAATATTGGAGACATTACAGAACTTAAAAAGAAGATAATAGTCAAACCAGATTGGGCGTCATAATGAATCTTATTATCTTCACAGTTGTTGCCTATACTCTCAAACTTGGTACTATCAAGTAAAACAGAATAGAGAAAAATCAGTCAAAACAAGATGGCGAGAGCAATACAGGGTTTCAAATCAAGTCAATAGGAAATCAAAGTGGGTTACTATAATATATCCTGCTACTTTTATTTATTTTTCCCTTAATTAAAAAGATAAAAATAAAAAAGTAAATAATAAAAAAGGAGATTGAGATAAAAAAGGGCATAACAACAAAACAGCGCAGGTCAAAACATAACCATTTAAGCAAAATAGTGTTTCACCACAAGATATCCTGACATAGAAGTAGTTACCATAGTGTCTCTTCCCTTGAAATCTTTGAGTATAACTTCGTATACTGCAGCATCAAACATATCAAGACAATGTAAAACCATTCAAGAGAATGACAGTATTACAGGGTATTTAGAATCAACTAACAGAAAATGAACAATGGTTTCTGTATAATCTCCTTGTATATAAAAGTGTTTATATTATCACATATAATAAAATCCAGTAAGATACAACCTGTCAAGACTGATGGAGACAGAAGAACAAAAGCTTGATGGGACTTCAAAACAAGATGATATTAAGTCAGCACTAGCTATTATAATGTCTTGTTTTCTCCAAAATAGCTGTTCCTACCATCCAACCTTCTCTGCCTCATTTCTGTTGAGCTCTTTTTCTGTCATTAATTGTCAGTTTGTCTTCTTCATTTTGCTTTCTGCTCCATTCATTGTGGCCCCTCTGCCACTGTTTCTGGAATCTTGGTATTTTCTTTTTTTGGAATGTCCTGCAGTACTCTCTGTAGAGTTGAATTGGTGATTGCAAATTCCTCTAGCTCCTCTTTATCCTGGAAGCACCTTGTTTTTCCATTAATTTATAGGGACAGTTGTGCAGGATATATCAATCTTGGCTGGAGTTTATTATCTTTCAAAGCTTGAATTATTTCCCCCCACGCTCTTCGTGATTTGTTGGTTTGTGCTGAGAGGTCTGCTGTAATTCTGATGGGTGTTCCCTTGTAAGTGATCTGTGTCTTGTTTCTGATGGCTTTTAATATTCTGTTCTTATATTGGATTTCTGGAGTTTTGATTATTGCATGCCTGAATGTAGTTCTGTTCGGGTTGTAGGTGGCTGGGGTCCTGTATGCCTCATACATCTGAGTATCTTTACCTTTTGCTAAATTAGGGAAATTCTCCTGGATTATTTCTGTGAATAGCCTTTGTAGTTCATTTGTTTGTATCCCTACTTCTTCTTTTATGTTCTTAATTCTTAAGTTATAGATCCTCTTATCATCTTCTATCCTTTGTATTATTGCTGTTTGTTTCCTTGTTATTTTTAAGAAGTTTTTCATTTCATGCTCCCACATTACAAATCTGTCCTCCAGTTCAGATAATCTATCCTTAGTTTCTTTCAAGCTGTTATGCCAGCTTTCAATAGAGTTTTTACTTTCCTGGTAATCTCTTTGAACCTGCTTCATGTATTCTATGTTTTCTCTATTTTCTCCATCAAACAATTCTTCCCTTTTTTTCTGTTCTTCCATTCCACCATCTGTTTTTTCTTGGGCAGTGCTTAGCATTTCTGTAACTATTCTACTTATATCTTGCTTTACTTGGTTAAATACTTCACTTTTGAACTCATTTATGAGGTCCTGGAGATATCGCTTTATGTCTATTGGTGCCATGCCTGATATTGCATGTTTTCTGTCCTCATTCTCCTTTGCATTTACCTTTCCTGGATCAGTGTTCTCAGGATTGGGGGCTGAGGACCCTTTCTTGTTTCCTCCTCTTCTCATATTTTTTCTTCTTTCCATACAAGCGTATATAGGAGGCCCAGTTTCTTTCTTTGTTGGTTATAGTTTGTTTGAATTGTGCTGGTTAGGTGTTCCCTCCCACTGCAGTGTACTAGGGAGACACAGACCTGGGCAACCTATGCTGGGCCCGCCCTTCCAGGTCAATCAACTTGCTGAAGGCTTCACTGCATTAGGGTGCACTGCCAGGCCCAGGGACCTGGTTTGGGCTCTCCTACTGAGTCTTAGTCCATGGTGTCACCCAGATCAAGCGCTCCCCACCAATCCCACATGAGAGGGGAATATACAACCAAAGTCACTGCAGCATCCTATTCTAGCTAGTCTGCCCGGTCCCAGAATTTCCTCTGTTGGAGCCTCCTAGTCTATGGAAGGGTCCCCGTTCCTCTCACTCACCTCAGGTTGATGCAGGGCTCCCCGCCAGTCCCACTCTCAATGCCATTCGCCAATTCCCACTCTCAGAGCTTTCACGTCTCTATCCCTGCTGTGCCGATGCAGTAGTGGCAGGAAATTCAAATTGTGGTTTCCAGAGGTGCGGGTTCCATCTTCGCCGCTGAGATTTTATCTGTTCCTGTTATAGCACCGGGATTGCATTTCCAGTTGGTTTCTCTCAGCTTAGTTCGTTCCTGGGTCTGCAGGGCATATCTCCCCTTGCTTAGGACTCCTCACACCACACCATTCCTGGAATCTAAGCTGAGTATCTCAGAGAGCCTCCATAGCTGCTGTTATCTATCCGCCATGTTCTCCCGGAAGTGAAGTGCATCTTTTGCTATACAATGAGGAGGGGACAGCTCTCCAAAGAAAAGGGGTACCCTGCCATGCCCAGCCTGCTGTGCGGAAATGAAACTGAGGCTACACAGATGGACTTGATGACCCAGGCAGGTCCAGGACCCGGTGACCAGGGCCCCAGTGGGTGCTCATGGTCTGCAGGATGCTGTGCTTTCCCCCAGGTGCTGGGCATGGCTCTGGGCTCTGGAGACACAGGGACAGGGCTGCCCAGTGGTGTCCTGTCCACCTTGGCCACAACTGCATTTTGTGTCACATGGAAACAGTGCTTTAAGAAGTGAGTACGGTCCTGAGGGGTCCCCTACCCCGGGACAGTAGCAGGGTCAGGTTTGGGGCGCGGACACCACAGAGCCCTGGGTGGGGCAGGAGAGTGACAGGACGGACAGTGACTTCTTCAGAGGATCATGACACACCAGACGCAGGATTCAGGGGTCACCCATGGTGCAGAGGTGTCACTGGGGCCTGGAGACCACTCCTCGGTCATCTCATCACTCACTGGGGAGGAGGCTTGGCTCTGCAGGTCCAAGGACATGCTGGGGACCCTCTGGCTGCCGGGGTTTGTGTCTGGATCTAGGATCCTGAGGCAGCTTGAATTTCCTGGGGAGCTGTGGGGCGCCTGCTGCCACCTTCCTTGACCCGGCTGCCCAGATATTGTGGACATCAAGCCAGCAAACATGGAGGACCTCACGGAGGTGATCACTGCATCCGAGTTCCACCCCCACCACTGCAATCTCTTTGTCTACAGCAGCAGCAAGGGCTCCCTGCGACTGTGCGACATGCGGGCGGCCGCCCTGTGTGACAGGCACTCCAAGCGTAAGTGGCCGCGCTAGTGCAGATGTGGGTATGTGGCCTGGGCTCCCTGATCTCGGCTCTGACTGTTGGGCCGGGTCCTGACTGCTGGTCCCTGCTCAGACAGGAGCCATCTGGCTGCCAGGGCCCCCGAGTCTGGGAACCTGGGGTAGCAAAGAGAGGTGCCCTGACCTCCGCACCTGGCCATGCTCTTGGGACTTCCTGCTCCAACCACGCAGGTTCCTGAGCTCCTTGGCGTGTGACCAGGGGGCCACCAGGGGCGCTGTGGGAGCCTGGGGCCAAGGACCCACCCCACATCTCAGCTGTGCCATGCTGTTCCCTGTCCCAGGTGATGCTGGGCTTCAGGACCCCAGTAGATCAGGTCATAGAGCCCGGAGACCCCAAGGCCAGGTGTTCTCAGAAGTTCCCAAGGCCGGCTGCTGGCTTGGGCAGCATCCTGGGGTCCAGGCCCCTCCCCGCAGCCGCAGCGGGCAGAGCCGCTGGCCTGATGAAGTTGCTCTTCCTTTTTCTCTTCGCCTGGTTTGTCACAGTGCTCTGTCCTGGGCATGGCATGCGTTTCCTTTCTCTGGAAGTCAGGATGGTAAACACACCCCAGCATGTCCCGGCAGAGTGGGTGTCAGTCTGTCCAGTGTCATTTTAAGAGAGAGGTTCTATTTATTTAATTTTTAAAAATTTTACTAGTTTTTTTTTTATTTAGAGAAAAAAAGCAAAACAGAAAAAAGGGTAGAAATAATACAGAATTTCAAAAAAAAAGCTAAGAAATCACTAGTGCACAAATTACATATTGTTATCTTGGAAGCAGTTGCTCAAGTCACACAATCAAAGCATAAAAAGTGCACAATCAGACAAGGACAGCACAAACCATTCTGTCTGATGAACTAACAGAAGCTTAGTAATATCATTAGCTGTCTTGCATACTTAGACATACACAGTTACACCCTTTAGAGCACTTTCCTTCCCTTTCATTATCTCAGTATCTGTTATATATTTTGGATCTTATTACTCTTTCAGTTTTTTATTATTTTGTACACTAGAGAGAAAATACGATATTTACAAATGTGAGTCTGATTTATTTCACTTATGAGGACAGTGTCAAGTTGCTTCCTTCTACCTATTTGTTTAATTTTATAAACTGGGTCTTGCCATGTGGCCCGGGCTGGCCTAGAACTTGCAGGGACCCTTCTGCCTCAGCCTTCTGCGTATTGGTGTCACAAGTGTGCACCATCACTCCTGGCTGAGATTTGCTTTTTTTCTTTTTTTAAAGCCAATTTCTTTTTTCTTTTTCTTTTTGCGACACTCGGGATTGAACCCAGGCCTTTGCACTGAACCCTGTTCCTTTTCAGTATGGGGTCTTCCTAGTCATCAAGTTGCCCAGGCTGAGCTTGAACTGTGATCCTCCTGCCTCAGCCTCCCAGACTGTTAGGATTAGAGGCACGCATCACCGCAGCCCACTGTGGTTTCCTTTTTCATTAATGTCTTGCGCATTTTCCTATTAGTGTTAATTCTGCACATTAGTTTTCTAGAATATTTTTTCTTATGCTCAATATCTTGCAGAGAAAATTGACAGCTCCCTCCCTGCCTCTCTCTGTCTCTGTCTCTCTGTACTGGGGATTGAACCCAGGGCCTGACACATGCCAGACAAGCGCTCTATCTACCCCAGCCCAGATTCTTTCCTTGAATGCAGGCAGAAGGCCTCTGCACCTCTTTCTTTCTTTCTTTTTCTTTCTTTCTTTGTCTTTTTGAGACAGATTCTCTCTATGCAGTTCAGGCAGTCCTTGAGCCACTATGTATCCCAGGCTGGTCTCAGACTCACACTGATCCTCCTGCCTCAGCCTCCCAAGGCTGGGATGACAGGCGTGCGCCACCACGCCCAGCTTCCTGGACCAGTCTTAACTGCCCTCCCAATGTGTCTGCCTTTCCCGTTTAATTCGCCATAAGCCAGCAGTGCATGGCTGAAATCCTCATCCTCCAAATCCCTGAAATCCTTGTCAGCTCCCAGCGTTGTCTCCACTTAGCGGGTGGCTGGGCTGTCGAGTGCTCCCAATGCCCCAAGCGCCGCTGGACACCCAGAGAACAGGCCAGGTCTTTACATGCACTGGGTCGGCGGGCTCCTTGACGCCCATCATGGGTGCTGGGAGCGACCTCCCAGGGAAGTGGTGTCGTCTCAGATGCCACCAGACAGACGAGGAGCCTGAGGGTCCAGGGGGCATGGTCACTGCCTGTCCTGTCTACCTGGAGCCATGCTCGGGGTATGCAGGCCACCCCGTCCCCTGACCCTGGCTTCTATTACAGTGGACACCTGGGTCTTTTGTCTGCCAGGTCTTGTGACAGGGTAACCATGGAAACCGCTGTGAACTCTCAACATAGGCCATGATTCCAACTTGGTCAGTGTGCAGCAGCGGGCAGGGAGGCTAAGCCCCAGCACAGCGGTTCCCTAAGTATGCGGCGGGGACAGTCGAGCTCCTCTCCGTGCCATCCTCATGGAGGCCACGGGCCCAAGGCCGCTGTGGCTGTGACAGGCTGGTCTCTGGGAGGCTCCACGGGAGAATCACGGCCTTGCCACTTCTGGCCTCTAGAGGCCGCTGTGTCCATTGTCGGGGTGGGGGCGGGGTGCTTCCTCACCTGCTCCTTGACCCTTGCCTTCCCTGGGTCACCATGAGGCTGTGTTGATCCTCAGGACAACTGCCAGTTTCAAGGTCCCTTCTGGCACAGGTTCCAGGGAGGATGGTGTGACATCTTTAGGGGCTGGCATGATCTACCGAGTTGATGCATAGATGAATTGAGATGTTTGCTGAAGGTTGCCCAGCCAGGGAGCCCCAAGTTACCTCAGAGAGTCTCCTGCTGTCCATCCAGGGTCTTTTTCTTGAAAGGCTCATTTAAAGGGGCCACATGGGGTAGACGCCTGGTACTTAACCCCTGCTAATGGATCTGCAGCAGGAAGGTAGCCTCGGCCTGGTCCTCACAGGTACAGGGGGCAGAGCCAGGGCTCAGCTCTGCAGAGGTGCAAAGGCCCTGTGGCTGGGTCTCGAGGCCCACATGGCAGGAGCAAAGCAGAGAGGGAAGGGCAGGGAAGGTTGAGGGAGTGGGGGCCATGGCAGGAGCTTTGATCTGTCCTGAAAGCCATGAAGACACAGGAGTACTGAGTGGGGAGGGGCTTGGCCTGGCCTGTTAGGGCCACAAAACGAGGAAGAGATTTTCAGGGAGCAGTAAGGAAAAAATGAAATGGAAAAAATGGAACTTGGATTAGTGGGTTCGCCCTGGCTCAGTGACTCTGGGCCCTACTTCTGAAGGCTCAGCATTGCCTTGGGCTCAGAGAAGTCTGGGCCTCACCTGGGGTCACACAGCAGTGTGGCCAGGGCACAAGGTCCTCCACTCCCAGCAGCCTTGCCTGAGGTGTGCGGGAAGGGTGCGCCGGGGGCAGCAGGAGGCTTGGGACCCAGTTAGGAAGGAGCTCGTCAGCCTCGAGTAGGGCCTTGAACCTCGGTCTCGGGGGCGCTGGGGGGCCATGGAGGTGTTAGGCAAGAGGACGCCGTCAGAGTTGCGTGAGGCCAGGGAGGAGGCTGCGGGCAGGGGCAAAGGGCAGGGACTGATAGGGAGCAGATTGGTCTGTCTTCCGAAGACATTGTGCCGGAATTTCTTGGGGTTTTTGGCCGGGCGTGATGGCGCATGCCTGCCATCCCAGCACTTGGCAGGCTGAGGCAAGAGGATCGCTGAGAGTCTGAGACCAGCCTGAGCTATGAAGTGAGTTCGAGGCCAGCCTGAACCACGTAGCGAGACCCTGTCTCGAAAAGACAAAAAATTTTTTCTTCCCCTCCAAATTTCATAGATCAAAAATATCATAGATAAAAAGAAAAGTAAGAATTTTTAGATAATTTTTCAGGCTGGTTAATAACTTTCCCACTTATCCTTTGCACCTTGGCGCATTTGTCCTTAAAAACCATCAGAAGTCCTGGCATGGTGGCTCATTTTTGTACCAGGAATCGAACTCAGGACTTTGTGCTTGTCGGGGAGGTGCTATGCCACTGAGCTGTATCTCCAGCCCCACAAAAATATTCTTTTTTTTTTTTTCTTTTAGTA
Organism: Cavia porcellus; assembly: GCF_034190915.1. Taxonomy (NCBI): domain Eukaryota; kingdom Metazoa; phylum Chordata; class Mammalia; order Rodentia; family Caviidae; genus Cavia; species Cavia porcellus. The sequence continues at coordinate 70,348,530 of NW_026947501.1, read as the reverse complement.
CTAGAAACTGAACTCAAGACCTTGGGTGCACAATAGCTCATGTCTGTTATCCCAGCACTCTGGGAGGCTGAAGCAGGAGGATTGCAAATTTGAGTTCAGCCTGAGTAATTTAGTAAGACTGTTACCTCAAAATAATCCAAGTAAACAAAAAGGGCTGGGCTGGGGCTCCCTGGTTTCAATCCCAGGTACCACTGTAAAAAAAAAAAAAAGGAAGGAGGGGAAAGATGATTAGAAATGTCCGAGTACAGCGGGAACCGCTAAGATGCAGCCAGTGATCCTTGCTGTCTTGTCTCCATGGCAGGTTGGGGTCCTCGTGGCCTTTGGCCTCTGCTTCTCCTCCTCCAGACTGGCAGGCAGCTCTCCAGTCACGCCAGCCCTGAGCTCAGGGTGCGCCTTTGCCCGCCGATGCCCACTCCTACCTCGCCCCACAAGGCACGCTGGGACTCGGGCCAGCCCTGGTGTCTTGGGGTACTTAGACCAGAGGACCATGGCCACCCCCAAGGTGGGCACAGGGTTGGCCCCATTTGGAGTGCTGGCTCCAGTAGCAGAGAAGCCAGCTGGGCTCCCTGTGTGTGGTCAGGGGCTGGGACAGGATTGGGGAGTAGGTGCTCATGAGCCCCTGGGCCTCTCCCCATCTGCCCAGCAGCCTGGGGCCCCGCTCCCCTGGAACAGAGCCCGTGTTCTAGTCCCTCGGACAGCATGGAGCCTCGACCCCCAAAGAGGTGACCGCTGCCCTTGCCCGCAGGTGGCTGGTTAGGTGAGCCTGCAGGTGCTCTGGGTGCTCAGTGTGGCCCAGGAGACCTCATGGCCTTATCCACACCCCAGCCTCACATCAGCTCTCTACGGCTCCTTCCCTCACCCATGGCCCTCTGTGCCCTGCCCCACCGGCTCAGCCAGGACACTGGAGCCCAGAGAGAACATTGGGCAGGGCAGGTGGCAGAGGCCTCCAGTGGACGAGGGAGCCTTTGCTGGCCCGGAAGAGCACCTCCCGCCCGCCCTGCTGGGCTGAGGTGAAGATGAATCTGCTCTGCAGCCCAGCCTCAGGATGCCAGAACCTTCCTTCCTGCATGGGAAGGAGGCCTCATCTCCTACCGTGCTCACCCTTGGCCTCTGGACCTCAGTGCTTGCACCTGCCCTGTGCCAGCACCCTCATCGCTCGGCCTGGCTCACCAGTCCTGGCCCCCACGGCCCTCCTCCCCTGCTACTGCTTTCTCTGTCTGTATATCCCTCAGTCTGGCCAGCCTCAGGGCTTTTGCATGAGCTGCTCTTACTGTGTGGAGCGCACCTTTCCCAGGGGTCACTGCCCGCAAGAGGGAGCCAGGGCGCTGCCCAGGATGGGGGGACCCCAGCTGCTTTGTGGAAGGGAGCTGGCTGAGAATTGCATGTCTGCAAAAGGTTAAGGTGGGAGCAACATGGACTCTGGACTTGAAGGGAGTAAGGGGGACCCCAGAGGAGAGGCTCGGGGCTGGGATCTCAAGGCCAGGAGGGGCTCTGGAGTGCTGGTCAGATTTCGTTTCCATGAGGATGGCTAGTCCTTCCCACGATGTTAACGCCTGGCTCTGCAGGTCCCAGTCCCCACCTGCTCCAACCCAGGATTGCTAAAGGATGGGACTATCCAGGAGCGCTGTGACACCAGGGACAGGAGGGAATGGCACCCTGGTCCAGGGCTGGCCACCAGTAGGGGGCAGCAGAGGGCAGTGCCTTGCCTAGCGCTTTGGGCTCAGGCCCTGGAGTTCTTGTAGCTCTGAGGCCTGGGCCTGGTTTGTAGTTTTCTTGGCTATAAAATGGGAGGAACAAGGCTGTCAGCTGACATTTTCATTGGGGGTTGGATGAACTAATGTGGCAGATAATTAAATATGTGGAGTGTGTTTGAATAAATCACCACAGTGAAAAATGCATTGCCTCAAATCCCCTGAAATCCTCCCAGTTTGGGCCTGTACCTCAGTACCGTAGTGCAGGTTTGATGAATGAGTTAGTGAATGTACAAATGATGGCTGAACTGCAGGTCCCTGTAGCCACCTGTCCTTCTGGCCTGGGGTGGGCGTCCTGGTGACGAGGTTGGCTCTGTCTCCACAGTCTTCGAGGAGCCTGAGGACCCTAGCAGCCGCTCCTTCTTCTCCGAGATCATCTCCTCGGTGTCGGACGTGAAGTTCAGTCACAGCGGCCGCTACATGCTCACACGGGACTACCTCACGGTCAAGGTCTGGGACCTGAACATGGAGGCGAGGCCCATAGAGACCTACCAGGTGGGCCCCGGGTCCCGAACTGTGCCCAGGACCCCCGAGGGGCTCACCCTGCCTCCTGGAGAGCCAGGGCCATCGCCAAGCCAGCCCTCAGGGAGGGGAAGTGGTGGGGCCAGAATTTGGGGTGCTGGCATCTGGGATTGCATGCTGGGTGATCTCAGCACTGCCGTCTCCAGGGAGCACCCGTTAACAACGCCAGCCAGGTGACCCAGGCTCACCCATGTCTCAGGGTCCCCAGCACAGATCCTTTACCCAGTACCTGGGGCCAGCCTGAGTGTGTCATGGAAAGCACTATTCATTAGTGTTCTGTCGTGGTCCTTCCAGACAGCTTGGGGTAGGAACCAAACTCACATGGTGTTAGTGTAGTGAGGGGAAGCTGAATGGGGTGGTGCAAAGCTGTAATCCCAGCACTTTGGGAGGCTGAGGCAGAAAGATCATAAGTTCAAACCCAGCCTGCACAACTTAACAATTTAGCAAGACTAAATCTTAAAGAGGGCTGTGGGAGGGAGAAAAAGTGGTTCACAGCAGGCACTATCTAGCTCTGATCTGACCCAAAGTCCTTTGCTTGCTCCCGAGGGCCAGGGAGGGCTATGTTCTGGGGATCCCCTAAAGGGTGCAGGGCTTCAGAGTCGTGTGTGCCGTCTGACTCAGGCCACCTGTGAACCCACAACAGTGGCTGTGGTTCCCCGACTCCCGGCAAGACCGGCCCCCCTCCGTGTTCCTCCAAGGCCGGAGAGGGAGACAGGGACCAAAGAAGCTGCGCTCACACCTGCAGGCGTGCGGCCCGGGCCCACACTGGCCTCCTGCCTGTGAGCCCCGTGCATATTGGGGGGCTGTGGAACCTTTAGAGCATCCCAGGCTCACGGGGACCGCATGAAGGAGAATTAGGCTCTCGCCCCAAGCTGGGTGCCCGGCTTCTGGCCCTGCAGGCAGATTGATGCCAAGTAGTGATGCAGCCCAGCACCTCGCATTTTAGGGCGACTTAGAGTCTGCTAGAAACGGCGTGTGCAGGATGGTGCTGACGGCTTGGGGGACCCAGCAAATAAGCGCTACTTTTCTCCTGTCGTGAGAGTCTGGGGTGCCGTCGACGGTCCAGGAGCAGTGACTGGTCCCAGACCTGGTCAGGGCCCCGGCGATGCTCCCCGTGGCAGCCTGAAGTCTATGCAGGCTGCGGGCTCCGCCTTCCAAGCGGAAGCTGCCTGCGATCGCCAGGCCCCGCCCCGCCCCTCGCCTGGCCACGCCTCTCACTGGCCACGCCCCCCGCAGGTGCACGATTACCTGCGCAGCAAGCTCTGCTCCCTCTACGAGAACGACTGCATCTTTGACAAGTTCGAGTGCGCCTGGAACGGCAGCGACAGGTGAGCCCCTCCCCCGCCCTCCGCCCGCTGCCCGGCGCTTTCTTGTCCTGATCCTAAGGGCCCCTATTCTGCGGCATCAGGGATGCACGTGGTAGCCCGGGTCCCGAGTCCTCAGGGCTCCGAAAGGCAGCGGGCAGTTCACACCTGGCCCTGACCCTGTCCACCTTCCTCCCCTCCCGCCATCACTGTTTGGGCCACGGCCTTGGCGGCAGCCCCATGAAATCACTCTGGGGCTCATAAACATAGCAGGGGCGCCTGTCCAGGCCGGCCAGGACCCACACGTCCGCCCTCCACTCTCAGCCTCGCTCCTGTGCCCGACGTGAGCTCCGCGTGGCCACAGCCCAGGCTGGCTATGGATGGGGACAGCTCCCAGCAGTGCTCTCCCGACTACCTGAGGGTCCTCTCCTCCCTGCAACCCAGGGCCCAGGGATTCTCCCTCTGCCCCCAAGGCAGGAAACTCCTCCCCAGTCTTCACAATCTTTCACAGCACTGAGTGTGGGCTGCATGGCTCGGACTTGAGGGTCAAAGCTGCTTCCCAGTCTGCAGAGCCAAGCAGTGGCCTCTCAGTGCCTCCTTCTGTCCGACACTTGGTGTGTGGGAGAGGTCTCACTGTGACAGGGAAAGCAGGGATGAATCTTGCCCTGGCCAGCTTGTGAGGTGGGGGCCAGCAGAACTGCCATGCTTGGACCTCTGGCTTTGGGCCTAGGTGCGACTATAGGGGGAGGTAGGCGGGGACAGGGACAGGGCCCGGAGGGGTCACTCAGATGGGTCACCGTGATGGCCATGGGGCTCCACGAAAGGACATTGAGGAGGCCAGGACCAAGCCCCAGGGACGGAGCCTGAGTGGCCCTCTCCTGCCCACACCCACGTCCAGGGCCCTGAGGAATTTCTCAAGCTGGAGTGCTGCATGTTTGGGGCTCCACTGTGCACCGTGGGAGATGGTCATGGGGTCCTGTGAAGGCCGCAGGCGAGGGGCTCGCGGCTGTGAAAAGATGCCTCCAGCGGCATAAGCACCTGCCTTGCAAGCAGGCGGTCGTGAGTTCGATCCCTGGTACCGAGAAAAATGAAAAAGACAAAAAAAAAAAAAAAAAAAAAAAAAAAGAAAAGATGCCTCCATTCCAGCTACCATGCGTGGACGTGTGTTGAGGAGCAGGGCCCGGGGGGGTCCCCTTGTGTTGCCACCAGAGGGCGCCTGTGAGTCCCTGTGACACCCATCAAGATTGCAGGTCCCCTTTGACCGTAGATGCTGGCAGGCCCATGCTGTCCAGGTCACCTGTCCCAGCATCCTGCCCTCCTCCAGGCCAGCTCCCACGCCTCCTCCTCTGCAGTGGGCTCTGTGTGGGAAAAAGAGACCTGGGCCCACCTGGCGACTCCCGGTGCCTTGTTCCGAAGAGAAGCCCCTCAGGGCTCCTGGAGGCTGGCTGGCTTTGGGGTGACCTCCTTGCCTCTAACCTGTCCCTGTCTGTCCCTCTCTGCTTCCCCTATGTCCCTGCCTCACCCTCTCCTGCTGCAGGCCGTTTCCCCCCTTTTGCTTGGATGACAACCCCAAAGAGTCCCCTGCCTGTTGTCTTCGGCCCCATTGGCTCTTTCAGGGTGTCTGAATTCTCATGGAAGAATCTGATTGGCTTTGTTGGGTCACAGGCTCACTTTGGAGCCAATCAGCATGGACATGAGTATCATGGGGGCAGGGGGGGAACACTGTGATTGACAGTCCACAGGGCTGGGCCAGGAGCCCTTCCCCCAGGGAGCCAACCCATGCCAGCGGGCCCTCTGCACTGCTGTCCCCTGTGGGGCCATCTTTACACTGTGTCATCAGGATGCCAAGCTATAGGCAAGCGCTGAGGCCCAGGACCCAGGGACTCCCAAAGGCTGTGGCACAGGCAGGGTGGGACCACATTGTATCCCTAGGCAGGCCACTGACCAGGTGCCCAGGTGGCCCCCATTCCCATACTGTCCTGGAGACCTAAGGCCGACAGACCCCTTCCTGGAACTGCCCTCTGTCCCAGGTCCAGCCTCACAGAATGTTAACCCTTCCTGCCACTGTTGTAGAAACCTGGTTCTGACCCGAAAGGAAGGTCCTCTGTACCGAGGAGTTTGGAAGGCCATGATTCATTACACTAGCAGGCTGGGGGTGGTGGGGGGCACGGTTCCGAGCCACCAGCCCCAGGTCCGCTTAGTGCAGCTTAAGTACATTCTGCAAGCAGGAGATACCAGGCTGGTGGCAGGTTATCACATGATTGTTTTCATGCACTGAGCCCTGTGTTGTCAAGCCAGCTGGTTCTAAGTAGGTTTACTTAAAAGGAATTGTTTACCACAAGGTAGGAACACCCCGGGAGGCAGGGGAGGGGTCTGAGCTGAGTGGGTAGAGTCCAGTGTGTCCTTGACTGGGTCAGTCTGACCCCGACATGAAGTCCTTGAAGCAGGTTGGAAAAGCCGTAAGTATTTTGCCAAGTAGGGAGAAACATAAGCATCGCCGCAGGCACAGTCAGGTTGACCCAGCGCGTTGTCCCAGAGAAGCAGCTGGATAGTCAGGGCTGACTGAGCTGAGCAGGCTGACAGACGCGTGGACACAGGCCCCTGACTGACTGACCGTTAACTTCTGCTCTGAAAGTTTGCTCCTCTACAACTTTGCCCTTACATCACCAGGCGAAAGTGCCTGCCGAGGAGGAGGGAACTGGGAGTGGATGGGAACACTGTCAGGGTCTGTGGAGCCTGGACCAACCCCGTGGCCACTGTGTTCACCCTTCGTGTGACTGCTCAGGGACCTGCCGCAGCCCACCGTGGCCAGCATTACACCTAGTTCTTTGGAGCTGGGCAGTGGACAGTGGGAGGGCCCAGGGACAGTTCCTACACTTGGGGGAGAAGGCAGGAGGGTGTCGAGTCTGTGTTGGGGTAGAGCCTTAAAGGACTCTTAGCACGTGGCCCCAAAGTCTCAGTGGCAGTGGCAGCTGTGGCTGCCCCCTCCGTCCTGTTCCTCTGTGTCTCTCTCTGTCCCCACTCTGCTGACACCTGTCCCTCTCCCACCAGCGTCATCATGACTGGGGCTTACAACAACTTCTTCCGCATGTTCGACCGCAACAGCAAGCGGGACGTGACCCTGGAGGCGTCACGGGAGAGCAGCAAGCCGCGGGCTGTGCTCAAGCCGCGGCGCGTGTGCGTGGGGGGCAAGCGGCGGCGGGACGACGTCAGCGTGGACAGCCTGGACTTCACCAAGAAGATCCTACACACGGCCTGGCACCCGGCCGAGAACATCATCGCCATCGCCGCCACCAACAACCTCTACATCTTCCAGGACAAGGTCAACTCCGACATGCACTAGGCCCCGGTGGCCCTAGTGGGGCCCGCTCTGCCAGCTGCCCTGGGCCGCACTGGCCTTGGACGGCTGCGACCTGTCTAGAGGAGGAAGCAGTGTCCACAGGTGCAGGTTCCTGGCGGCTGTGGTCCCGTCCGCATGGTTCAGGGTTCTCATCACTCTCCCGCTGCCGGCCAGGGCTGCGGTCTTTCCCATGCTATTAATTTTCATTCGGCTGCTCTCTTGAGGGGAGGCCGGAGCTGGTCTGAATAGAGGCTCCAGGACAGAGACTGAGGCTTGCATGGGCCTGCTGGGACTTGGATGTAAGTGGGCAGCTGGCCCTGCCTGGAGCTGGTCCTGCCTCAGCTTCCCGGTGGGGAGCTGGCACTGAGAATTTGTGGATGTCCCATACCAGGGCAGGTTCCCGAGGGGAAGGTAGGGCTCCACGCCTGCCTGTCCCCTTGCCTCAGTGTCGCATCGCTGAGCTGCTGGGGCACGCTGGGTGGGGTGCTCAGATTCCTGCAGCCCAGTCCGGGCAGCTTTGCTGTCGTCTGTCAAAATTGCTGGGTACCTCCCCTTGGGACACTGGCTCCCGCCTATGACTGACGTGGATGTCTGTTCATGTCCCTGTGCCGGGCCCTGCGCTGGGGCCAGGGATAGAGGGAGAAGAATTACTGTCAGCATTGTACACAAGAGGAAGCCGAGGCGCTGGGTAGAGATGTAGTGCCCGAGGCAGGTGCCAGGAACTGTCACGCTGGGGTGCCGTCCTGCCCTGCGTGGGCACCATGCTCACATGAACCCAGGCCTGAAGGCAGCCTCTCTGCACTTGTGAAGCAGGACACAGCAGCATCTCGATAACAAGGGGTGACACAGAGGGAAGATGGAGGAGCCGCTGTGTTTGGTGCCGTAGGGCTGTCCCCTCCCAGGGACTGTACCCCAGGTGGCACCTGCAGCTCCTGGTGCAGCCATGCTGAACCGCCTCCAAGAGGAAATGCATGTTGTGACCACATTAGGGTATTTTTGAGGACCACACACGCTCCCCCACCCAGCCCTGAGGTCTGCAGGGAGCAAGGTCTCCACAGTGCATCCTGCTGGGTGACACTGGACTCCACCCTCTGTCCTGTGGCCCTCAGGATGGCAGCAGAACCAGGCAGCTCAGGCCTGGGGTGCAAGAGCAGTCAGGCAGGACCCAGCTGGGCCAGGCTCGTGTCTTCATTTCCTACACTGCAGACCATCAGCCAGGCAATGGCCTCAGGGGCGTCCTTGGTGGGCTGCCATGGGCTGTGTGTGTGTGTGTGTGTGTGTGTGTGTGTGTGTAAAAGCACAAAACGCATGTGCACTCACTGCTGGCCATAGTATATTTACACACAAATGGATCCACTGAGTTTTTCTTTTTGATTGATGTGAATGAAGATGTCTGTTTATATAGCGCTGTCTAATCCAGCTGGCCCGGACAGTATTATATGTACATATCTACCTTAGTTAAGTTTAACAATCACAAGAGCGGGTGACTTCATCCCCCCGTGTAAAGATGCTTGAGGGTGTTGGAAATTGTACAGAAATCTCGCCGAAGCCAAAATCCAGCGCTGCGGGCCTCAAGCACTTGCTGGGGACCTGGGCACCGCCGTCTCCCTCTGTGATCCCGGCGTCCAGAGAGGAAATGGGAATTGGAAGGTCTAAGTTCCCCTGGCGTCCCAGGCTTACCATTCATCATCTCCAGAGTGCAGATCCTACATGGTCTCGGAAGGGGTCCTCACGCGGTTTCTACTTCCTGACCTCTGTTCTAAACTTTGGGTACCAAACCAAAAAGGGGGTGGGGAGCAAAGGAAAGCTGGGGAGAGATCTCAGAAGAAAAGCGTGGCTTTGGGTCCCTAGAAGACGCAGGGTCCAAAGCCGGCTGCAAATAATGAAATATGGGGAGGGGCAAAAATTTGTGGGGGACTCCAGGAAGCCACAGGCTTGAGCCCTTTTTCTGCTTCCACCTCTGGTCTTCTTGGGGTGACACCGTCACTGGGGCTTTATTTCTTCCCCTTGGGCTGCTGTTCTCTGAGGCGCAGCCCTGGGTGGGAAGGGGCGTGGGTGTAGTGGGCCTGAGGGTTTGGATTCGGGAACTCCTAGGTGCATTCTTTCTTTCTTGGGTGTCTCACAGATTATCCAACTGTTGAATAAAATTATAAATATGTGAATACCAGCTTTTTCCAATAAAATAACAAATGTTACATCTAACCCAAGACCCAGAATGCTGTTTCATGTGGCCGAGCCTGTCATGGGGTGCAGGATGGGTTTCAGGTCACGAGCCAGGTGGGCTCTGCAGGGGACCTGGTTCCCAGGGGGATTGCTGCCTCCCAGCCTCAGGGTCCTGGGTCACCTCACCCACCCAGTGGAGAAGAGCCAGGGCCCTGGGCTGGTGCAGGAAGCTGCATGGCCTGCCGGCGGACGGGAAAAGCTGTGCACCCGGGTCCTGTGCACCTGCCCGGATCTCACTGCTTACACCCGTCTGTCCGTGGGATCTACACTCAGGCCCGCTCCTCCGTCACCTGCACAGTCCCCAGGGCAGCTGGAGGGAGAAGGTGCTTCCTAACTCTGTGACCTCTGGCTCCCCAGCTAACTTCTGATCTGTACATGCAAACAGCTCACAGCTCCTCAGGCCATCTGGGGACCCATGTGACCTGGTTCTGCCACATGGGTGTTGTCTAGGTGTCACAAGATCCCTCTTTTGCAGGGGAAGGGGGCAGTGTTCCTGTGGCCCTATTCATTGTACAGGTGGAGAAACTGAGGCTAAGAGGGGGGAAGTAATGTAACATGGGCCTAATGTTCAAGAACTAGGAAATAGTGGGGTCAGGTTTCAAACCACAATGGTGACAATGCCCGCAAATGGGAGGGCTTGGGACTGTGGCAGATGGTGTGGCCCCGGCCTCCCACATCCAGCTTCGGCCAATGCCAGTGAGGCTCCGACACAGATCGTGCAGATGTGCTTAGGTTGGTGTGCCCACCTCAGGATGGGAGATTGTCCTGGATCTCTGGGCAGGCCCTGACACCCCATGAGCTCTGCAGCATTAACCAGCCCTGCCTGCATTTGTCACAAGAGAGAGGACCAGAGGGGTGACATGCGGTCTATCACAGCCATTGCTGACTCTGAAGACCTGAGGCCTCTAGGAGCTCAGCAAGGCCAGCAAACAGATTCTCCTGACAGCCCTGGAAAACCAGCCCTGCCACCCTGGACCTTGGCCCATGGTGACCCATGTTATCCTCTGACTGTCAGGATGGATGGTAATAAATGTGTATTCTTTCAAGCCACCAAGTTTGTAGTCCTTGGTCACAGCAGCCCTGGACACCAATATCCCCAGGCGTGTTCCCATGGCAACCCCTTTAGGGGAGAGCTCCTTATTTACAGATGAGGGTGCTCAGAGCGGTCCAGATACTGCCCATGGTCACATGGCACTTGGTTCCTGCTGATGGCTGGGGTTCCTAAGGGTGGGTTTCCTAATGGTGGTGAGGTGAGGTGGTGACTCCTACTAGGGTCGTGGGGCTTCAGGAGACAGGGGAGCAGGCACAGAGGTAGCCAGGCACTTGGGGCTCCATGCTGTGCCCAGCCCTGTGCGCCAGCTGTGGAGGCCAGGGAGGGTGCAGGTGGCTGCGGGTAGTGCGATAGCCTTGACTCCCTCCCTGCCCTTGAGATGGTCATCTTGGATTCTCTAGGGGAACAGAAACAACAGAAAAAAGGAAAACCATGATCAATTCCCAGGATGAGGCCGCAGTGGGCGTCCACGTGCTGGAGAGCTGAAGAGCCGCTGAACCCACGGAAAAGAAGTCTAAAGAAGGCGGCGGCCAATCCCAGGCTGCAGGCTGGAAGCTCCTTACAGAGCCGCTGGTGTGAGTCTGTCTCGCAAGGCTGCAGAAGCTGGAGTCTGGCATCCACAGGCGACCGCAGCAAAAGGCACCCAGGCTACAGCACAGTGGAGCTGTTGAAAAGCAGGCTGACTTCCTCCTCCTTCTCTGTCAGTGCATCCGGCTGCAAGCCCATTGGACAGAACCACCCCCAGGGGAGGCCTTCCCCTTCCATTTGCTGGCCCACACGCCAATCATTCGTGGAGCCACCCACAGACCACCCAGAGGGTTGCTTTAGTAATTTAGGCTTCTTAATCCAGGAAATTGACTTCGTAATTAACAGTCACGGACTTGGAAGCATAATTGGGGTCACATCTCTCCCTGGACCACAAGCTCTGAGGCCCCCAACACTGGTGTCTGTGGACGACCCGCTTTCTTGTCTATCCCTGCACAGCATGTCGTTATTGGTATAAACAGGGACACCCCTGAGCCGTGCACAGTACTGGGAGCTGCAAATGTGTGGCTCAGTCACCCACGTGGTCACCTGGACACAGGGTGCGCTCATTCTCACTGTGTCACAAACTGGAGGGTGACTCACCCAGAGCCCAGGGTCGTAGTTACCAAGCTGTGCCAGACACCCTGGTCCCTGGGCATCCAGGTCCCTGCAGGTGCTGTTCTGAGGGATACTGCTGGCCGCCGTCCAGATTCTCCTTCTCCTTCCTACACCTGACTGCACACTTTGCTCCCCAAGAAACTTGGATGAGGCTTGAGCCCGAGCCCCTGCCTCCACTGAGCCTCCTCTTTGGTGTCACAGCACAAGCCACAATAAGGCCAGAGACCACCTCCGCATCCTGCTGTATCTCTGTGCCCAGTGCAGCCCTGTGCTGATGTCTTCATGGGAACTCACTGAGCCAGTCCCATCTGGACTGTTTGGCACAGTGCATGGCCCCCAGGCCCCTGGTGTGCACTCCAGACCGAAGCTTCCTGTTTCCCACCCCTCACTCCTGTGGCAACAGCCGACAGAAATCCACGAGGCCAGGGGACTGGGAGGGAGCAGCAGCCTGAAGCTCTGGGAAGTGATGGGGGGGGGGGCAGTTTCCAGCCGGCAGAGCCTGAGTGAGCAGGGAGGGACAGCAGAGGACCCCAGACCCGATGATGGGGTGCGGGAGGAAAGAGCACCTGTTGAAGGACCGACCCCAATGCTACCCTGCAGAAGGCAGAGTGGCTCAAGAGAGGCTCATGCACTAGGGTGGTGCTCCTCCTTTGGGACCAAGGAGGAGCTGCGTACTGAGAATGGGTAACCCCCACCGCCAGGGAGCAGTTGAGAGGCTCCCCAAGTGAGACACTGAGACCCCAACACTGGCATCTGGAGGACCCAGGCATCCCACGGGGGAGCATCACTGCATCCGTATCCTGCCCTGCTCAGCACACAGCCTCTGGGCGGCACGGTGCTGTGCTGCGAGGCCCGGTGGGCGCCAGAGACAGCCCTGCTTCAGAAAAGACCAGGGTGAAAACAAGCTGAGAAAGCAGAGCAAGCAGGCATGGGAACCATCAGATACGAGCAGTAATTGAATAAAGATTTTCTAAAAATATTACAATAAACGTCCACATGAGATGAGAGGAGACAGGAAATGTTCAAAGGGCAGAAACCATGGGAACTGGGAGTGCGATGGCCGAGCAAAGATTTCTCCAGAGATTGGGAGATAAAATTCAGGAAATTTCTCAGGATGTAGATGTTTAAAAATCAAAGAGACACTTGGAGAAAACAGAGCCTGTCAGCGCTCTGAAGTCAGGAAGAAAAGAGCAGGAAATGGAGGAAGGGAAGAGAAGAACTCCAGGCCCGAAGAATCCACACTTCCAGACGCAAAAAGGCCACTGTGTGGGCACAGTGGCTGGGACAGCACGCGTGTCAGGGCCATCGAGGCCAAGCTCAGCCCACTGTGACAATGAGGACGCCAGGAAAGCTTGCTTGGGAGTGTCAGAGTCCCGTGGGTTTCACAGCCTGGGAGGGAGGTTAGAAATCAAGGAAGCGCTGCTCTCAAGGACTGCTTCTAACCCAGACTGAGCCCACCAAATCATAACGCATGCATGAGGGGAAATCAGCACCTTTTCTATTTTTATTTTTTTAAATTTTATTTAAGGAGAAAAAAAAAACAGAAAAAGGGTACAAGTTTTACAGAATTAAAAAAAAATAAACAGTAGGAAATCATTAGTTAATAGATTACATATTATCATCTTAGGAATAATTGTTCAAGTTACAAAATTAAAGGCTATAAAGTGCACATTCAAACAGTGAGACTGCAAACAGTTCTATTCAATGATCCAACAAAAACTCAGTAATATGGTTATCTATCTTATACGCTTAAATATACATGCAATTATATACTTTAGAGCACTTTCTTTTCCTCTCTATTTTACAATAACAATTACACATTTTGGGTTTTATTACTCCCACAGTTCTTATTACTTTTTTTTTGAAGAGAAAAAACCAAATGTGACATAACAAAACAGAGTCAGTCAAATCAAAAGGATGGACATAATACATAATGTAAAAACAAAATACGGGGGCTGGGGATTTAGCTCAGTGGCATAAACACCTGCCTTGCAAGCAGGCGGTCGTGAGTTCGATCCCCAGTACCGATAAAATAGACAAAAAAAAAAAAAAAAAATACAAGGTGATCAACAATGGTTACCATAATGCCTCTTGCTATCTTAAAAAGAATTGCCTATATCTTAAGTTATAATAAAATTGAACAAAACAGTAAAGAACAAAACCAGTAAAGCCAAAATATTAGAGACATTACAGGACTTCAAAAGAAGATAATAGTCAAACCAGAATGGGTGTCATAGTGAATCTTATTATCTTCACAGTTGATGCCTATACTCTCGAAGTTGGTACTATCAAGCAAAACAGAATAGAGGAAAATCAATCAAAACAAGATGGTGAGAGCAATACATGCTTTCAAATCAAGTTAATAGGAAATCAAAGTGGGTTACTATAATATATCCTGCTATTTTTTATTTATTTTTCCCTTAATTAAAAAGATAAAAATAAAAGTAAATAATAAAAAAAGGAAATTGAGATAAAAGAGGACATAACAACAAAACAGCACAGGTCAGAACATAACCATTTAAGCAAAATAGTGTCTCACCACAAGATATCCAGACATAAAAGTAGGTTCCATAGTGTCTCTTCCCTTGAAATCTTTGAGTATAACTTCGTATACTGTAGCATCAAACATATAAGACAATGTAAAACCATTCAAGAGAGCCGGCCGTGGTGGCGCATGCCTGTAATCCCAGCACTCAGGAGGCTGAAGTGGGAGGATCATTGCAAGTTCGAGTACAGCCTGGGCTACAAGGTGAGCCCAAGGACAGCCTAAACTGCATAGCGAGACCCCATCTCAAAAAAGAAAAAAAAAACCATTCAAGAGAATGACAGTATTACAGGGTATTTAGAACAAACTAACAGAAAATGAACAATCATTTCTGTATAATCTCCTTGTCTATAAAAGTTTTTGTTAATATTATCACATATAATAAAATCCAATAAGATACAACCTGTTAAGACTGATGGAGACAGAAGAACAAAAGCTTGATGGGACTTCAAAACAAGATGATATTAAATCAGCACTAGCTATTATGATGTCTTTTCTCCAAAATAGCTGTTTATACCATCCAATCTTCTCTGCCTCATTTCTGTTGAGCTCTTTTTCTGTCATTAGTTGTCAGTTTGTCTTCTTCATTTTGCTTTCTGTTCCATTCATTGTGGCCTCTCTGCCACTGTTTCTGGAATCTTGGTATTTTCTTTTTTGGAATGTCCTCCACTATTCTGTGTAGAGTTAAATTAGTGGTTGCAAATTCCTCTAGTTCCTCTTTATCCTGGAAGCACCTTGTTTCTCCATTAATTTCTAGGGACAGTTGTGCAGGATATATCAATCTTGACTGGAGTTTATTATCTTTCAAAGCTTGAATTATTCCCCCCTATGCGCTTTGTGATTTGATGGTTTGTGCAGAGAAGTCTGCTGTAATTCTGATGGGTGTTCCCTTGTAAGTGATCTGTTTCTTGTCTCTGACAGCTTTTAATATTCTATTCTTATATTGGATTTCTGGAATTTTGATTATTATATGCCTGGGTGTAGTTCTGTTTGGGTTGTAGGTGGCTGGGGTCCTGTATGCCTCATAGATCTGAGTATCTTTACCTTTTCCCATATTAGGGAAGTTCTCCTAGATTATTTCTGTGAATAGCCTTTGTAGTTCATTTGTTTGTATCCCTGCTTCTTCCTTTACATTCTTAATTCTTAAGTTATAGATCCTCTTATCTTCTAGCCTTTGTATTGTTACTGCTTGTTTCCTTGTTATTTTTAAGAAGTTTTTCATTTCATGCTCTTACATTACAAATCTGTCCTCCAGTTCAGATAATCTATCCTTAGTTTTTTTCAAGCTGTTATGCCAGCTTTCAATAGAGTTTTTATTATCCTGGTAATCTCTTTGAACCTGCTTCACGTATTCTATGTTTTTTCTATTTTCTCCATCAATTCTCCCCTTTTTTTCTGTTCTTCCATTCCATCATCTGTTTTTTTCTTGGGCAGTGCTTAGCATTTCTCTAACTATTCTACTTATATCTTGCTTTACTTGGTTAAATACTTCACTTTTGAACTCATTTATGAGGTCCTGGAGATATTGCTTTATGTCTATTGGTGCCATGCTTGATATTGCATGTTTTCTGTCCTCATTCTCCTTTGCATTTACCTTTCCTGGATCAGTGTTCTCAGGATTGGGGGCCGAGGACCCTTTCTTGTTTCCTCCTCTTCTCATATTTTTTGTTCCTTCCATACAAGCGTATATAGGAGGCCCAGTTTCTTTCTTTGTTGGTTATAGTTTGTTTGAATTGTGCTGGTTAGGTGTTCCCACCCACTGCAGTGTACTAGGGAGACACAGACCTGGGCAGCCTATGCTGGGCCCGCCCCTCCAGGTCAGTCAACCTGCTGAAGGCTTCACTGCATTAGGATGCCCTGCCAGGCACAGGGGACCTGGTTTGGGCTAGCCTACTGAGTCTTAGTCCATGGCGTCACCCAGATCAAGCGCTCCCCACCAATCCTGCATGAGAGGGGAATATGTGACTGAAGTCACTGCAGCATCCTGTTCTGGCTAGTCTGCCCGGTCCCAGAATGTCCTCTGTTGGGGCCTCCTAGTCTATGGAAGGGTCCCCGTTCCTCTCACTCACTGCAGGTCAATGTAGAGCTCCCCGCCAGCTCTGCTCTCAATTCCGTTTGCTGATGCCCACTCTCAGAGCTTTCACATCTCTATCCCTGCTGTTCTGATTCAGATGCAGCAGCAGCAGCAGGAAATTCAAGCTGCGTTTTTCAGAGGTGTGGGCCAGCTTCGGCACTGAGACTTTAGCTGTTCCAGTCGTAGCACCAGGATTGCATTTCCAGTTGGTTTCTCTCAGCTTAATTCATTCCTGGGTCAGCAGGGTGTATCTCCCCCTGCTTAGGACTCCCCACACTGCACCATTCCTGGAATCTAAGCTGGCTACCTCAGAGAGCCTCTGTAGCTGCTGTTATCTATCTGCCATGTTCTCCAGGAAATCCAATCAGCACCGTTTCACACACTCACAGACAGTCCTATGTCTGTTAACTTGTGCTGTGTAACAAACCACCCCAAACATTTAGTGGCTTAAAAAAACTAAGCACTTCTACCTCTCACCATTCTCACCTTGAGCTAAATGTTCTAGAATGGCCTCCCTGGCACACGTGGGGTTGACTCAAGGCTGAGCAACGCAACCCAGCTGCCATCACACATGCCTCTGGTCACCGCATGGTCTCTTCCCATGATGGGCCAGCATCTCCAAGAGCCACAAGGTACATGTGCCTCTTGGGCCTCTGCTGGAGTTACACATGCTGCTGTTCCACTGGCTGAACCAGTCCCAGGACCCAGGTCAGCATCAGTATTCGAGGAGCCCACTGAGGGGCCGAGTTCACAATGGGAAGATTCTGAAGTGCCTCCCTTCATTTATCCATGTGCCGTTTCTGAGGATGCGTCCCCCAATGTGAAGGCAGAAGCCAGGAAGACAGAGGACGCCAAGGAAGGGACTCCTGGTTGTCCCCATATAGGACATTCCCTCCTCATTCATCCGCAGGGCTGTCATCTGGCCACACCACCACGGGCAAGGGCCACATTTCCCAGCCTCTTTTGCATCAAGGCACAGCCAGTGCAAAGTCGATGGGCAGGCAGCTCCCAGTGTTGCTCTGAAAGGAGAGAGTCAGGCCTCAGCTTGCCCTTTGACCCTTGACACTGGGTAGGCTGGGGACTCAAAGCGGGGTCTGCAGCAGCTTTTACATCTCCAGAGAGAAAATATGGGTCCAAGAGAGCAGCAGGATGGGAGAAACCACACAGCACAGCACTTTTATTATCCCTCAAAGAAAGGAAATGTTCCTCGCATAAGCGGCTGCATTGGGCGCTGTGTCAGAGAAGCCTGACTTATTTCCTGGCTAAAATATGTAGCACCCCTTAATCCTGGATCCAACATAGGAGATGCAAAGGAGGCCAGGGGGAGGGGACAGCAGGTACCAGGGACAGCCAGGAGGGAGGGACCACAAGCCAATAGCACGGCCGAAGCCGGAAAGCGGGAACTGTGGAAGAGAGTGCTTAGGGATGCAAGGCAGAAGCTGAGTACGCATCTCCGTTGCTGCATGTTGGTTGTTCACGACACTCAGCAAAGGGATTAGAGAACAGAAGGAAGAAGCCAGACAGATACATTGCCAGATAACTGTTTATCCTGAAAATGCTGCAAGGGCTACATGTGTCTTCGTTGTCGTCGGTGGATAGCATCTACATCTGGAAAATTAGAAAAACAAGGGAATATCGGCTCGGTCTATTTGGGCTGCTGCCACAAACTGCCTTTACTGGCATTGTTTATGAATAGCAAAATTGCCATTCAGAGCAGGAAAGCAAAAGTCAAGCTGCCAGTGGTTTGGTGGCAGCTCATGGATTTGGAGGCTGAAAATCCAAATTTGGGGCCGGCACTGTTTGGCCTCTGGTAAGAACTCTGGGCTGCATCCCAGCATGGCATGGCAGAGGAGCAGGAAGGGACAGGCGGTCGTGGGTGGGGTTAAATGTGGGCAGGACCAAACATATGGGTGGGGCCAAACCTGTGGGTGGGGCCAAGACTTGAGCGGCTGCACGCCCTAAACCCACTCTTAGGGAAAATTGCTTCACCCTGCGATCAGCATTCATCTCTTCCCCGGCAGTGGCTTGGTCAGGTTTCAACTCCCCAGGGCCCCACCACTTGATGCCACCACATGGGGGAACCCACCTGCCTTGGGGATAAGCCACATCCAATCCCTAGCAAATGTCCCAGAGCCCTGCCCTAGGCCCCTAGCAGGCCGGGAAAGAAACAGGCATCAGATCAGGAGGACAAACGTGGTGGCCCAGGACACCAGCAGCTTAGTTCCTGGAGATTCTGAAATTGTTGAAGTCCCACGCTCAGAACAACTGCGCTCACTTTAAGCCCCATTAAAGGGAATTGAGGCGGGAGTGGTGGAAATATCCAGAAAAGTACGGCGCAAGCATGGGAGAGTGGGACCCACCCTCTGGCAAACAGAACAGTCCCAGAGTCGCCAGGAAGACATTCTGAGCTTCCGGGGGCTTTGAGGGGGCTGGGAAGGGAGCCTGAAAGGGACGGCCCCTGGCCTGGGGAAGGCAGCATATCGGTTACCTGCGGCTGCGCAACAAATTACCCCAAAATCCAGCCGTTTAAAACTGCAACAAACTGCAACACTGAAGGGCCAGGGGTTTAGCTCAGTGGTGGAAGTTCCTTCCTGGCAAGCTCAAGGTTGTGAGTTCAATCCCTAATATCAAAGAAAGAATGCATTAAAAAAACAACAACAACAACAAAAAACAACAACAACAACAACTACAACACTGGGGCTGAAGCAGGAAGAGAACAATTTTAGCCTGGGCAACTCAGCGAGACCTTTCCTCAAAATAAAGAATAAGTGGGGTGGGGGGGTCTAGCTTGGCGGTAGAGTCCGCGCCTTGTCTGGGCCAGGCCCTTGATCCCATCCCAGCACCACACTGAGTTTTAGTGGGTCAGGACCCAAGGCTAGCCTAGCGGGGTCCTGGCTTCAGGGTCTCCCGAGTCTGTGGTCATCTTTGGCTGTGGCCACCACCTCTAGGTGGCACTGTCCCAAAGGTCATTTGAGGAGGCTATTGGCTGAGGCCTGGGCTCCCGGCCACTCAGGTGGCTCACAACAGCTCATTTCCCCAGAGAAGCCATGTTAATGCACTGATTCTTTTTTTCTTCCTTTTGGTACCAGGATTCGAACTCAGGACCTTGCACTTGTCAGGCAGGTGCTGTGCCGCTGAGCTGTATCCTGGCCCTGCTGTGCTGATTCTTACAAACAGACCTCAGCAGTGACAGCCCATCTGCTGTGCCGTGCCACGTGGGGAGGGGCTGCGGGGTGGTGGCAGGGACCTTCGGGTCTCGGGCAGGTCGCTGCCCTTGTATGTGGCCCAGGCTCCCTGTGTGTAAAGCCGGGACCACAGTCTCCCCCGCAGGAGCCGTGCGAGCATGAAATGAGATGACAGCCACGAAGCTCCAGGGTCCCGGGCTCCCTCACCTCCCGCAGAGATGCTGGGGGAACCTGGCCACCTCCCTACTGGCCTCGCTAAACCTGTGAGTTCTGTCAATTGACTTCACTTTTAGAAAGGAAGACAAGAGGAACCCCTCCCTACTGTTTTGGTTTGGTTTCACCAAACTAAATTCAAAGTTATGCTGTGAAGTTAGGGTTAGGGTTAGGGTTAGGACTGGATGAGCTGCTGACAAGGGTTTGCCAGGATCCCAGCATTGGGAAGCTGGTGGAGCCCAGAGTTGCTCATTGGGAGGAGTCTTTTCAGACAGTGAGGTCCTTAAAAAAAGCAAAAACAGAAACAAAGCCCCGCTGTCTCCCCGAGGCATGGTCTGAATGAGGCAGAGTCCACCAGGCACGTGACCCCGGGGAGGGCCGGGTCTGCAGAGGCAGCGCCAGGGAGGGCGGCGAGGGGGGTTAATCAGCCCACGCCTCCCAAACTCCAGGCATGCGGCGTGGTGTGGCTGAAGTAAATTCCTAACGGGGTCACTTGCAGAGGCTCCCACAGGTGCAGGTGTCTGTGCCCACGCGCTGGTTGGGGTTCTTCTCCGCACAGCGGTCCATCATCTGTTCACTCATTGAACGCGAGTTTCCTGAGCACCCACAGCGTTCCCACCCTGGGACTCCAGGCAGTGGATGCTGATCCTGACCTGATGCCAGCTGTGGGCCCTGGGATGACACCCTTGCCTTGCTGACCTCCAGGACCTCATCTACAACATGGGGAACAACCGGCCCCTCGTAGGGTGACGACCTTTCCTCTGCCCACAGCCAGTCCTTAGGAAAGCCCTGCTGAACCTTGCAGCTGGGTCCTGGCCACCCCGGGATGGGCTGTGGCCATGCTGAGACTTGGGGGCTCCACCAAGGAGGACACTGCTGCAGCACGGGGCGCAGGGGGACCCGGAGGAAAGGGTGAGGCAGCCTGCAGCCAGCAAGTGCCAGCCGAGGGCAGCCTGAGGGGTCTGAGCTGTCTCAGGACCCTGGTGTTGCCTGGCAGGTCCCAGTGGAGGCTGGCAGGAGGACGATGGCTGGTTACTGCTCATGCCTGCAGCCCCAGGCCAGCAGACATGGTCAGGGGTGCAACTCTGTTGCTAGAGACCCCAAATAATTCTGTCTCTGATAGGAGGAGTCTGAGCTGGTGTTGCTCCTCCTTGGGGCTTGCCATGGTCCTGAAGCCAGTCCAACGTGGCAGGAGAGAGTAAGGGCAGGAGACCCCGGGTCCTTTATGGCTACATTAGTCCCTGACCCACTGATGGGACAAAACTAGAGGGTGATCCAAGTATGTGGTGAACATTTATGTTTTAAAGGTGTTAACAGTGGAAGACACATTGACACAAACACCTGTCATAATCCTCCCCGTCTTTGAACACGCTTAGCCCATCTTTCCCTCCACTTTCTGGAGCACTTCTGGAGTCCTTCAGGGGTGTTTGTGCTAGATATGAAACGCTGCTGCCACACGCCATCCCGGGGAAAAGCAGCCTCATAAAAATACCACGCTGTGCCTGCATCCAGTTCTTCACAGGGCTTTGCACACGGGGACTTCGGGCTCAGCCCCAAAGCCAAAATGACCATGAGAGGCAAATATTTTTAGTAACTTCAGGACACTGAAGGCAGCCATGACATCGCAATTAAAGGCCCTCATGACAGAGGACTCTAGATCTGCTTCAGGAAGTGGCAAGAAGGATGGGATGAATGGGTTCTAGGAGAGAGGGAAGGCTCTAAGGCGGGTGCATGATAATGTGTCTTTTAGTATAATAAGCTTTCTATTTTAAACATGCTCTGTATTTTTTGATCACACCTTAGACCTGAGAAAATCAATTTAAAGGAGGAAAGCTTTATTTGGGCTCACGGGTTCAGAAGTTCCAGTCCATGGGAGGCGGGTCCCGTGGCTTCCAGCCCGTGACAAGGCAGAGCACCCTGGCAGAAGGGTGCGCGGAGGAGGCTGCTCAGATTTGGCTGACAGGCAGAGTGAGGAGAGAGCCTGAGGTCAGAGCATCCCTCTGGGTACCGCCTAGGGACCTGCTCCCCGCCCCCCTCCCAAGCTGCAGCTGGGCTCTGAGCCTTGAACTTACACATCTGGACAGGGGTGGGGCTGGAAGGGTTTATCTCCCTCCCTGTTCCTCTCCTCACCCTCTGCTTCCTGTCCCCTCTGCCCTGAGCAGCTTCCCTGCACTAGGCCCCTCTGCCATGCTGTTGTGCCTCAGAACCAGCCAACAGCGGACTGAAGTGTGAGCCAAAATCAGCCTAAAAAATTGGATACAGAGAAGATTAGCATGGCCCCTGCGCAAGGATGACACGCAAATTTGTGAAGCATTCCATATTTTTAACACTATGGTAACTGTTTTTACGTCAGGATATCTTGTGGTGAAACACTATTTTGCTTAAATGGTTATGTTTTGACCCGCGCTGTTGTGTTGTTATGCCCTCTTTTACCTCAATCCCCCTTTTTAAAAAAAAATTATTTACTTTTTCTTTTTATCTTTTTATTTAAGGGAAAAACAAATAAAAATAGCAGGATACATTATAGTAACCTACTTTGATTTCCTATTAACTTGATTTGAAATCTGTATTGTCCTCACCATTTTGTTTTGACTGATTTTCCCCTATTCTGCTTTGCTTGATAGTACCAAGTTCGAAAGTATAGGCAACAACTGTGAAGACAATAAGATTCATTATGATGCCCATTCTGGTTGACTATTATCTTCTTTTAAAGTCCTGTAATGTCTCCAATGCTTTGGTTTTATTCTTTACTGTTTTGTTCAATCTTATTATAACTGGAAATTCTTCTTAAAATAGCAAGAGGCAGTATGGTAACCATTGTTGATCACCTTGTATTTTGTTTTTACATTATCTATTATGTCCATCTTTTTGATTTGACTGACTC
This sequence comes from Cavia porcellus, assembly GCF_034190915.1. Taxonomy (NCBI): domain Eukaryota; kingdom Metazoa; phylum Chordata; class Mammalia; order Rodentia; family Caviidae; genus Cavia; species Cavia porcellus. Next base: position 70,326,295 of record NW_026947501.1, on the reverse strand, counting down.
TGTTCTGATATGTCGCATTTAGTTTTACTCTCTTCGAAAAAAGTAATAAGAACTGTGGGAGTAATAAAACCCAAAATGTGTAATTGTCATTGTACAAAAGAAAAGAAAGTGCTCTATAGGTCATAACTGCATATATGTTTAAGGGTATAAGATGGATAAACATATTACTGAGTTTTTTTGGATCATTGAACAAAACTGTATGCACTCTCACTGTTTGAAAGTCCACTTTATATGCTTCAAATTTGTAACTTGAACAACTATTTCTAAGATGAGAATATGTAATCTATTAACTAGTGATTTCTTACTGTTTATTTTTAAAATTTTGTATTACTTGTATCCTTTTTCTGTTTTTTTCTTTTTCTCCTTAAAAAAAAAAAATCAGCCTAGGCTGTTGGGTGTCAGGCCTTTTGTCCTAGATACAAGGAACATCATTAAGCCACTGGGCTGCAGGGGAGCTGGGGAATGTGGTTGCCCTGGGCTCAAGGCCCAGCTTCAAACCAAGGCTCCTGTTCCTATGGAAGAAGAGGTCTCACCTGTTTCTGCTGGCAGGAAAATGGTGCTGTTTACCGAGTTCTGTGTCCACACAAAGCCCGAGATGCCTCAGGTTTGCCTTCACACGAGGCCAGCACGAAGCCTGGACAGGGCTCTTCCCAGGGAGCAGCGTTCAGTCTGGAAGCTGCCATCAGGCCAAGGGGTACATGGGAGCTTTGGCCTGTCCGATTCCACCCATCTGACAGAGTTTCGCACCTAGGACCTGGATGATGGGTGGGAGTGGGCCTTTGGGGCCAGACAGCCGGGGAGACCCTGGTCCTTAGGTATCAACCAGGACAAACTCCCTTGGGACCCAGTGAGTGGAGGCAGCTGGGTGTGGCTGCCAGGGCCAGGGGTAGCACAGAGAGCAGGACATCAGCCAGGCCAGCACGCTGTCCAGGCTGAGGACAGAGATCGCTGACTGCCAGGTTCCCCTTCTCGAAGCTTCCAGCTGTGGAGTGATCAGGAGCTCTGGGTGCCTGGGTGGGGACAGTGCCAGTTCCCCTCCCAATTCTGCCACCTCCTACCTATGAGACTGGGGAACTTGCTCATCCATGGCCCTTCAAGAATTGCTGTTTATGAATGGTCATTTGCATAATTTATTTACATGATGATGAGGGGTGGGGCCTAGTCTCCACTGAAGCAAGGGGCAGAAAGCCACTCTGCAGGGGGCGGAGTCACCTCCTACAGCAGCTGCCTCTGTCCCAGGGGGTATGATCTTGGGGACTCTCCAGGGGACTAGAGGGAGCTTTGGCCTGGGGCTACTGCAGCCTTGCTGATCTCAGAGAGGGCTCCACACCAAGGCCTGCTGAGAATAGGGAACTTTTAGTCTTTCTTCTCCCCCAAACCTGGCCTCTCAGGACTCCCAGGTACAGCTCCCCAGAGCTCAACCTTGATCTCATCCAGGTTCCCTGTGGGACAAAGGCTACGTCCCTGAAGTCACCCCTGCCTGCTGGCTCTCCAGCCACCCAGCCACACTACACGGGAACTCCACAAACCCCGATCCTGACCCGCTGCCCAGGCCACGCCACCCACGCCTCTGTGGGCCCCAGCCCCCTCCCTGGAAGCCTCCCCTCCCCTCGGGGCCTCAGACATCTGGGCCAACCCCATAGGCTCGGGATTCTCTGGAGGTGGCTACAGCAGCCTGATTCAAACCATGGAATCGCAGGCCCCTCCCCAGCATAACGCCCCAGTAAATATTTGTGCAAGGGCGACAGTGATACGTCAGAGGCTGAGAGTTAAGGTGGACGGGCCACATTTCATATCGACAGTCAGATGCTGGCTGGGCGTTTCTGGCTGTGTGGTGAGGATGGATGAACTCCTGGACAGCTGGCTGCATCCTGTGGACCAGGCCACCCACTCAGTTCCAATCCAAATTTTAAATTCTTTCCATGCCAGCAACGTCTTTACAGTCTGCTGGCGAGGGCCTATCTCTTGGTCATTCAGAAGTTTTTAAATGTTTAACCTCTTTTTAAAAATTACCAAATGTACCAGGCGTGGTGGTGCATGCCTGTAACCCCCCAATTGGGAGGCTGAGGCAGGAGGAGCACATGAGCTTGAGGCCTGACTGGGCTACTTAGTGAGATCCTGCCTCTCGGGCAAAAAATTGCCAAAAGTTTATGGAGCATGCACTCATGCTGGACTCTTTTCTAACTGCTGTCAGAAAATTAACTTCTTTTCCCATCACAAATATTCAGTGAGGCAGATCCTGTTATATCCACATTTTACAGATGAGGGAACTGAGGCCTTGAAAGCTGGGACTTGCCCACGGTCACGCAGGTAAGAGGCTCAGCTGCAGGACCCCGATCCAGGCACACTGTTTTTGAAAGGCAAGGACACCTTTGCTACCTGCACCTTGGAGCTCTGTACAAGTTGGTTTCTCCCACCCATACCTTTCAGGGTCCAGGAAATTTGCATTTGAAATTCCATGGAGAAGTTATGGGAATTCTAGTGCGCTAATTTTAATCTACCACTTCCAGTGCTACCCATGGCAAGGACAAAGGCACCGAGGTGTATCTACAGTAGTGGGGAGCCAAGGGGTCCTAAGTCCAGCTGGGGTGATGGTCAACTGGAACAAAAGCCTCAACCCAGGGCCAAACCCAGATTTTATTCATTGGTGAAGAGGGCAGTGGCTCGGGAATGAGTGACCATGACAGTAGCAAGAAGTACGTGAGCACTAAGAGCTGGGCATAAAGAGAAGGCCATGGGAGACCAATCTGCACAGCACAGCTCGAGGAAGTACTGGGGCTGGTGCTGCAGCATGGATGTGTGACCCTTTCTGTCCTGGGAGTCACAGCTTCTTCTCTTGCGACTCTGTCCCAGCCCGCAGCATGGAGCCTGGCCCTCCCTCCAGCCCGGCTCACACAGGCTTTTTAGAAATCACAAGTGGGGAAACTGCCTGTCCCTTGCTTCAAAGACTCCACACCAGCAACTGGCCAGACTGACTTACATTGAGGGGATCAGCGGAAGTCCTGGCCAGCACCGCACCCAAACAGTACATGAGACAGGTAGGTTTAGCCAGGATGGAGAGAATTGTTCTTCTTCAAGGAGGGCCATCCAGGTGTCCACACGGGGACCCTAAACCACTGCCCAGCACACAGAGGCCCGGGCACAGGTGGTAGTGGAGACTCTGGTCAGTCCCTGACATCCTCTCCTCCAACTGGGGCCATGGTTCTGTGGGCAGCTGTGGACTCAGCACTATGCTTGCCAGGGAGAGCATGGTGGCCTGGGATCCGCTGATCACACGGGCTGCGCCCTCCTCTCTGAACCCTGAGGTTGTCACAGGACCTGAAAAGACTTTGGGTTTCCAGTCTGTGGTGCACTGGGCCGCAGAGTCCCTTGGTCACCATCACTGCATCTCTAGCCTCACAACCTGCAGGGTGGAGAGGGCAACCCAGCTGGCCTTTAACCTCATTCCACTGTCCAGGAGGAAAACCAGGAGCAAGCTCCTGTGTTTCTTTACCTTGAGGGGTCTCAGGTGGACCCTGCTGGGCAGAAGGGATGTGGCTGCCTGCACCCATGTTATACACAAGGCCCAGAACAACCAAGTCTGGTGCGCCCTGAACCAGCCAGTACATCCCCAACCTGACCTGCGGGGGTAAGGGGTGGTATAGGACCTGCTCCCACCCCCAGGGGAGAAACTAAGAACCCCAGGGCCTGAGCTCACCCACTGGGTGGGGCTGAGCTGCTCCAGCACCCCACGTGATCCAAGCCCTGGATAATCCCTGGATTACTATTATGCACGGCAAGGCTGGACCAGGGCAGCAACCGCCCAGCTGAGAACCATCACTCACTGTATCTCACCAGGAATTCAGGCTGCAGAGACCCTGTGGCCATGCATACTCCTCTCTGAAGAGCTCCCGGCAACTGGGCTGACACTGGGTGCGCTGGTGCCAGGTGCCCCTGCTGCCCCCACCCCAGGATCCCTGCACAGACCTCAAGGGCCCCTTGTGCTTCTTGGCAATTGGGCATCGACTATGTGAACACGGGTTCTGCCGCTTACAACTCCAACTGCCCTTGTGTTTCACTCACAGGAGCCCAGCACCTACTGGTGGGCATGAGGGGACAGGAAAGACCGCCTTCGAACACGAGGACAGGTGTGAGACTTCATAAAAGCTCTTTATTTCAGCTGCTTTAGGACCTGGACCCTCTCCTCCAGGGCAGTCTGGCTGAGCTCTCCTGGGCACCAGGAAGGACGCTCTGGGCTTCCTGGTTCCCAAGGGGTGGCCTCAAGGAAGCTTCTTGAACTCACTCACCACCTGCTAGACCTGATTCAGGCTGGGGCCCAGGCTGGGGACACACTGGTCCCCACTGGTGAGGCCTCAGCTCCAGGACAGGCTGTAGGCAGCTGTGCAGGCCCCAGGACAGGCCCGCAGCTGTCAGGGCTTAGCAGTAACCAAATAAATAAGAAATGCTGCGGACACACACTTGGTTTTTTATGAAACAAACCCGACAGAAGTAAATAAAGGCCAATGGAGCGTGTGGGGGGAGGGGATCCATCTGTAAAGTGCTTTCTGGGACAGGGGCTCTTGCTGGTCTGGCCTGCACCCCGGCGTCCCTGGGAGGGTGAGGGTCACAGTAAAGACTGCATGCAACGTCTAGGAAGCTCAGCGTCCCGAGGGATACAGTAAAGGGACCGCCAGCCCAGCACTGGGGTCTGGGCAGCCTGCACATGAGTCAGGTCCCCAGGCCCCGGTCTGCACTCGGGGCACATGCATGCCTGGCGTCGGCTCACATGGCGGATAGGAAGGGGAAGAAGAAGAAGTCGAAGGCGAACTTGAGGGCACCGTGCACACTGCTCCGCCAGTCATGCTCGATCTTCACATGGCGCCGGGCGGGCTCAAGCTGTGCCGCGCAGTTGAGGCAGCTGATGGCCTTGAGCTCGAAGACCGGCCACTTGCTGCCCAGGCGGCCCTCCAGGATGGTGCTGAACTCGATGAGGCTGCCCTGGCGCAGGCTGAGCAGCACACCCTTGAACTCACTGCTGGCCCGCAGCACAATGTCCTTGGTGATGTCATCCTCCTCGTGGGCGCGGCTGCCGTCGCCCAGCGGCACGCCCACCGTGATCTCAAACTTGTAGCGGTCAAACTTCTTGATGTGGCACGGGTGCTTGGCCAGCAGCTTGAGGCGGCACAGCTCCTCCTCAGCCGTGGACGCGTTGCCGGGGCTGCAGGCTGGGTAGGCCTCGCCATAGAGGCAGCGCATCCAGTCACCGATGAAGAAGGGCAGCATATTGATGGCCGACTCGGCGCTGTTGTCGATCTCTGTCACCCGCACGTACTTGAAGCGGCCTGTCCATGTGACCCGGTGGCCCTGCAGGTGGCTGCACAGGATCTGGGTGCGGGCCATGTTGGTCTCCTTCCAGGCCCGCGGCCCACACAGGTGGCTGTACTGCTGCCAGGTCAGCGTGGAGTTGTACACCTTCATGCCCTCCGAGCGGTACACGTAGAACCAGCAGAAGAGCCCGATGGCTGTGAGCCACACCAGGATGAGCTTGACCACGGAGCTGCGCGTCAGTGACTTGAGCAACTCCACGGCAGAGAAGCTGGCCTTGGTCCACCAGCGGAACAGCAGGGGCACGCTGCAGACTGCCACGGTGACCAGGATCTTGGTGAGGTCCAGGGACACGAACCAGCGGGTGAACTGCACCACGCCCATGAGTGCCAGGCCAGCCACCAGGATGGGCAGGGCAAAGAGGAAGAGGAAGTAGCCGATGGAGGCGCGGACCAGGCCCAGGCCGGTGGACTCCAGCAGGATGACCACGGTGAGCTCGCACCACATGAAGCAGACCAGGTAGGGCACCAGGTAGCAGTAGACGCCCTTGAAGCTCCGCAGCTGGGCCATGCGGAAGAAGAGGTAGAGGAGGTGGATGTAGAGCACGCAGGGCAGGCTGATGTTGAGGGTGACAAAGTGGCCAACGGGCACGGTGTAGAAGGTCTGCCCAAGCATCTTCAGGTAGTGCCCGTCCAGCGGCAGGGTGGGCAGCAGGGACAGCAGCCCGGCAGCCACCTCAGTGACCAGGGCCCGCCTGGTATAGGGCTCGGCAGAGCTGCTGAGGCTCATGTAGCTGGTGACGGTGAAGAAGGCAGCGATGACGGCCAGCTCTGAGCAAGGGATCCAGTCCTTGCTGGCCAAGGGGAAGGAGAAGATGACGAAGACGACGGAGAGCAGGAAGTGGGCGTAGGGCTCCAGGTGGTTCCAGCCGAAGTTGACCTCGGCCTGGTCCACATCCAGGTCGGGCTCAAAGCGAAGCAGCAGGTCGGTGAGGGTGCGGAAGTTCTCCCAGGCCTTGCTGTCCTGGAAGACCTTGAGGGTGCAGATCACCATGGACACGAAGGACAGGTAGAAGAACACCAGCGGGATGCAGAAGGCAAAGAAGTCGATGGTGAGGTTGCTGATGATGAAGAAGAAGATGAGGGCATTGATGTGGTGGGTGGGGACGATGGTGGACAGCCAGTGCATGCCCGCCTTGGAGGCCACATCGATCAGGTACTCCTTGATCTCCATGATGGCATGCAGTGGGTACTTCACCACCTGCGGGGAGACAGGAGCTGGAACCAGTGGGCCTGGGGACCCCTCAACGCCTCAGCCCCCTCGCCCTGTGCAGAGTGAACGACCCGCCTGCCTGCCCGAGCCACAGGGGTCCTCCCACCCGCTCCACCCCACTCCGCCTTGCTCCGCCTGGCCAGGCCTCCTTGGGCCCAAGCTCTGCGTGGTGAGAATCATGAACGTCAAGTCATAAACTATGACAGGGAAAGGCGCATGCCAGTAAGGCCTCCGCAGAGTCCTCCCTCGCCCCGGACACATGGATCCCATCCTTTTCGTCACTTTCTGCAGCAGCCCCAAAGTCCTCCTTCCTGGGTGCCTTTAGTCGCAGGGTTGTGGCTGCCTGGCTCTCTGGAATCCATTCAGAGCACAGTGGATGCGCATGCAAGGCACATTTTCACAAGGTGCCTTCCAGTGGGCACCAGGGGGCAGCACTGTGTGCTTACGGTCACACAGAGGAAGGGCTCCCAGAAGGAGCCCCTTTGGAAAGTGGCTAAACAGGGTGGGATGAGTGTGTTGGAAGCAAGTGGGGAGGATTTGGAAGTGGCTCAATGTGTCTTTGACTGGGATAAATTTTTAAAATATTTTAAAAGTTTAAGAGCCAGGTGTGGTGGTATACCTCTGTAATCCTAGCACTCAGGAGGCTGAGGCAGGAGGATCGTTGTGAGTTCAACACCAGCCTGGGCTACAAAGTGAGCTCAAGGCCAGCCTGAACTGCATAGGGAGACCTTGTCTCAAAAGGGCAAAAAACGTTCAACGCCGACCATACGTACACTTCAATCACATCATGTGCGGCCCATACTGACCATTCCTCTCCAAGTTGCCCTCAGCCCTGCAGGGCCAGCCCTGTCTTCTGGCCTCAGCCCTTCTCTGCTCAGCCTGCCTTCCACCAGGTTCAGGTCTCAGCTGTGCCTGCTTCTCCCTGGAGACTTTAGGCACCTGGACGAAGCCACTGTTGCTCACCTCATCCTTGTCTCCGGCCTCCTGCTTGGGAGGACGAAGCCCTAGGCTGCCTGTCGGGAGCCAGGCTGCAGCTGTCTCCCACTGCAGCGAGAGCATCACCCTCCCAAGGACCAAGGGTCATGGGACCCCCACTCCACAAGGCCATACGAGGCTCCAAGGCTGCGGTGTGAGTGCCCTGGGCCCTACCGTGTCCACCAGCTTGGCACGGTGGAGGCAGTGCCTGCCTCTTGACCAAAGCTGGCTTTGGCTGCAGGAGCCGAATGAGACCCTGAGAGCCAGCTGCCCACCCCGTCCATCACCACAGGATGCGTGAGGCACCCCCACGCTGTTCATAAAGAGGCCACTCCTCACAGCTTTGTCAGGCCCAGAGCCGCCTCCCAAGGGCACAGAAGGGTCCCACTCATCCCCCAGGAGACACCCACTGTGCCAGGGCACAGTGGGGGGGCGGGAAGAGCAGAGGGACGAGGCCCTGGACAGCCCTGAGGTGTGGCATGAGCACAGGTGGGGGTCCAGGGAGTGCGTACTTAACACATGCATTTGACCTTCATTCAGGAAAATCAACAAAAGTGAAGAATAGGGCTGTAGAGAGCCAGGGTGAAGCCTGCTCCGTGCAGGCTGAGGGACCAGTCTTCACTGGCCAAGGAACAGGACAGGGTGCCGTGACTGCCACCAGAGCCCGTTGGACAGCCTGAGGGGAGGAGTGGCGAGGAAGCCCATGGCTCCCTGCTCGGTTGGGCCTGCGGGATGAGATGATCGCTGTCTGGGCTGATTTCCAGGGACTTAGTATGAAGCACGTGAGGCTCATCTGTGCTACCCAGTCGCCTTGGAGAGGGCCTGGTCTGCGCTGCCCCCTGTGCCTGGGCAGCAGGGCACAGCTGCAGGTCGTCTGGGGCGAGCTGCACTGGAGCTGGGGACGCTGTGACGTCTGCTGCCTCTGCTCTGCGGGCTCTCAATAGGAGTTGGCACAGGTCTGGACTCTGCGGGCTCCAGAGGAAGCGTGCATCCTTGTTTACTTCTTGGCAGAAAACCTGAAGTCGCTCTCTCCCTAAAAGGACCTCCAGACTCAGCACTGGCTCAACACCCTCTGCGGTGATGCATGCTGCTCAGACCGAGCCCGGGAAGGATGTCACTAGTGCTCACGCCGGACACCTGGCCCAGCAACCCTTCCCCTCTGACTACACTGGCATTTTCCAGGAACCACAAGTGGGCACCTAGCTTCCTTTTCAAGAGTGGGATGGGAACCAGGGGTCCTGTCTGTGAACCCAAGCTCCACAGGACCAGGCACTTTGCGCCCGGCATCCAGACCCTACAGTGGCCAGGTCTCTTATCCTGGACATGATGCCTGTCCAGGAGGGAAAAGGAGGCCTGTAACTTGTTGCCCCAGGGGAACTCCTGATCCAGGTGCTCCTCGGGGACCCCCACACAAGTCCCTGAGCGTCTCCTGTTCTCTGCTGTCTTCTCTCCCATCTGTGTGCTGTGCACACAGTGGCTCCTGCCTGGTGCCACTCAGCTGACCATCATGCCCTGCTGCGAGCCCTCTGTCCTGCCAGTGGGCTTATTGGGTTTTCAGCAACTACATGCACAGCCCAGGAATGCCAGGCGACAGAGCCCAAGGGCTGCAGAGTGGCCCCTGTGCTCGGAGCCTGTGCTGCCTGTAGCCTTGTCTGGGGCAGGAGGTCTAGTCCCTGGGGACCCTGGTGAGTAACCTCCAATCCAGCCTCATGAGCTGAGCCCGAACTGCTTCCTGCCCTGGCTGCTGGACACCTGCACTTTGCTTATGGTGGGTGCCTTTGAGGAGCTGGCCCGGCCTGTGCACATAAGGCTTCTCTACACGTGAGAAGCAGGAAGCCAGAGCCTGGCCTGCTGTCCACAGGGCACTCTGTGTGGAAAGACACTTGCGGGGCCGCAGCGTGCTTCCCCTACGCACATCCGCCCACCATGGCTGTGTTTGTGGCCCAGCTGAGTAAGAGGGAGGTGGCCTCCTGCAGATGCACCTCCACACAGGACCCAGGAAGTGCCTAGGCATGAGGGCTACAGCTCTGGGACGTCTGTGACGGCCAGGACCTCCCCATCACAGCTTCCCCGTGGCACCAGCGCCCTGGGCAGGGACAGGCAGCCACTCACCCTCTGGTGCAGCGGCAGGTCCTCAGGGCCCTTCCCAGCCAGCTCGTCGTCGTCGTCATCATCGTCCTGCAGGAACAGGTTGGTGGGGATGATGCCCTTGGCGTACTTCTTGGTGATCTCCACGAAGTCGTCCAGCGCGATATAGTTCTTGGCTGAAGACCAAGAGAAAATGGCTAGGGCCTCCCGGACTGCCAGCCATCCGGGATCGGATGCGGATGGGGGGTGGGGACAGTGGCCTGGTCCTGGCTGGGGCAGGAGCCAAGCGAGTTCAGGTGCAGGACTCTTCCCTGGCACGGAGACCAGTGATGACCGGCCTCATGGGGACAAGGGACGGGGATGCCACATGCCAGCCTCTGCTCCGTTAAGTGACCGTCCTCCCAGCTCCTAATGCCCAGCGTCCTGCACCTTTGAGCCACTCCACTGCCCTAAAGACGCTTCCCAGAGACTTCCAACAGGATCAGGAGAGGCCCTACTGTGCACAGACTAGTCCTCCATCCAGCACAATCTACAGGGCCCACTGTGCACCCACTGACCATCCAAGCCAAGCACTTCTCCAGGGACTGGACAGACAACGGCAAGCAAACCCTCGTGTGTGCCTAGGCATGGGGGGACCATCTGGCGAGAGGGACAGACATCAAACAAGGGGCCTGGTGTGCTCATTCCTCTCCCAGCACATCCCTGGCTCAGCCTCCTGTTAATGCTGAGCAGGACCCTTGTGGTCCTTGGCCTCGCCTCTTCTGGAATGGAGCCCAGGCCCTAGTCTGTGGACACAATGTCCAGCAGGGTGAGCACTGCCCATAGAGGGCAGGAATACATCTTCCAGTTTCCTAGCCCTGGAGAAGCCCTGCTCAGTGCTCCCCAGATCTCTACCCCCTCCCCAGACCCTCACACCCCTGTGGCTGCCCACTTAGGCTCTGTCATGCTGTCCCCCTGCCTAGGGCACCCACCCTTGCTGTTGGCCTCTCTGTCCGGCAAGGATAGTCACACTCTTTCCAGTGGCAGAGTCCAGGTCCTGGTGCCCCAGACACTGACAACCACGGGCCCTACACCCGGAATCCATTCCCCAGCCCGGGACCTGCGTGCTGGAGGCGGCGGGCACCGGGGCAGCAGGGGAAGTCCGGAAAGCCCTACTCACACTCGCTGCTGACCAGGCGCTCCAGCATCCGCCGCTGCTTCTGCAGGACCTTGGGCACAGGGCCCGGCTGCCCGACTCCATCTGCAGGGGACAGGGACGGCTGAGAATTGGGGCTAGTTTTCTCCTAGTGGCCTGCAGCCCCTGGGCTTTGGGGCCCTCCATGGGTCACCAAACTCGGGAAGCACAGAGCCTGAGACCGTCACTGGAGTCCACAGGCCTTGCAAGGGCTGACACACCCCCCACAGGGACACAGCAGCGCTCTCATTGGGCAATGGCCCTCCTCCCCCGGGTCACTGGGGCAGCAAGTTTCTCTATGCTTAGCCCTGCCCAGCCCAGCTCCTGGCTCAACCTGCCCTCACCCGTCTCCTCGCCCTCCACCCTGTCCCTACGGTGGGCCCGAGCCCGCGATGCTGCCCACCATGCTCGTTGACCTGCCCGACGTTCTCCAGCAGCTCCGACACGGCCACCTGCTTTTTCCTCTTGGGGTTGAGCTTCCAGTACATGACCAGGGCGGCTTTACGCACGGCGCGCTCCAGGTCGGTCTCGGAAGACAGCTGCCTCACCTGCAGCTCATTCTCGGCTGTGATGCCTGCGGGATGGGCAGAGGTGGCCATGAGTTGCTGAGCCCCTCAGCCCGGGCTGCCTGCACTGGGAGAGCTGCGCCTAACGAATGGCATGGACACGTGACCCAAGGACATCCCGGCAGCCAGGCATGGTGGCACATGCCTGTAATCCCAGCACTGTGGGAGGCTGAGACAAGAGGATCACAAGTTCCAGCCTTGGCTCTCAGCAAGACACTGTCTCAAAAAAAAAAAAACCAAAAAAAAAATCACCTTGAAAAAGGGCTGGGGACATAGCTAAGTGCAAAGGCCCTAGACTCAGTCCCGCACTGCACCGCGTTAAGGTCTGTTCCATGCTGTGTGTGATAAGCACAAAAGGTTTTTACAATCTAAACATAAACCACCATTGAAAACAAAACATCTGTGACCGATTTCCTCCCTCCCCAGGTTTGGAACTGCAGGAAGCTAGGCTTGGGAGCCCAGGGACGGCGCTTTCCTTGGGCAGGACAGGGTGACAGCCTACCCAAGGCCGGGGTGCCCTGCCTCCACCTGGAGCTGCTGGGACACCCCACCCCACTCACCTCTCCTGTCTGCCAGGCAGCGGCGCAGCAGCTTCACTGCCTCACGCCGGCCCTGCTTGGCCGACAGCAGCAGCCAGTCCACGGCCGTGCAGCTGTTGAGCTCCTCGTCGGCGGTGTCTGCCAGTCGCAGATAGTGCTTCCCCACCTGCAGGGCGGGCACCATCACCAGGCTGCTGGACCCAACCCACCCAAAACTCGGGGTGGCAGGAATGGTTCCCACTGGGGTCCCCTAGAGACGGTGCTCTTGGCTCCTCCTTAAGCTGTTCCTGTCTTGTGAAGCCCAAGGCTCATCATGTAGATGGAAGTTGAGTGATGGCCGGTGCACTGAGCGCCTCTGCAAGCAGCCAGGGGCACAAGCCATCAGGATTGGAGAGGGACCAGCCAGCCAGGGACAACACTGCCCACAGGCCAAGTGCTTATTTTGTTTTCTGTAAATAAAGTTTTATTGAAACACAACCATAGCCACTCTTACACAAGCTGTGGACATGGCAGCTTGTTTTGCGCTCTACGAGAAAGCTGAGTTAAAACCACGGTACTCACTACTTGGCCTGGTCCCATCCTCTTACCCTACAAAAGGACAAATAGAGACCCAGGTCACACACAGACCCACGCACATTAGGGTCCTATGTCCTGTTGGCCTGGGGACACTGGGCAGCCGGATGCAGGGCCTCAGAGCCCAACACAGCTGCAACCTGAGGACATGGGCTCTTTGTCCCTGGTTCAGCACGGAGCTGTCCTGATCCTCAGGGATGTGTGGAGCGAGTGTCTTCTGGGTGACTGTCATCACCTACTCGAGCCAGGCACAGGGGGACAGGCCACTGCTTGGGACGCATCCACAGGACCACTGTGGGATGATGAGGGTAGCTGGGCGGGGTCAGAAGCTGCCAGGCCTGGCTGTGTGACCTGGGCGGTCACCAAGGCTCCCTGGCCTCACTGTCACCTGGGCAGGCTGACCCACCTCCAAGGACATCCCAAGCCCAGGCCTGAGTCGGTGACACAGTGGCACACAAGGATGGGCAGCCCCACCACACCTGAGGATCCCTGTAAAAAGCTAAGGACACAATGAACAGAGAGGGATGCACGCCCCGTCCCTGGGCACAAGCCCTCAGCCAGGCTGGTTGGGCAGGGGCTGTGTCCCCAGCTTCCCCTCCATCACCATGGTCCTCACCTCGGTCTGGGCCTTGGGGTCTCCTGCCTTGGCCTTCTCCAAGATCTCCTCAAAGGGGACATCCATGTTGCCTTTAATGGGTCCTGGGAGAAACAAGCAGAACTGTCACAGGGGCTGTCATTCCCGGAAGAGCAGGAGACAAGGCAAGAGTGGGCTTCAGCTGTGGCTGATCCTTCCCGTAAAACCCAGGCTAGGTATAGTCCCAGCACCTGGAAGGCTGAGGCAGGAGGATTGCTGTGAGTTTGAGGCCAGACTGAGCTACATAGTGAGACCATGTCTCAAAAAACAAAACAAACAAAAATCAGGCTACATATATAGAGACAGACACAGACAGGGTGGGCGGTTTCCCTCCAAGCCTGCACTGCTGCCCTCCCTGGCCCATCAATCCCCAGCAGCTCTGAGGGGAACCCTGAGTCCCACCCCTGACCCCTCCATTTAGGCCTGCTCCCAATGGGCTGTAGTTTGAGAGCTTGTGACCTACAGAACAAAAACCCAGCCAACGGAGTGCGTCACAAAGGGAGGGTCTCCTGTGGACACCTCAGGGTGCTTTTTACTTTAAGGCCAGCAGCCTGGCCTGGAGCTGCCGGATACCGGCCACCACCCAGCTGGGCCCCACGCAGAGGAACTCAAGCTTGCAGTTCTGCAGGCTGCAAGCCTGAGTCTGGAGTGCAGCAGAGTGGGTGTCCGCCAGAACTCATGGTGCACAGTCACACCATCTTGCTGTACACTCAGGGGGCTGGGGGAGCCGTCTGGGGTCTCTTTATGAAGGGCCCAATCCCCCTTCCACCTGCAGGACCAGGAACATCACTCCTATGGCCCCCGCCTCCTGGTTGTCACAGGCCAGCTGAATTTCCGGTCAAAGGGCCAAGAGTCACACATCTTGTGCTGTGCTCTACTGTTCCAAGTCACCCCAATTTCCAAAGCATCGAGTGACTCCATCCATTTCCCCAACAGTGGGGATTATTACAATAATTGAATTTAAAAAAAAGTCATTGTTACCAGTTTCTTTGATTTAGGAAACCAGTACTCACGGGGAGCACCTGGCTTCACGGGCTGGACTATCCTGCCCAGCTCCATCGTCCAGCTTCTGGCTGAGTGTGGAGGGGCAGGGTGGACAGAGATGCCACTGTGAGCAGCTCCTGCAGTTTCTGCCTGTCCCCCAAATCCCATCACATCCTCACCTTTGGCCCAGCCACTGAACAGCTACCAGCTCCCTGGCTGGTGGGTGGATTCCGCAGGGGAGGAGATGGTGGGCTCCGTGGGTCACCCCAGGCCACATAGGGCAGCCCCGGGTGCTTCCCCAGCAGCCCGTCCTATTCTGAGCTCCCCAACACAGCTGGCACTGAGCCATCTGCTTTTGCTTTGTCACTGTGACCACTCGGCTCCGACTGAGTTTGTTCTGTTTTCAAATGCAGGTCAGATGTTCTTACAAGAGTGAAGCGGTAAACACGCAGCCCCTGAACGTGAAGCCACAGCTGTCTCTACGGTGCTGCACCCCCAGCTCCTCACCTGGGAGTCTTCTGGGTCATACACCCCCAGGGACCCACTTCCAACTGCAAGTCTGCTATGGCACCCCCAAAATCCAGTCACCTGCCCAGAACGCTACTCCTGAGCACACAAGACTCCTGAGGGACATTCAGACAGAAATTGTCACAGAGGTTGCAACAAAACCTGCTCACCTGACTGCCTCATGTCACTTGCTGCCCTGGCCTCTAGCGTCTGTTCCTGTGGCACAGGTGGCCGTGAAGGCCTGAGGGGGTTGTGTGCCGGGCAAAGCGCGGGGTATGCCCTTGTCCCATGGGAACCAAAATGGTGGGGAAACAGGGTTCCTCCTGCACAAAGGAGGCCCCGACACAGGGCAGGGAGGACCACCAAGGCTGCACATGGGGAGCTGGAGTTATCAGGGGAGTCTCCACATGGGGCACTCGGGCCATCCCACATCAGGGTATGACGCTGTCTCTGAAACTCCTGAGGGGACACAGTGAGGCCGACACCTGGGACAGGGACGGAGGCTGAGGGTTCTCCCACCAGACACTGATGGAGCCCTGGTTCAGGGCTGGCCTGGGTACCAGGAGCTCAGAGAGCCACCTGCCAGGACAGCCTGAGGACCACATCCTGTCTGGACAGGTGCTAGGGTAAGCAGGAGGTTAAAAGTAACAACCAAAGGGTGCACAGCCAAGGTCCCCAACGATCTGGACACCGTCTGCACAGGAGCCTGGCCAGGCCCAGCTGGGGACAGGTCACAGTGGCCTTTCAGTCATCCACATCATTCTGCGCCAAGACTTGCACTCCTCAGGCTCTGCCCGGGTTCCCTGATGCCCCTCAGGTCTCAGCCCCACTCCCCAATGCTCAGCTAGCCAAGGACCCACCCCCTACATCTTGGGTGTGAGGAATGCATCCTGCCCAGGGCCCAGCACTCTCTGCTCCCTGCCCAGGCACCTCTTCCAGCCTGATCCACATGGGCAGCAGGTCCCCATGTGCCAGGAGACTGGCCAGGGACACATGCAGGACAGGAAGCACAGATGGTAACCTGCCTCCAGCCTTTCCTGAGAACAGGGACTGCAGGACCAGCCTGGTGCTGCCCATGTGCACAGGCAGGGGCCGCCTCCTCTGGGCAGCCTTCCTAATGCCCCTTCTGGGAGCCCCAGGAGCTGCACCCCAAAGTCACCAGCACGGATTTAGCCTCCAGGACACTGGGACTTGCCCAGGGCTCCTGGAGGACAGGGCTGGGTCTCGGCCCCTGTGACTGATCCTGGCCTGCCCTGTCCCACTTCTCATGCACTTCCTGAGGCTGTACCGTGGAGCTCCCTGGCCACGAGCGACCCAGACGCGCACTGAGTGTCACCCTGGTCACTGCCGGCCCTTGCAGCTAGCTATTCACTTCCACTGGGGACAGAGCCAAACGCAGACCACATCTGCTTCCTGATCACCGTCTCTTACTCTGGTAGCTGCTCTGCGGGCTGTGTGGCCTTACTCAGATTGAGACCCAACCTCCAGCCCTGGCCTCTCCCTGCAGCCAAGAGGCAGCAGACCAGGTGGCACTTGTGGCCAAGCCCAGGTCCCGGAGCCAGGCACCTCGGAGAATCTTGGAGGCAGATGGAGGAAGACGGTGATTGTCCAAGGAGATGGCAAGGACTGAGGGAGCCCCCCTCGGCCTGACTGGAACCCCCTCCAGCTCTGCCAGTAACAGGAGAGGTAGGTACTCTGCCGGTCACGAGACTCTGAGCCTCAGTTTCCCCACACAGGCCCACTGGGCAGGGTCATGAGTTGCCCTGCAGGCAGGAGGGGCTGGGGGCACCATAGGTCAGAAGCCTCCGTGTGGCTGGAGCAATCACTGCAGGCCTTGGGCCTTGCTCAGGGAAATGGATGACAGGGCTGACGTGAGCTGGAGAGAGGGGGTGAGGGAGGTGACCTGATGATGGCAGAGGGGACCTCTTCATGTGCGCTCCCCAACTGGAGTGCGAAGGCCCCCAACCACCCTGCCTGAGTGACAGAGGAGCTCAGCACATGGGGGACATGAGAGCCATGGGTCTTCTCTACTCTGCACAGTCTGTGTACTGCAGGGCTCCCTGGGGAAAGGAAAACCTGCACTCCGGACCTCGAGGAAACACAGCCCTGCTGTGACTGCTGCCGCCCATGCGCTCCAGAGAGCGTGGAGCTCTGTCCCAAAAGCGGACAGTGAGGCACGCAGTGTGGGTCAATGGCACTGACTGGAGGGGACAAGCCCGCTCCCATGTGGCTCAGGACCCATCATGGGGACCTCTGGCCCCAAGTCACCCCTGTGCACACACTGAGCCCTGCCCCAGGTGCGCCCTCTTCCTCCCAGCTTCCACGGCCCCAAACAAGCCCTGCCCCTCTACCCTCGGCTGGTTGCCAATCCGTTCTGGTGCCGGAATCCTTCCCTCAGTTTCAGCTGTGCTCCATGCCTGCCAGGGACAGAGACACAGGAGAAGGGAGACAAAAGCCAGCTGTGGACACAGAGAGGAGCACTTCCCATGAGCACCTGGGGCAGGGAACAGCAGCGGCCACAGAGGAGCAATGCCACTGCTTGGGAATGCGTGTGCCACCAAGTGTGAGCGCGCAGGGGCAGCAGCTCTTGCTGTGGCCCGAGGTCAGGAAGCACCAGAGGCAGGAGAGCCCTGGGTGGGTGGCACATCTGGGATGGAGGTCCCCGGACGGGCCTTGAGCAGGTAGGAAAGTGCTGAGCCCAGCTAGGGCCTCTCCGGGAGGAGAGGCAACTCAGGGCTTCCGACAAGCACCCAGGGGCTCTCAGAATAGGGTACTGAGCACCCCACGAGCCCTCACTGCATCTGCAACCTGCGGCCTATGTGGGACTGCGCACAGGGGCAGGGGCAGATGCAGGGTGCAGATGTGGTCCTACGGCGATGACCAGGGGTTCCTGGGCCACCCGCACCTGCTCACTGAATAGCATGGCCACTGGGCTTCCCAGCTCGCCCCTTACCAGCTCTGTCCACTCCTTCTCGGCTCTTGGCATGAGGGACCTGGGGCTTGGTGGGGGCAGCTGCTTCTCCAACATGCAGGCCAGGCCCAGCCTGAGGTCCTGAAGCTCGGGGTGCCTCGCTCCCCTCCTGTTCCACAGAGGCAGTGGCGTTGAGCCGAGCCCGTGCCTGGGGCTGTGGTGGTGGTGGGGACTGTAGGTCTAAGGGGCTCAGTGGAGATGTGCCGGAGTCCATCCTGCCTGGGGGAAAAGCAGAGGGTCAGAGGCATGCCAGGCTCCAGCCTGCTCCAGCTTGCAGTTTTGGTAAAGAGAAGAAAAAGCTGGGTGTGTCAGCACATGCCTGTAAAACCTGCACTCAGGTGGCTGAGGCAGAAGGATGGCCACAAGTTTTTGAGGCCAGTCTGGGCTCTAGAGCAGAGATGGGCGGCGCAAAAGAGCACTCTGGGATCTCGTGAACTCACAGCACTGCAGGCCCAGCCCCAGGTCAAGGAGACTCATTCCGGCCCTCCTGCTCCATCTGCTCAGGGCAGCTCAGGCCCTGCATCCCCACCTCCCAGCAGCAACCATGGGAGTGAAGCACTGAGCTCGGGGCCTGGCCAAAGGGCAGGACAGGGGTCCCTAGTGGCAAGTCACCCAAATCTGCAGAAGCGACATTAGCTGGGACAGTGAATCTCTGCAGATGTAATTAAGCTGAAGATCTTGAAATGGATCATTCTGGATTCAGGTGGCCCTAAATCTAGGGACTTGTAAGAGACACATGAAGACACAGGATGCTTCCTGAAGGCTGATGGCCACCGCCTGTCACTGGAGAGGGGCAGGGACAGAAGCAACCAGCTCGGTGCACACATGAATTGCTGCAGCGTAAGCCACCAAGTCCCTGTGACTGCTCACAGGGGTTCTAGGGAGCACATACCCTGGTACAGAGCACACAACCATGAGGAAGTCAGACCCAATCCTCTGGCCCTGGGCCCTCCCACAGGGCCCTAGTCACAGAGCGAAAGTCCCAGAGTTGTCAGCACACACTAAAGAGCAAATGGATGCACAGTGTGGTGGTGACACTGGAAGGGTCTTCTGGAACACACCAGAGAGCACAGCTGATGGGCCGGCAGGCTGGGGATAGGTCAGCAACCACCAGGCCCATGAGCTGCTTAGCAACACTGAAAACAGCTCCTCAACTCCATTAAGTGCACCTGTGTGAGCCGTGGACCATGGAGCAGAAAGCTCTGGAGGACCCAGGGCCTGGACCAGCGTCCAGGGCACAAATCCAAAAGCTGTCAGAACTGTACACAGAAGGTGTGGGGAGACTGCCTCTGCAAGCTCAGGGTCACACAGGGAAACTGAGACACACAGCCAGGTGACTCTCATATTAAAGTGGGTGGCCCTGAGCAGCCTGTGGCCCTGCTGCACCTCCATGTCCTCGTTGGGGTGGGACATCACCTTGGCGACTGGGTGTCTACCCAGTGGGACCAGACACTGCACTGTATGAGGTGGCTGATATCCCCTCTCCAAGCCCTGCCCCGGCCCAAAAGGGTGGTGCTGGATGTTTCTGGATACCACTGCCACTGAAGGGACAGGGCCAGGTCCCATATGCCAGCCCCACACAGCTCCCTCCTGCTCCACTCCAGACACCCACAGTCCTGAAGAGCAGATCTGTGTCAAAGAGCAGCCAGGATCTTCAAAAGGAAGCGTTGCCTCCTTTTTTTCCCTTTGTGGTCCTGGGGATCGAACTCAGGGCCTTGTGCATTCTACCTCTGAGCTACACCCCGGCACGAAGCTCTCCTAATTGTATTTTTTTGTCTTTTTTGAGACGGGGTCTCACTATGCAGTTCAGGCTGGCCTTGAGCTCACTTTGTAGCCCAGGCTGGTCTTGAACTCGAAACAATCCTCCCACCTCAACCTCCCAAGTGCTGGGATTACAGGCGTGAACCACCACGCCCGGCTCGAGCCCTTATTTTAAAACATCCCTGCAGGGGCTGACTCAAGCCCAGAAGCAGTGGCCAGGCCTCTTGAATTCGAGCATGGGCCCAGGGCGCTGCCCATTAACTGCAGCCTCCCGCAAGCTTTGTGCTGAATCACAAGGGCAGACCCCAGGGGCCCACGGCCAGCGGAGCAGGGAATGGGCACTGGACAGCCAGGCACACAGAGCCACAGCTGTGCCGGGTGGAAGGCCACACTCTGGCTCACCCTGTCCCGTGGTGCCCATGCCAAGGACGGCGGCAGAGGGTAGTCACCTCTACCGGGTCCTGGCTTCTGACAGGAGGGCAGTGCTCATCACCACGGACACTAGCTCAGCGTGTCACAAACTTCCCCACAGGTCCCGCTCTCTGGCAGATAAGCGTGACATCATCCCTGTGTCTGGGTGGAGAAACTGCCTAGCCCTTGACTGTCCCCCCATTTCACAGCCAGCAAACCGAGTCCCAGACAGATGAGAGACTTGCTCCAGGCCAAACAGCTCACAGTGCCAGGGCCAAGATTCGAGTCCAAAGCCTGAGCAAGTGTACTTGTGACAAGAGAGCCTTTCTACCTCCATGGGCACCCCACCCCACCCCTTCACCCCAGAACGCTGGCTGCCCCGCACCGCAAGGCACAACTGCTGACCTTGCTCTTGGGAGCCTTTCTGCACCCCCCCCCCCCAAGCTGGGCAGCCCCAGAGCCCACTGCAGTGGTGCCTCCCGGTAACTCCTCCGGGGTCCTGTTTCCTTACACAGCCGGCCTCTCCGGCCTGCCTCGCTCTGCGGCAGCAGTGGGAGGGACAGCGCTGTCCTGACCAGGGACATTATCACCACGGCATCGATTTAATCTCAGTATCTGAGTTTCCCGCCCGTAAGGCAGGGGCAGCACCTTCTGCATGGCTGCTGTGGGTGGGACAGAGGTGCAAGTGCTCGGTGAGCTGTGAGGCACTGAGGAAAACTCTGAGTGTTTCTCCCATTCAACTAAAAAAAAGTCTTAAAAAGTCAGCCAAAGTGAAACCACTTAGAGGAAAACCTCCGGTCAGCAAGGGATGGATTTCCGGTCCATGGAGGACTAGTCCTGCCCGTGGTTGGACACCGAAGGCCAAGAGGAATCCATGCAGAAAGGACCTGTGTCTACTCCCTCCTTCCTGACCAGTGCGACCGAGAGCCCAGAGGGCAGGGACTGTGTAACAGGGCTCGGGCTGGGGGCTTAACGTGCGTGAGTCGGCCTGGCCCTGGAAGGAGCCTGAGCAGGGACAGATGTGGCTGTCAGACTTTAAGTGAGTCCCTCCCTAGATGCAGGCATCCCTAGAGGACAAGGACCTGTCACCCCGTCTGTCCTCCTCCCCTGACCCCAACTCCCCAAGGGGCAGCACGATGGTGCCATGGTGTAAGATCCTGAAACACGGAGGGACTAGCATTCCTTCCCCGTGAGTGCCAAGGCATATTTTTATCCCATCCAAACACAAACGCCAGCACCAAGGAGCTCAGCTGAGAAGCTGCCACCCCTGAGGGAGGGTTGCTGTGGCCACTCAACTGCTGAGACACGGAGCAGAGTGACCACGTGTGACCTTCCACCGGAATGCTCCACGCTCACTGCCCAGGCTGGCCCTTCCATTCTCTGTGGGGCCACCCCCTCCACCTCGGAGCCAGAGGCCAAGATGACCAGTGCCTGCACCGAATGGGAATCACGGAGACACCTGTAGGGTCATACACAGGGTCCCCCTCGCAAGTGGCACCCTTGGCATCCACAGAGGGAAGAGTAATGAAATTGAGGACATCTACAGCCACAAAACGTGATCTCATATATCGAGGTGTGAAGACAGAGAAATGCTCAGAGGACACTGTTCCCAGGGTAAGCTGTCACCCTGGCTATTTAGGTCAAAAGCAAAGTTACCTGTAGAAACAGATGGCAGAAAATACCCCTTCCCCATGTTAATCTTGTTGTCTCTGGGTGAAAATTCTCTTAAAACTATATTTCTTTGATTTTCTTTAACGTGCAAATTCACCCCCCCCCCCCGGAAATGCAGCAAAGTGTTATTTTAAAACCCACCTGTTACCAAGCCCCAGGGAAGCAGGCCCCAGCAGGTCCTCAGCCTGCAGTGCCTCCCTGGCCTGACCCAAGCACAGGACTCAAGACAAGGGCACAAAGCCCTTGGTAGATCCCAGGTACCTATTTTTGCCCAGAGTATTAAGGGCTGAACCAAGGAACATTTCAGCCTTCCCTAATGTGGCAAGGGGTACAGGAACACAGAGCAGAACTAGGCCTGCTGCCACACCTGGCCCCTGCTCTGGGCCGGTCAGCAGGCGTGGGCTGAGAGGAGGTGTCCAAGAGAAGAGGTGGCCCAGGGACAGCGAGCCAGCATCATGGCTGGGAAGGCGCAGGGCCTTGGGATGTAACTGCTGAAGGGGAGACTCAGGAAGGAGAGGCTCTGTGAAGGCACGGTAGGTCCTGGAAGCCTGAACACCACCCTCCCGCCCCCCACCCCGCTGTGCCAGGCCCGGATGACTCCTGCCCACAGGCCTAGCAACAGCAGCTTAAGGAGCATCATGGCTGCCTGGTCCAGATGTGATTGGGGAGATCCCAGGAGGGCTGGGGGCTGTCCAGGGAGAGGCGAAGAGCCCAGGCCAGGGCAGGCAGGAGAGACAGGTCACAAATACAAAGCCTGTGAGGCACTGATGGCACAAAGCCATTTCTCCCCTGAATACGAAGAACAGGGGACTTCCGGGAAGAACATGGCCTGGCTCAGGCTGGGACTACAGCCCACCTCCTGAGTGAGGGAGGCGGGAGGGAACGCTGTGCCCTGCAGACAACAAACCGTCCTGTCTACCTATTGGTGCCACTAAAGTCCTGTTGGGCATCTGACCTGCAGCATTGGCATTTCTGGGGGCCAAGACTGGACCGGGTTCCCTTTTGCAACCAGCTCCAAAGGCTGGGGTGAGAGCAGCCAGAGCTGGAGGGGTCCTACATTCTTCCTCCTGGGAACAGAGGTGACACAGGGACTTCCAGCCAGCCCTGCCCAAGTCTGGAGGAGGCAGGAAGAGAGCCAATGGAATGTAAAGAACTCTTCCTAGATTCAGAAGCAAAGGGCTCCCTGGGCCCCCTTTTCAAAGGTGGATGTCTGGTTTCTGGGCTCCCCAGGGGATCTGGGGCACAGCAGCTCTGAGTGATGGATCCTGACAGAAAGCAGGATCCTTTTACAAACTGTAAAGCCCTGGGCTAAATGCCAAAGGTCATTGTCCAAGGTGAGGGGAGGCGGAGCCACACTTGCTGGGGCTCCCAGACCTCTCACATCCTCCTCCTCTGCCCCCAGCTTTTTGTATCACCTGAGGACTGTAACTCCTATCCCAGACCACAGAGAGGGCCAACGATGGGGGTGTGTGTCCAGTTTCTTGAAGTTTCCTAAAGTCAACTACAAGACAGAGGTAGGAGGACACTCCTCCCTCACAACCAGGAGGTTGGGCAACGTTCTCCAGAAAGCTGCACCTACTGGACTAGAAACTAAATTCCAGAGGGTGGGATCCACACCACAGCCCGGGTCATTGGAGGAGAGGGACAGGGTCGCACCAGACCAGGTCCCACCAGGTAGGGGGTAGGGTTGTCCCTTTCCTCTCCCCTGTACTGAGGGGAGCCCCGACCAGGAGAGGAACTGTCACACGACCTCTAGGTAGGCTGGCGGGGTTCAGTCAGCTCGGATCCCGCAGAGTACTAAACCCCGATTTCCCCTGCAGCCCTCTCTGGGGCCTGTATTTTCCAGCGGGCAGGTGGGTTCGAAGGCGGCCCTGGGTCCCCTGGGACTGTTGGGGGCAGTGCATGACGGGGCAACTTGTGGGGGGCGCAGGCGGTGTGCCTGCTTGCCGCCAGCAGCCCTGTCTCACGCGCCGCTGGGCTCCCGAGCCGCTCTCCTCACCCTCAGGGGGATGTCGCCGTGAGTTCGCGGGCGGAACGGTGCTGCAGGCGAGGGCCTGAGAGACCTGGTCCGAGGCTGCGAGAGGGGCGCGCGCTCCGGGAGGCCCCGATCGGCCCGAGTAGAGATCACCTCGGGCCCCGGGGAGCAAGCGGTACCCCTGGTCCTCCAACTTCTGGAACTTGCAGAGATTGGGGAGGGGGCGGCCACTCATCGACTCAGAAGGGGAAACCGAGGCACGCGGCGGCCGGCGCCTCCCGGCAATCGGGACTCTTCTGCCCCAGCCTGCTCCCCGCGACCCACCTCGAGACTTGTCCTTGCCCGAAAGCACTCACCAGCCGCGAGTGGGCCGAACGCGGTGTCGCAACGCCCTCTGGCCTCCAGGCGCGCCGCAAAGTTAGTCTGGAGCCACGGGAGGCGCGGGAGAGGAGAACCGAGCGCGGCCGGCGGGGCGCTGCGGTAGAAGCCGGCTAGCTCGGCCTCCGGCGCCAGGGGGCGGGGATTGAGGGCGGGGTCTCCGACAGCTCTCCACTCCCGTTGCGGCTCCTACGGCACAGCACCGACTCGGCCCGCTGGAGCGGTCAGAATGCCCGCCAATCAATGTGCACTTCTGCCAATCACAGCACGCCTCGCCTGCTGAGGCTGGCTCTCCTGAGCAGAAGGTCTCTGGGCATCTGGTGGGCGGGGCCGCCCTAGCGAAAGTTTCCGAGCGGAGTCGGCCCGAACTGGCTCTCCCGAGCCCCGCCCACGGGACGTCCTGCAGTAAAACCAAGACTGAGTCAGTTGCTGAACAAGTGGTTGGACTCACTGACAAGTCTCAGTCCCGCCTCCGATTGATTATACTCGCAGCTGTGATTATTAACAAATAGATTTTGCACCCTCGAATTTCGGTACTGCTGTCCATACAGAGGGCTTTGCCAATATAGCAGCAGGGACAGAAAAAAGTAGCTTTAAATCCACAAGATCAGATGCAGCGGGGCACAGTTCCCCCGAGGGGATTGCAGCACGCGGGAAAATATGCGTTAGTCCAGGGAGGGGTGCGTGGAGGCTCAGGCGGTCGGGAGATCGGCGCTCGAGCCCGGCCTGGAAGGGAGGTCTTGTCTGTGGGCTCCACCTCTGGTCTTCGGAGCCAACCCGCGGTGCCGGTGCAGGGCTGGCGCTGTCAGAGTGCAGCTCCAGGTTCCCCAGAGGCTGCGCCGCCCACGGATCAGGAGCTAATATTAGGGGTGGACGGGTGGGCTCTGTTCATGGAACACATTTTCTCCTGCACCTTGTCAAAGCCGCTCGTGTCCCCATCTGATGAGTCTCAGTTCCTCGGTCCCCATCTTCTGCAACCCTGCGTGGCTCCCAGCGGCGGGAGGAAACAGCGCTCTGAAGCCTGGCTCTGCCCGCGCCCTCTGGCTGGGTTTTCACGTGAAGAGGTTTTTAATTTCATTCCAGGGACTCTACGGGATAGGTGACGCTGGAACCGTTTTTTATTACTGAGAAGATTGTACGTGCGGTGGGGTGTCACGGGGTGCTGCTCTACAGGTCCGCACTGGGTACTGTTGAAATCCGAGCACACACCTGTCCCCTCGCCCCTGTCATTCCTTCACGGTGAAAGCGTTGGAAGAGCCTTCTAGCTTCCTGACACACACAGGCTATGTTCATTGTGTGCAGCCGGCCTACCATGCAACAGTACATCAGAAGGAACTGCTGTGCTGGCTCACCATAAGGGCGCCCATTTATCAGCCTCTCTCTTTCCTTCCCTCCCTTCAAGCCATAGCTTGTTTCTTAACTTTTGTTCTGTTTTGTTTTGGTGGTGGTTAGGGGAACGGAACACAGGGCCTCATGCATGCTGGCACTGAGCTGCACCCCCAGCCCTAATTCTTAATCTGGAAAAGCTTCTGTCTCCCATCTATTTTTTAAGAGTTTAGAGATCTCTTCTGAGTTTCTTTTATTTTTGACTCACCTGTTCTGCCCTGCAGCTAGGAAGGAGGGCTGGGCTCTCCCTGGGTGTCTCCCTTGCCCACCTGGGGACCAGCAGCCCCATCTGCACTTGCAAGTCAAACGGCCTTCCCTAACAATGCAGCGTGATTTTGCTAACTCATTCTTTGCTATCTACAAGAAAGTCCTCAACTTCATCTCCCACGTGCTGCTGGTTGGCAGCTGCTCAGGAAACCACAGCAATTTGATCCTAGAACAACACAGCAAGTCCAGCCTAGGCAGCATGAGAAGACTGTTTCAAAAAACCCATTTTTTAAAATTCAGAAATTAAATAATCAAGGTGAGGACAAATTAGCAAAGAGGAAAACAACTTCAAGTAAATACAAGGAGGAGGAAAATCATCCCATAAAAGGAAGAGGACTTGAAAGACAGTTCCAGAAAGGGTATCATGTAGTGAACAGGAGCCCAGAGAGAGCTGGAAGGGAAACACAGATTAAAGAGATTCTAAGCAGAGTCCCTGAGCTGAACTTTGCTGTGGTTCCAAACTAGGATTCAGAGAAAGTCTTGCAACATTTCAGAAAGACCAGGCTGACAGTTCTATCACAGGCCACAGCCAAAGAAAGGAAAATCTGGGCACATCAGCTTCCTAGGGGCACTGGAACAATGGTCCAGGCGCTCTGGTTATATGATCAGCTGTTCTTTCCCAGGCTGGGACTCATTTGCCCAGGGAAAAAGAAGGAACATTCCCAACAGGGGAAGGCAGAGAGAAGGTGCGGTTCTTACTCTTTTCAGAGGAAAGACAGCCACGCAGTTCCCCTCTCACAGATGTGGCTCAATCACAGTAGAGATCAGACTTAGAGCAGGTCCCCAGGACAGGAAGTACTAGAAAGCAATGCCCTTTGCCAAATGTACAGTCTAATCTGAGAGTGTCTGTAATTTTGTGCTGTGATTGCTAAGTGAGCAGGCTTGAAACATAAGCCACATGCTATAGGGGAAATCTGTATTAGCTTGAAAAAACTATATAAAGTCTGTCTTATCGTGGAAGGGTCAGAATGGGCTACAGTCACCTCCGGCTGAGGGGGAAGAAGGAAGTAAGAGGGCCTGATTTGTTACCTGGAAGACAGCAGAGAAAGAGGCTCCAGGCCAACACCCTTATCATTGACTTCTAATATGCCCTCAGGGGATGAGCCAGATTGTGACTGCAGGAGATAGAAATTAGCAACCAGTAGAAAAGAAAGGGCGGCCTGTCAATCAATAGGTAGAAGCTGGGTGGGGCCAGGGAGAACAAACCGTGAGGAAAATGAAGGAAGGGAAAAAAGAGGAAGCGATAGCCATACTAATGCAGTTCAACAAAAAGAAACAAAATGACATGGAATAAATAACCTGCGAATATCAGCTTTTGGGATTTGATAGAACTGTGGCGGACCAGCGGCAGCTGAAAAGATAAGAAGTATGAAATATAAATGACCTTTATTTTGAGAATGCGGGGAGAGTCACCCCTGACCCCCTGGAGCATGGCATTTCCCCCTCCCAGGGGTTGGCGATCTCTCCGTGGAACATGTGGAGTGGAGGCTTATAAGTAGCCTAGGTTTGGGGTGGAACCTGAGGGAGTATCAGGGATGCACAGGTAGCCCATTGGTCTTTGTTTGGCGCCATAGTTAAATTCCTAGGGGTGGGGGAGATAGGAACTCTTTGGTTCCGCCTAAGGCTTTACAGGCTACAGTGTCCTATCTGGGCCAAAGCTCTTTCATATCCCGTCTTATGATTATTATTATGAAAAGGGGCAAAGATTTCTCTCTTTACTGCTTCCTGCTGGCTGGGGGTGCTGTACTGGGGTCGAGGGGAGTCGACAGGATGATGGTTGATTCCCAAGTAGAAGCTGGTGCCAGTTGTTTTAGTCAGGACAGCTTCACTGGTGAATGCACGTATGTTAGACTGGAAAAACAAAGAGACAAGATGTTATGAGGAGACATGTCACTGTCATATTTAAGGACCCAGATGAGGTAGAAGGAAAGGTGCATTTGATTTAGACATGTCATTATATCAGGACCACACTGAGGTAGAATCATTGCTACAGTAAGGTAGAATTCTGAAAAATAAGTGTGGGGTTAGGAGGAGTGAAGTTATGAGAGGTGATTACTTCCCCATCTGAAAGGGTAAAAGTTAAGAGGGTAAGGCTTGTCTCTGGTATGAATAACATTGGAGTCTTTAGGAAATACTGTTAAGAGTCCTGCTGTAAAAAGAATAAGAAATTAGAAACCAAATTGGATAACAAAACATGACAGCCTGAGAGTTGTGGCCTTTGTAAGGCAGAGAAGGAGATGAGTAGGCAACAGGATGATTAGATCTAAGGCTGGAAGGGCACCACTTAGCCTGAGTGATGTGAAACCAGGATGGCAGTCTAGCAACTTTGATCACTGTTGAGGTTGCCAAGAATATCAGGTATGGGTCACTGTAACCTGGTTGTAGTCCTTGGAATGATTTGCTGTAACAGGATTTTAGTAAGTATATCAGTAGTTTCCCTGGTTGTGGGAAAGGCTTTTATGTATCCTGAAAAAGTATAAACAAAGTGAGAAGACAAAAGTCTTGACCAGGGTTGTCTGAGAAATTAGTGAATAAGAAAGGAAGGAGGTGGTCTAGTATCATTAAGGAGAGGTTTAGTAGCGATAACAGGTGTAAGCTCTTGAGACCTCAGTATCTGGGTCAGCCTGTAAACACAAGAGAATAAAAAGCATTTTTAAGATTTAGGACTGTAGAGTGAGTGGTGGAGGGAAGATTTGGCACCACTGGGTGGATTGGGAAGAAGCAGTCTGAGACCTGTACAAAATAGGGCCTGTTTGTATATGGTATAGGTTGACCCTTAATACCTCCTAGGGATCAAGGACTTACTATAGTGGCCTGAAAACTCAGGAAGAGCTCTGCATATATGGCCTCTATGTCCACAAGTATAGAGAATGTCTTACCTGAGACTTTTAGTGTGACTTGGACTCTGAGACGGACACCCATAAAGGGGGCTGTTGTTGGCCCTGAGCCACGTCAGTCTTCAGCAGCAAGTCTAAGCAGATCTGTCGGCGATGAATCTGGCAGTGTTGGCATTTCCTGTGAGGGTTGGAAATTAGGATGACTTACCCTCTTTCTGGTGGCTAGGACAGTCCAGTAGCCCTGGGGCAAGGTCTCAAAGGAATGCCAGGATGGGGCACTCTCTTGTCCAATGTCTTCTGCTGCATTTGAGGCATGGTCCATGGGGGGCCCAGGCAGCTCCACCTTGTGTCGATTTACCTGTCTCAGAACTCCAAGTGTCACAAGTGTTATGGTTATCTCTATTGTTGGAAATACAAAAAGCCATATTAAGATCTCTATGAGGTTTGAAGGTCAAGTTTTGCCTTTTTGTTTGGGATTTGGACTACAGTAGAAGGTATCTGTAGAATTAAGTAAGTGTGCAGGAGTCAAATATAATCAACAGGGTATTTATAATTTTAGTAATGACTTCCCATAAGGAAGACAGGTCCAGAGAATTTTAGGAATTGACATGTTATTTATATCATATATATGAGTATCTCTTTATGTTATTAAAATGTCTAATGCCATCTGATTTTTGGAGGATGACCTGTTTAATTTTTTACCTTTTTATTTAGGAGAGAAATTGGCTATGGTGTTATTTAATATCAGCTGAATATAGTTAATTATGGCTTGGTGGAGGGCTGAGCTAGCGCAGGCAGATAGGCTGGGAAAGGTTTAAGTTTGGCTTCTGCCACAGTGCCGGTTTTGCTGTTTTGCATATATCATACAACCCTTGTCTTGGAAAAGAGCTAGTGGTTCCCAGCAAAAGGAATTCATAATTATTTTTTAATTTTAGTTGTTAAACATGTAGATTGTATATCTCTAAGCATATATCTGGATCTAAAAGAAAACATTTGTCATGGCTGGAACACATACACACAAAAAAAGGCAGCAGAAACAATCTGAACTTTATATCTGAAAACACGAACAGCATCAGATCAACAATATAATGAGTTATCTGCTGCGCATGCTTGAGCTTGGGGGCGGGGACTGGTCTGGTGCACTCACAGAGCATGTCCAGTGTGGGGCAGTGCATGCAGAGTGAAGGCGGGGGAGGACCCAGACAGAAGTGCGTGGGCGGGGCTGGGACTGCCCCCAGAAACATGCAGTAACTGCAGGCCATGGGGGGCGGAGCTGGGAGGGAAGCTGGGATGCCTGTGAAGCTGGGGCTGCTCCTGGAGGTGCGGGTGGTGGGGAGCTGAGCCGCCATGTGGAGGAACCACTTGCAGGATGCATGGATTAGAGCATGGTGCCCTCATGAGAGCTGAGATACTGCACAGAATTGGGGCATGGCATGAAAGCCTAAAGCAGCAGTATCTCCTAACACTGTTTGGGCTGGAGCATGCTTGAGAAGTTAAAGTAGCCTGCGCATATCTCTCAACACTGTTTGGGTTCATTTTTTAAATCTCGGTGGACAATGGGTTGGTGTGGGGTGGGGGGGAGGGGAAGCAGGGAGGAAAGGAGACGCTGAGAAAGCTCTGAAAGGCTGCAAGGAAAGATGCTATTATCTGTTTAAGTGTGGGGTGGGGGAGGGATCCTGGAGGAGCGGGAAAGGACACACATTCCCAAAACAAAGGCTTAAAGATAGTTTTGTAAACTTGTCTCAGTGTGATAAGCCATGGATAGGTATGGTTTTTTTGGGGGGGAGACAGGAAGTGGTCCCCAACATAAAATCTGGTGTGGGGTCTAGCCCACAGAGTTATAGCCAGATGAGGCAACGGATCGTGTTCTGGTAAGTGTAAGTTGTCACTTTTTACTTATAGACCAATCAGTTATTATATGGTTCCAAAGCTTTGTAATAATTGGCCGTCACCAATATATACGAGTGGATTTCACATGGGTTTAGTAACAACTCTGCCCGTGAGAACTTCAAAAGCTCTGAGAGAGTCTCAGAGGATGTGAGTCTCTCAGTGTGGGCTGGCCCAGGAAAACTCTGCCTTGGGCTGTCCGAACCCAAAAGGACGTGAGAGTCTCCCAGTGTGGACACAGATTGGCCCAGAAAGACTCTGCCTTGAGCTATCTAAGGACACGAGAGCTTTATGTGAACCCACAGAAGGGGGAGAAAACCCACCTGGGGCCTGGCCTGTCAGCAATCTCCAGGGGGTTGCTCACCTGTGGTAAATTGGGTTGGTATTGTTTGTGAACCGGCAGTGACAAGTTTACAGCTCCCTAGTGTAGAAGTGAGGAATTAATGCAGGATGCAGTCCGGTCCTGGTCCTGAACGGCAGGGGACTCAAACTGGGTAAGCCCCAGGAGTCCCTCGTCTGCTGTTCCCGGTCAGGGAACCATGTGATAGAACTGTGGGGGATCGGCGGCGGCTGAAAAGATAAGAAGTATGAAATATAAATGACCTTTATTTTGAGAATGTGGGGAGAGACACCCCCGACCCCCTGGGGCGCGGCATCTCCCCCCACCCCAGGGTTGGTGATCTCTCCGTGGAACATGTGGAGTGGGGGCATATAAGTAGCCTAGGTTTGGGATGGAACCTGAGGGAGCATTAGGGATGCACAGGTAGCCCATTGGTCTTTGTTTGGTGCCATAGATAAAATTCCTAGGGGTGGGGGAGATAGGAACTCTTTGGTTCCACCTAAGGCTTTACCAGCTACAGTGTCCTGTCTGGGCCAGAACTCTTTCAGGATTCATGCACATGGGCTGAATTTCCCAGCAAAAGGCTGTGAGATGGGGATAAAAATTAAAATCCAGATAAGTGGTATTTTTAAGAAACATGTTGACAAACAGAAGTTCCAAGAGGACATTTGAAAACTGAAATTAAAAACCAACATATGTGGTTGAGAAGGAGGACTTGAATGTAGAAACAGTTATTAAAGGGTGTTATGTAATGGTGCACGAGAACCCACAGAGATTCAGTCATTGTCAATCTCAATAGGCGAGGAAGCCCAGCTGACAAACACTCCAAGCGTAATATCCAGGAAGACTCAGAGGGCTCACGGAAGCTCGGGCTGAGTGGGAAAGAGCGCCTATCCTCCCCAGAAGCTGAGTGTGTGCTCCCCTGTTGAGGAATGAATAGATGGATGGATGGATGGATGGATAGATGGATGACAGCCCCATGTGAGTTCCTTCTGGCCTGTACAACAAGGTCCAAACTCTTTGATTCACATCCATTAAAAACCCATTCCTGTTTACTTTATGAACAGGATTGGCCTTTTCTTCTTCTTCCTCCTCCTCCTCCTCGTCCTCTTCTTCTTCTTCTTTTTTTTTAAGACAGGGTCTCACTATGCAGTTCAGGCCATCCTTGAGCTCACTGTGTAGCCCAGGCTGGTCTTGAACTCACAACGATCCTCCCACCTCAGCCTTCTGAGTGCTGGGATTGCAGGCGTGAGCCACCACGCCCGGTTCCTTCTTCTTCTTTTTTGCCAACTGCACACTGGGCCACACACTAGACTTAGAAAGTGAAGTGGAGGCAGAGGCTCAGTGAGCTTCTGTCTCCTGGCCAGATCCTGGAGAACCAGGCCACACAACCCCTCTGAGGTGCCAGGTCTCAACTCCTGCACCCCGTCATGTGGCCTTCTTTAGAAAGAAGGCTTTTGCAGATCTGATAAAGTTAAGGACTTTGGGACCGTAACCTGGATTACTGGATGGCCCCTAATTCTAATCTGAGGACCTTTGCAGGAGGAAATGGCAATGTGAACACACAGCAGAGACAGTGGAAGGCCCAGGCCTTGGAGTGATGCAGCCATAAACCAAGGAGAGCTGGCTACCAGCAGAAGCTGGAAGAGGTAAGGAACAGATTCTTTCTGATTTGGGCCTTGCAATATTGACTGCAGACTTCCCGCCTGCAGACTGCTGAGAACATATTTTCCTATGCTGCTGAGTTGGGGCAGTGTGTGACTGCAGCTACAGGAAACTCAGAGACCCAGGCAGGTCACGCCAGAGCTATGGTCTGCTGTGGTCTGACATCCAGGCAAGCACGAGGATGAGGCTGGGTGGACACAGGGCAATCCCAACCCTTGGCAGAGTGCCCTTGGTGAAAACAGAACCAACCCTCTGGCACTTAGACAGATACCCATCAGATCAAGGAGTTGAGGTGCCGAATCACCTGTCTGAGTCCTAGCAGAACAAACAGGTTGAGCTGGGCATGGTGGCACATACCTGTGATCCTAGTACTTGGGAGGCTGAGGCAGGAGGATCATTGCAAAAGTGAGCTCAAGGCCAGCCTGAACTGCATAGCATGATCCTGTCTCAAACAAAACAAAGCACAAGCAAACAAACAGGCTCTATTGGGTGTTGGACCGGATTGAATGTTCCGGAGACTCAAGGTCCTCATGACCCCAGGACCTATAGTCTAGGGTTTTAAACTCACTGGCTTAAGAATGGGACAAGAGTGCCACCATGAGGTGTTCAGCCACATGGGGGACTCTTGGGAACCCTTGTTCCCAAAACTCAGGTGCCAGCCCAGGGATCTGCATTGTAACAGGGCCTCAGAGGACACAAGACTCTTGCGCCTCCAGCTGCAGAGCCAGACCTGTGACATGATGAATTCTGTGCAGCACCATGGCTTGGGTGCAGGCTTGGGGCAGCAGCCCGGGACCCTGGAGTCACAATGCGCAGTGATGAGGTCTCATGCAGAGGCAGGAGCGCATGGAAGAAGCCTTGCAGGGCTGAGGGCCTCTGCCCAGGCTGCACACAGAACCACGCTGGGGAAACTGGGCAGGAGTCTGGGGCAGAGAGGGCTTCATGGGGGCCCTGGGGATACAGCAAGCCCTGGGTCTCATTGGCCATGCTCCCTGCAAGCCTGTGCCTCCCACGCCACCCGCCTTTCTCTCTCTGCCTTAGAAACGTGAGCTGTGCCCACTCCACAGTAACCTGGGAATCTCAGTGCGTGTGGAGGGAGCGCTGGGGGTGGCTGGTGCTGGTCACATGGCGCTGCGTCACCGGCGGGGTGCCTGGTACCCACAAGCATTGTCTCAGGGCCCTGCACCCGCCCACATGTCGGGTTGTGACTGACTCATCCTGGAGGGCAGGGATCGACTGCCACCCAGCGTCTCCGTGAGTCACCAGGCTCTTTGGGAAGTTTCACGTGGGACTCGAGAGCCCCTGGGGGAGGAGGAGAACTTTGAGAAGGACTCATGCTGCTGGGAGAGAGGAGCAGGTCCCGGGCTCCCCACGTCCCCGCAGACCGTGGGTCCCTGGGCAGAGCTGGCTGAGATCCCCGCATAGTCACCCTCGCCTGCTGCCCTGGTTCAGGGCAGGGTGACAGTGAAACACGTGTAGGACCATGCAGCAGTGGCCAGGTCCCCAGCTGCGTCTGCACACGGTGACTGTAGTAGCACCAGTGGGTCGGGGACCCAGCACTGTGTATCCTAATGCTGTCTCGTCCTCCACAGGGGTGTGAAGTGCACATTACACACACACACCACAAACTCCCTCAGAGCCTCCCTGGGCACCAGGGCAAGAAGTGGAGGGTCCGTGGCACACCCCACCCCTGCCCTGAAGGGACCTGGAAGCTGGGGACAGCAGCCACCTGCAGGGGAGCAGCCATGCAAGCTGCAGATTCCTGGCAGCAGTCAGGGCAGGCTTCCTGGAGGAGGTGCCGATTTCACTCCACTCCTACTCTCTTATTTATTTTTATTTTATTTTATTTTTTTGGTACTGGGGATTGAACTCACAACCTAGCGCTTGCCAGGCAGGCACTTATGCCGCTGAGCTAAATCCCCAGCCTCTCTTCTCTTTTAAACTAAAAACAGACTTCACTCCTGCATTTTAGGTTCACAGTGTGAAGCCAAGTGGAGCATATGGAGGAGACCCACGACTGCCACCCCTCCTCCTGGCCACTCTGCCCCACAGCATCACTCTAGGCACAGGCCACACAATGACCCCGAGGCTTTGCCCAGATCCACACCATGCACCCGTGCGCACACGCTGCATTCTCTGGGTTCAGGGACAGGTACGTGGCAGGCGTTCTACTCAGTCATCAAAAACCACAGCGCATGTTTAACCCTTTGAAAATGCATTTCAGTAAAAGTCACACAGCCGTGGGTCCCCCCAGACCCTCCCTTGCCTCAGACACGCTCCTCCCGTCCTCCTTGCCACCTTCTGAGCAGCTCTGGATGCACTGTCGTGGCTGCCTCTGTCCTGAATCCATTCAAAATGTTTCCCTTCGTGGCCATGTTGGCTTTGGGGAAAGGACGGAAGCCCCGCGGTGCGCAGCTGGTCAGCAAGGTGTGTGGCACTGCTGTGTTTGTAGTAGAAGCACTGACTGTATGTTTGATCACAGAGCAGTGTCACCGCCCTGATCATCCTCTTCTGCTGCCCGTTCGGTCCGCCTCATCCTCCCCTGCGGCCCAGTCCGCCAACTCCCTGGACCCGCTAAGGTGGAAAGCACACTTTCTCTTGTGATCCGAGGCGAGTTCCCACTTTGCCAGCCCGCAGCTCCAGCTTCCCTCTCTCTCTGGCACCAAACCCAGCCCCGTGCCTGACACACCACTCCTGTGTTCTTTGCTATTCTGCTGAAGAGCATCACCTGGCTCCCAGGAGCAGAGGTGATGGCTGGGAGCTGCTGCAATCCCCCACCCACTCCCCTCGCCCACTCAGTGGACCCTGCACCCCGCGGGGATGTGGGGGGCCTGGGAGCTGACCCGTGGGGATGTGTCCAGCACAAGGTGGGACTGGTGGATGCTGGCCTCCTGCATCTCCATCCTCACACTGGGGCCACTGCATCCTTTTCTGAGTGTGTGTGACACCTCGTGCTTCCTTATGCCACAGGGCAATCCTGGGAGGTCGCCATGGTCCCCACTTGCACACCATGACCCAGGACCTGGAGGCTACGAGAGAGGAGGGTTTGGCCAGGGTTGCAGGGGGACGTTTTGTGATCCCACTGCCCCCAGCCTCTGGGGACAGTGACCAGCCATGCAAACCCTACCTGCCCACATCTGAAAATCAACAAGGGCACCAGTGGGCTTCAGGAGGCTCTGAGGAAGGTGACACACGTGTCCCAGCGCCTGTTCTGAACACGCGCCCAGGGTGTGGGCGGGAGCAGGGGCGGCAGCAGTGTCTCCTCCCTCTCCATGCCTGGGAAGTGCTTTCAGTCTTGAGTCCCTGATGTCATCTTTACAAAACTCAGAGCTGGTGGGAGAAGGAGTTTCTTGTTCAGCTTAGCAGGAAACAATAGAACAGTCTCAGCCTCACAGCACTTAAGCGCCGTCTGGAGGAGTGAAAATTGCCCAATTCAGAATCCTCCCCAAACTTTCCGGACCCCCACATGGCTTAGCAACAGCTGTCACCGTTACACAGCCACACGCTGGCATGGAGCTGGCCCACTGCGCTTCTGAGCCTTCCGGACAGAGTGACAAGGGAGAGACTGACCTGGAGTAGCCTGCCGACACAGGTCTCCTCTCCTCCCATTCTCCGTGCCACGGAAACTGTCACAGTCTGCTGCCACTCGCCCTGAGATGCTAGATGGCCTCAGGGGAGAAGAGGAGGGAACTGGGGGGCAGGAATGATCCGCTCTCGCCTTCGGGGTGCTGCCCTGGAATTCTGCACCCATGGACTGAATTCCAAGTTTTTCTTGGAGGAATGCTGCCCTGGTGGCCGCACTCAATTCTGCTGGCGTTTGTGCTCTGACACAGTGAGCAGAAGCCTCCATCCGCAGGGTGCATCTTCCCGTCATCCCCAAGCACAGCAGGGCAGTCTGACCTGGTAGGGGAGCAGAGACCCCTAGAGAATGCTGGGAATCCGGGACAGGAGCCTTGGGGACAGACATGCAGTGTCTCGGAATGAGCTCCAGGGACAGCTGCCTGGACGACACATGCAAGGAGCACCACGAAGTCCAGATGCAACCTATGGGCAGCTGGGACGGGGACCCTTTAATCCAGGTTCCTGAGAGGGGATACTGCCAGCTAGGACTTGCTCTTTTTCCTTTTAGTGCCATGAAGTGGTCCATCCTGGGTCACAGGTGCTGGGCAGCACAGGCAGGACTCAGACCCAACAGCCTGACCCGTGCGTTCCTCTGAGCCTCATGTGACACTTGAATGGCCTTCTTTGAGGCTCGGAAAGCACAGAGCCAGGGTCTGGTGGAGGCTCTGGCCTGAGGCCACACTGGACATGGCCAGTTTCACACCCCTACCATGGCTGAGGTGACTGAATGTTTCACAGGAGGGTGTCCAGGCTGCCTCTTGCCCCGCCTC
This sequence comes from Cavia porcellus, assembly GCF_034190915.1. NCBI lineage: Eukaryota > Metazoa > Chordata > Mammalia > Rodentia > Caviidae > Cavia > Cavia porcellus. The sequence continues at coordinate 70,289,739 of NW_026947501.1, read as the reverse complement.
TCTCTGGGGCACCAGCAGGTGACCTTGCAGAGCGGGTGGTCAGGCTCCGGGGTGAGATGGGAATCCGCCTGCAGCTGTGTCTCCCTCACCTGGGGCGTGGGAGGTGTGCTGAGTGGCTCTGCAGGGTTCTGCAAACTGCAGAGTCTCAGTCACACAGACGGGATGGAAAAGGCCTGCAGGCTGCTGCGAGCATCAGCATCGGGAATGGGCAGTAAACAAGGTGGCACCCAGAGAGTCGGGCAGCACTGGGCAGGCAGCTGAAGAAAGGACACTTGTGGGGACCCTGGGCCTGTGGCCCTGCTCGTGGCCCTTCCTCATCTCTGCTCCAAGTCATCTTCACTTGCCAGCCCTGACCACCACGTCCACACTCTCCAGGTCACCTCTCTCCATCCGTGGACTTGGGAGTGGGCACTGATATTATCACTCGTTGAATGACTGAATGAACATCTTCAAATCTTCCACTTTCACAGTGGTCAGGGTGACCTAAATCCAGACCTGTGCCGGTTTCCAAAGGTTTTGTTGATGGGTTTGGGTATTATCTGAATAATACTCAAAGTAAACCAAGAGCTGGGATGTAACTCAGGGGCACAAGTGCCTGCCTGGCAAGCACAAGGTCTTGAGTTTGATTCCTTGTACTAAACAAAGCCAAACGAAACAAAGTAGACCAAGAGAGACCCTAGCAGTTGTTGAAAAGCCACCACTGGGACAGTGGCATGTGCTGGCCCGTGTCTAGGGCACACTGCGTCCTCAGGTGCACGACTTCCAGGTCACAGCAGCAATGCTCCAGCAGTGGCGTGGAACAGTGTGGTGGGGCCAGTTCTCCTGCGTGGACCTGGGGCAGGTCCCAGTCATGCCGTCCTGAGTGTTCTCGGCAGGACTGGAGGTTTCCCCATCACTGGGGTGGGCCATGCAGAGTCTCAGGCCAACTCTGGGGGAGGTTTCAGAGGGCCTGCTTGATGTCCTGGGGCCTCTGCAGCTGCTGGACCTTGGCTTGCGCACACAGTCAGCTGCTTCACTCCAGGCCGGCAGGACCAGTGAGGTGCCTGCTCTCAAAACTCAGCACCCGGTACAGGAGCAGATGCTTTCATGAGTTAGTTTTGTGGGGGTCAAGGGAAGTGGGGATTCAGAGGCAAAGGAAGTGGTTTGACCTGGGGGTACAGGGAGGGCCAGCTGACAGCATGAGGTCCCTTCCTGTGTGGAGCCCTCATCCTTGAGTGGCCCCCAGACCTTCAGCCTGGCCATGCAACCCTGGGCCCCGTGGCCCTCCCCTTTCCTTTCCCTGGTCTTGTGGGTCCCAGTGCAAACCGAGCACACTCAGGTGCTGGGGCACTCTCTGCCCCATGATGCTCCTGACACCGACCCACCCTCCCCACGGAGTGGGCTCAGGTGGGATGTGCTATCTGCCTGGCCAGGTCCACTTGCCTGCTCACTGCTGCCCCCCATGTCCAGAGTGGTGCACAACAGCGCTGTGAACAGAGGGAAAAGGCTTAGGGCCGCAGGTGAGTCCCACGTCTGCAGGATGGCAAATGCCAGCCTGAAGAGTGCCAGCTGCCAACATCCCTGTGGTCAAGAAGCTGCTATGGGGGCTGGGGATTTAGCTCAGTAGCATAAGCACCTGCCTTGCAAGCAGGCAGTCGTGAGTTCGATCCTCGGTACCGATAAAAAAAAAGAAGAAGCAGCTGCTATGGGCTTGTGAGCAGGGCTGTCCAGGACCTAACTGTGTTCCACAGCAGGCCAGAGGTCTCCAGTCAATGTGTCTGGGGCCAAGCAGAGGTGCCGGGAGCAGACCCTGTTCTAGTTTTGCATTTATTTAGTTTTTGATTTTTTTGAGACAGGGTCTCACTATGTAGTTCTGGCTGGCCTTGAACTTACTACATAGCCCAGGCTGGTTTCAAATTCACAGCGATCTTCTTGCCTCAGCCTTCCAAGTGCTAAGATCACAGGCGTGTGCCATCACGCCCGGTCTGTGCTCTGTATCTCAGCAGAAACTCCAGGAGCATTAGGACCATGGTGGCCCCTGCAGCCTGCTCTGCTGTCCAAGGCTCGGAGCCCTGTGCTGGGCAGCTGGTCCTGGGCACTGAGAACCCAATCAGTTCTGGGCCCCTGGCCTTGCAAGGAGGCCTGAGCATTGGGCTGTGCGGGCTCTGGGGTGTAGGGAGCCGGTGCAGATGGAGACTCATCACGTGTGTGGGGCTGAAGCATGGCCAGCCCTGCAAACACAGGGAACAACAGAGCCAGGTAAACAAGCTGTTCCAGCTCCAAGAAGGCAGGGCGCAGCCAGCCAGGCAGACGGGTTGCTAGGCAGCAGGCTTGAAATTCACATGGTCCCCCTGAGTGTGTAGACAGAGGTGTAGCTGGGTGAGCAGTTCCCTTTCCCCAATCAGGAGAGTGAGGGCTCCACCTGACCCCAGCTTTTGTCTCCTCTGTATTTTCTCATCCTCTCAGGGTCCTTCACCCCAGGAACCTCAAGAGCCGCATGGGTCACAGCACTCGGCCCTCCCCTCCCCTGAACCTCAGTTTCCCCATCGGAGCTGTTGCGGGGTGATTGCCCTGATCACCTTTACCTCCCTGACCAGCCTCACACCGCTAGACACGAATGTGCATGGCCGCTGGGGTACTGGGGACTCAAAGCCCTGACTGGTCAGGTACCCCTGTTTCAGGAACAGAGTGGGGTGGGGTTCCAGGAGGAATCCGCCCTCTCCCACATTTCACGCTCCTGGTTTACACATGGAATAGCCAATCTGCGGCTCTGGTGCCCCCTGCCGGCCACACTTTGAATAACAGTTAGGCCTGACCCAAGGTGCCCAGCACTTGGGACTGTGCCTCCCAGCCTCTCGCAGGCCTGCAGATCCTCCTGCAATACCTGGCAGTTCAGGGATGAGTTCAGATTCTGCATTCGCAACCCACCCCCTGGCGATGTGGAGGGTGCTGAAGGAGTGAAGTGCTCCACTGCAGGAGCATCTGTATGATTTGAGGGGTGGCAGTTTGAGGCACCCAGTGCAAAATAAAAATGTAGGCACCTGGAGCAAAAAGTAGGGCAGAAAGTGCAGATAAAGAGGTAAAGTGGAAAGCTTTTCCCTAAAATTCTATTCCTGGCAGCTGTAATCCCGGCTATTAGATAGGCTGAGGCAGGAGGGTCACTAGTTTGAGACCATCTCGGGAAACTTAGAATTTGTCTCTAAACAAAAAGGGCTGGGGATATAGCTGAACGATAGGGCATTTGCCTGGTGTGTACTGTGTGTACTGTGCCCTGTGTTGTACTTTCCCAAAAAGGCCCCATGATGAAAAATGGGGCAAGATTCCTGAGATGAAAAAAGAACGGGGCAAAACGACACCATTTTAAGAAGAAGCGCTTTTATTTTAGCTGGCCCAGCGACACAGTTGTTATAACCTAAGGCCCCCTAACTATCGCCGTAAGGTCTGTTCTGTATAAGCCCACCTGCTGCTTCCCCTCCCCTTCTTCCTTCAAATCTACCTAGGTTAAGTTTTAACTTCCTAAAGGCCTGAGGTAATAGCTCCTGACAACCCGGGTCTTCCCTACCCGGTAGCCCGTCACAAATTGTGTTAATTACATTAGATTGCATTAGATTGTACATTCTTCACAAAAAATGGCTTTGTTTATATCATAGCAATACCTGTAACTTGGCCTTACTGTAAATGTGTGTTTTCCTTTCCCTCTGGGCAAAGGATTGATATGTTAATCAATGCTCTCCTCTGTAAAGAATTCTAAAATCTTACCTAATTGATATGTTAACCATTGTTGCCCTCTACAAATAGAACAGTTGTGGTGCTAAAGTAGGGTAACTAAGGTTGTTAATTGCTGTTAGACTTTTCTATTCTTTGCTAAGAAAAACAAGATTTCTTCTTATCTAAACTTGCTAGTATGCAGGGAGACTTGCAATTGCCGTTTCTGCTTTGTAGTGCGTCACACCCCCATCCCCCTCCTTACATTGTGTGACCAGCAGCTGTTTGTGGATTTACAAGATAAAAAGTCCTGACTTTTAGCTGTGAGGTGCGCAGTCTCCAAATTGGCTCCCGGATACTCGGAGACTCGTCACCAGGCCTGGATTTTACCTAATAAAGCCTTTGCTTCCCAAATTTTAATTTCTTGCTTCCTTGGATTTTATACTGGGGTCCGAGTTATCACACAGTGCAGATGGAGTTTGCAAAGCTGTACAATTGAGTAAGAATTTTGACTGATTTTTATAGTTCATTTATGATTAGCTCATTGATCATTAAGTACATAGTGATGAGAAACAGAAACAAGGTGGGCCTTTGTTCCCCTTTGCTTGAGGTCAGAGGCATTTCACAGTGGGTGGTTAGCCAGTTCATAGCCTTTAGTCTGCCAATTCCAGGAACATTTGTCTCTCATAAAGGGAACAATGGTTGACACAGCAAACAGGCTACTGGGGTGGGGGGCAACGGATGCATACAAAACAGCATGATGATGCGGTCAGTTAATTTATAACAAGTTTATAACAATGTGGTCGGTGCTCCACGTACGTGGTTACTAGGTCGATAAGCATAGAGCATAACACCCTGGGTTCAGTCCTAGGAATGTGATACTGCCAGCTGTGAGGGCACATGCCTGCAATCTCCTCTCAGCACTTAGAAGGCTGAGGCAGGAGGGTCACCATGAGTTCAAGGTCAGTCTGGCTATGCAGCGAGACTCAATTTAAAAAAATAATAATCCTGATGTGTAACAAACTTACACATTTTAGGAACAATATTTTGAGAATCATAATTTAGGTTTAACGATGCTTGGTTAGTGTGATAGCTTGATTTTAAGACTTTCCTGGCTCTCATTTCCTCCAAACCATTAAGTTCCAAGGTTCAGACTACCAGCACGTTCACTTTCCATCAGAAACACTGGGAGGGCTATCATCGCGCTGGCAGATGCAAGCTCACGAGCCACTTTCGGTCACTTCTCACTCTGACAGGGACTCTTCCGCAGTGCTGGCAGTGTGAACCTTGGAGTGGTTCAGTGGAAACACGGAAGTGTTCTAATGTCCCCCATGCGTTCTGCACACCCATGTCCTCTCTTAACTTGTGGACTCAGTTTACCACCCTGCAGTAGTCTCGACCTGTTCTGCTGGCCAGAGCTGTCTTCACACAGGACCTCGGGCACAGAGGTGCCCACTACCTCCCCCAGCACCACCAGCACCCCAGGCCTGGCTCCTGACACACCAAGGCTCGCAGTGTCTTGGTAGCATGAATGGATTTTCTGCTGCCCCTTGTCACTCAGAAAAGCTCAAGGATAAAGTGAAGAGTTTCAGGATAGTGACGACGTGGTGTTAACCCATCTGGATGGCCTTTTGGAGCGCGGACAGCGGAGCTGAGTACCCCAGGAGTCAAATACACTCCGGACTCAGCAGGTACTGTCAGCTGCAGGGCTCAGTCCTGGGTCTCCGGCCCGAGGATCGCCTGTCACTGGTCCTCAGGGCTGTCAGTCTCTGCTAGACCCCACCTAGAGTGACGAGGGGAAAGAGCCCAGGTGTGGGGCTCCCCTCTATTTAGTCCCAAATGTGGGTGATCAGACTTGGGGGAGGGGAGTTCTGTGGTGGGGCCAGGTAGGGTTTTTAAACTGTAGCCCACGACCTGTGAGGACATCCGGAAGTCAGTATGGTGGGCTGTGCCCAGCACTTGTAAGACATGAAACGGAGCACAGGTGAGACTGCGTCCTGGAGCAGGGTGAGTGCTGCTGGGCAGGGGTTTGGTCCTTGAGTCGGTGCCCGGTTCCCTGGGAAATGCATCTCTTCCTGGACCTACTTGTACAAAAGGTTGGACTTAGACAAGGATGTGACCGAGAGCCCGCCAGGTCACACCCTAGGGTACAGGCTCCTCCTGGTTGACAGGGAGCCTCCCCTTTGTCCAAGGGCAGTGCAGTCTTGCTTTGGGTCTCATCACCCCAGGGAATTGGATTCCCGGGGTACATTAACTGCACCCAGAAAGGCAGGTCTTGCAGCAGCCTGTCTGGGGTGCAGTGACCATCAGTCAGCAGCTGCATGTCAGGGAGCAGGCAGGCTCTGAGGGCTGCATTCCAGTGTCCTCTGTGTCCCCATCGCAGCGTCCTGAGGGCTTCAGCTTCCTCTAACCCTGACTCACGCCAGATTCGACCAGGGCGGAGGACAGGCTGGGGTCCTGCGGATGCCAGCTCACTGGCTGGGCATGCGCACACGGAGCGGTCCTCAGAAAGGACCCCAGGCCTGGAGCCTGCAGAAAGTGCACCTGCCTTCATCTATGCAGGGACCCCAGAGGGCATTGAGAGCCCCTTCCGTAGTGGAACACCGAGGTGTGGGGAGAAGCGCTTGCACGGCACCCCACCCCAGCTGAGGGGCCCCGGCAGTTGAGCCAGGGTGCTGGCTGCATCCTCTTGACATTCAGACCCGAAGTATGTGACCTTGCTAGTCTGCCTGCCTAGTGGTGGGTGGGGATGCGGAGGTGACAAAGGGGAAGAAGCTGGAGGTCCTGTGGCTTCGGGGACGGAGCCAAGGCTGCCTGAGGCACCCTCCTCCCCTCCTGCACCCTCCTTGCATCTACCCCATTACCTCCTGCTTCTCCTGATCTATGTTTTGTGGGGTTTTCTGAAAACACTCTGGTCCCAGGTGCCTGGAAGAAGATGCTACCCATGTGCTGTGTGTCCTGAGAGAAATCCTTGCCCCCTCTGGCACCAGCTGTCACATTGATGGAATGGAGAGGCCAAGCTAAATGAGCCCAGGGCTAGTCTGGTACCCATTTTTGGGTTGTCAGGTATGGCACAGGACACCCTACTGCATCTGAGTTCAGACACGTTTTGCCACATAAACATACCCCAGACATGGCATCCATTTACACAGTTATATGTTGGTCATCTGAAGCTTAGCTTTTTCCGGGGCCTTATAGTGTCCCTGGCTTTCCCTGCCAACCTATTCAGAGTCTCATTTGGACAATCTGTGTGTTCTTGGTGACCTGTCAAGGCAGGCCAGACAGGTCCTAGGGCGGCTCTGGAGGAGCAGCCAGTCTAGGGGTGAGGTGGAACATCCAACACAGAGACGGACAGGAGGTAAGAGGAAGGATGGCTGAACAGGAGCAGGGTGGCACAGAGGAGCTGGCCCTGAAAGAGAAGGATGCCCCTTCTCCTCCTCTGATGGCCCCGAGGCTGAAGCAGAGAGCCAGGCTTTCCCTGACCCAGCCAAGATGGAAAGTAAAGCCAGCCCTTTGCTCAGGCACCACCACCAAAGACCAGGCCTCTCTACCCATCTGTGCAGGGCCCGGTGTGCCACACATGTGGAACGACCTGCGGAAAGTTCCTGGTGCAATGCAGACTTACATGGCCCTGCTCTCTGCCTGCCCTATACTTTTCTGTTCCCTTTGTCTCTCACCCAACCCAAATTTTGCCTAGGGCAGCCACAATGTCAGCTAAAACTACATGTCCCAGCCTCCCTTGCAGCTGGGTGCAGCAAAGTGCCACCATTGCAATGCAGTGTGCCTTCTGGTTGGTGCCTTCTGGAAGCTCTTTACAAGGAGGCGGGGTGGTGGGGCACTTGCATTTTTCTGTCCCCTTTGCCTCCACGCTGCCTGAAGCACAGAAGTGGTGCTGGAGGTCGGGCAGCCATGCTGGGGGCTGGGCATAAGAACACCATACACCAGGGGAGCTATGTTGAAGGCAGGAGTGCCTGGCTCCTCCTAGCCTGCACTGCTCACTGCTGGGCTTTCCTTATGTGGCTCTGTGCTCTGACCAGGCCTCTGCTGCAGTCCCTGCTGCCCACACCGCTGTGCTGTGCAGGAGCCACCCGACCCTCATCCTGTTTCACAGTTGCACGCTCATTTGTGATGGCATCCTTTCAACAGAAGGCGCTTGTGCTCACCCCTGGACACCCCGGCCAGCCCTCACCCACCCTGTGCACACCTGCTGCATCTGCCTGGCCCAGGGCTTTCCTGGCCTGAGCCCACTTTGCCCGAAGCCTGCAGGTTGGAAGTAGAAAGAGGGAGCCCTCATCCCCCTTCTCCAATAGAGACTGTGGGGGCAGGGCAGTAAATGCCCCAGCACCTTGACAGTGGAGGCCCCACACTGGTGCCGGCTCCTCCCAGGGCCAGCTCTAGCCTGGATGACCCACCCTGTGTGGTTGTCCTCCTTCTGGATCTTCCTTCCTGGAGTTGCCTCCAAAAGAACCCACTTGCCTGCAAATCCTGCTTTCAGGGTTGGCTTCCAGAGGACCCCACTGGAACATGTTAGGAGCCAATGAGAATGGGGGACTGTCTTAGAATCCAATGGAGAAAACCAAAGTGTCCCCAAGTCCCTGAGCTGGATTGTAAGAGGAGGGGTGGGTCAAATTCACAGCCCCAGAAGCCACAGCCAGAGGTGTTCCTGGTTCCCCGCGGCTGCTCAGCCCAAGTGCCTACTGAGGGAGACCACTGGAGACAGACAGCACTCCACCCAGGTCGTGGGTCACTCTGTGGACTTGGTCTCCTTCCTCGGACAGACACAGGACACAGGCGAAGGCTGCTGCTCACATATAGTTTATTCCTCTCTGCCTGACTGTCCCTCTGAGGCCCTGAGACCTTCTGCCCTCTCCCACCGGGGTGCCTGGGGCACATCCTGGGGTCCCATGGGTGCTGCCCTGGGACTGGGCTTCATGCTGCAGAGTCAGGAGGGGAGCAAAACAGCACAGGACCATGCACAAAGGACCCTGCTCATTAGTCCCTGCTCCTGTCCCCAGTGGTGCAAAGCTGTCATGCTCTGCAGCTGGGACAGAGCTCAGAGCCCTGCTGTGACTGCGTTTGGAAGGATGAGCCCTCCCCACACCCCTCGGGCCCAAAGCGAAGGTGGCAGGAGAGTGTCACCCTGCACCCCTGAGTGACCCGGGTGCCACCCCTTTGAGCTCTGTGAGCTCACAAGGCCCAGTCCAGGGCATGCAGGTGGGAGTTGCTCAGAGATGCACGAACTGAAGCGGGTGGGGCCTCGAGGGCACAGGAAGTAAGTGATTGGAGTCGAGAAGGAACGGGAGCCAGGGTGCTTGTTGGACATCACTGAAGGCGTCCAGAGGGCCGCTTCTTCCACATTGCACAGGCCCAGTCCGGCTCCAGCACCAGAAGGACACTCACAAAAGCACACCTGGGTGACAGCCAGCCCCTCCTGGCATCCCACCTGTCCCCAGAGTGCCCAGGGTCACCACTGCAGGACACAGAGCTGGGTCTCAGAAAAGAGACCACAGCACCCTGACATTTTCCATGCCAGGGGTCCTCATCTCTGCAGCCCCAGCCTGGTGCCCAGCTTTGGGCTGACACCCATGGTCACTGCACTGGGGAGGACCTATCAGTGCTGTTACCGCATCCCTAGCAGCCAGTGTGAGCTGGGATGCATGGGCCACGTGGGATGTTTGTTGAATGAAAGAAAGAAAGAATGGCCACATATGTGGGCCAGAGACTGGACAGATAGGAGTCTCGGCCAGGGCTTCCTGAACCACAGGGAAGAGGAGGGCAAGCAGGAGGTGGTCAGTGCCCGCATGTCCGGCTCACCTGTATCCGCCGCCTGCAGGCCGAAGCAGGACAGCAGCAGCAGCAAGTTAAGGTTCTCCAGCTCCTTCTGCAGCACCAGCCCGCACGTCCGCAGCCCGGCCAGCTCCACCTCCAGTCTCTGCTGCTGGCTCTGCGTGCGTGGGGCCAGGGCACAGGCAGACAATGGGCAGATGGGCGGACAGGTGGACAGGAGGATCCAAACGTGACAGGGGAGGCAAGCAGACAGGGGGTCAGTACCCGAGACACAAGCAGGGAGTAAACTCTGAATGAGGAACTGCAGAAGTGACGGAGCAGCACAGGACAGCTCGGTGGTTAGGTGAGTAGACAGACAGACAGACAGACAGTAAGTGGGTCAGCAACAGAGGCCTCGAGGAGGCAGCCAGTGCGGGCTGGAGGAAGGCTCAGGGGCTCAGGAGCCACCTGACTTCAGCTCCACTTGCAGAGCCTCAAAGGCAGACATGGGGGACCCTAATCTCGGGGCCGCCCTGGGATGATCACAGCCTATAGGCTGGGCTCTCGAGAACCGGCACCTGCTGGGCCCTCCCCGCACACCACCTCTGCCCCCCACCCCGTCATCCTGGGGGTGACAGAGTTGCCTCTGGGGGCTCAGCCAGGTGGAGCATCGTGCTAAGAGGGTGACAGACCCTGAGGGACGTGGGGAACAGGGTCTGCTTTTTGGCTTAACATTCAGGCAGTGCTCCTCTGCTTTCTTTAACAAGCGCAGGGGAAAGAGTGAACCATACTCTGGGAAAAGGCTTCCCACGGAGTCTGGAGCACACAGAGGTCTTCGATGAAGGGGCTATTAGGGGAATGTGACCAGGTCATGCTCCAGAGGAGTGCTGGGTGCTGGGTACTTGTCAGGTACTGTGCTGAGTACTCATGCGAGCCTGCTCATCCATGGCTACTCTGGCTTCTGGGGCCACTCTGAGGCCACTATTGGGTGACAGGCAGTGGGGAAGACAGGTGCCTGCAGCCACAGTTACAAAAGGCACAGCCAGCAGTGGAGGCACAGATGGTCGCAGGCACCTCCAAGGGGCAGTGGGACTGTCGTGGTGGGAGCTGCCGCCAGCGGGCAGAATGCCAGGTGGCATCATGTGTGGTCACGTGGCCAGCTCAGGTGTATCTCTGAGCAGTGGAGACGTGGAGGGATCAGACGTGCACTGTTTTGTTTTGTGTCTCGCTGTGCAGCCCAGGCTGGCCTGGAACTCACGGCAGTCCTCCTGCCTGTCTCCTGGGTGCTGGGATGACAGGCACACGTCCCTCGCCCGGCTGACTTCCTTTCCGAAGGACACATAAGGCACACATGGGGGCAGGCGACGGGCACCAGGATTTGCAACACTTTTCATTTGGGTGTTTTGGGTGCCAAAGGCAAAGCCAGGGCCTTGCATGGCGGAGCCCCAAGCGTCACTTTTAGGGACCACTGCTCTGCACCCTCAGTTCTCTGAGCACCCGTGGCAGCAGGCGCGCCCCCTCGCCCGCTCCGCCCCAGTTCGCACCTGAAACTCTGCCAGCTGCCTCTGAAGGGCCTCCTGCTCCGCCTGGGCTCTTTCCAGGGTGCTGCGCAGCTCCCCCAGCTCGAATTCCTTCACTGAGACCAAAGGCGAGAGAGGTGTCAGCCCCTCTCAGCCAAGCCTCCCACTCCCTGCTGTACAGCCCGGGCCAGTCCTTGGGCCAGTTCCTTGGCTTTTTGTGCTGTACTTTTGGTATCTTCAGAGGGTGGTGCAAGGTGCGACCAGTGCCTCCCTCACTCAGGCCAGGGCCGAGCCCATGGCACCCACGAATAGCCACTCAGGGGTATTCGTTCTTTCTTCTGGGAACACAAGGAGATGTGGGTGCGTGGGGAAATGGGGCCGGCACACAGCAGAATAAAGAACCACAGACCCTGGCACCATTCATGTGAGTGAGTGCGGGATCCCGCATCTACACAGCGCCGGCTGGGGGCTGGGAGGAGCACAGGCTTGAAGCCGGCAGCCTGGCCCTACACCTCCGCCAGCTGTGTGAGAGAGAATGAGCTCCAGCTGCTCTGCCCCCTCTAAGTGGCGGGTGCCACTGTGCACCCGCAGCTCCTTCCCCCGAAGGGCGGTGTCACCTGCACGCCAGCCCTGCCTGGCTCCCTGGCCCCAGCTCGCCTGTGCCTAGAGTCATTTCCCATTCTTTCTCCCTTGCTCCTCCTGAAGTAGGGCTCCCACCTGGACCCTGAAACCCTGAGCTCCAAATGGGCCGGGAGCGGGGACCCTGCCACTCACTGTTCAGCAGTTTCCAGATAAATTCTTGCCAGAAGCGCAGGTCGAGGGAGGCAAAGCTCTTCCCTGGAGCCAGAGCCCCAAGCCCAAGCACACTGGCACCCTCGGCTTCCTCCTCTGACTCAGCTGGGTGCAAATCCTGGCTTTCCTCTTCCTCTGGAGGTTCCAGGTGTCTCAGGTACTCGGCCGAGTCCTTCTCGAATTCCCCTGAAGAGCAAAGGGCTTTATGGCAGAGCACAGCCCTCCGAGGGCACGGAATGGGCAGCAAGTGTCAAGCCAGCCTCTGTTGGCTCCACTGTGGGTCTCCAGTGGCGGGCAGAGGATGGGCAAGCCAGGCACCAAGGCCTGGGGACCGAAGCAGCAGGGGGGACTTCTCTCTACAATGAATTAATCAGGCAATAGCATCCCGTCTAGAACTGGGCGCTGAGAGCCAGCAATAGGAGTGAGCTGCCAAGAGGCATTAGAAGCCTGTGGAGAGGTGAAGAGGAGGAGAGGGAGGAGGGAAGCAAAGGGCAGGGGCTGCGTGGTCACCAGGGATGGCTTCCTGGGCTGGTGGCAGTTGAGCCAAGGCCATGTCTGTGCATGGAGAGAGTGCAGAGCGGGGACTGGTTCCTGGGCCCGGAGGATGGGGAGGGAGCGAGGTCAGTGAGGCAAAGTCCCAGCAGACAGGAGGGGCAGGCAGTGGTGAACGCACAGCAGGCGTGGTTAATAACCACAGATGGTGCGCCCCAAAGTGCTGGAGGAGGGGGTTCCCCAGGTTCTGTTCCCCGGGAAACAGCACTGCTTAAGGAGGCAGCGGTGGGGTCGACCCGCAGCTGAGGGGGCTCCGCCCGTGCATCTATGCGGTGTGCACTGCGCCCAGAAACAGCTACGCCCGTTCCGTGTCAATAGGAAGAGAAACCTAAATGGAGCTATCGACCGGGGGCCCCCAATGTTGAGTGAGGCCCACGGGCCCTGGGCCGAGTCCTGAGACTGTGCGGAGACAGAAGGGGCCAGGCTGGGGAGCAGTGCAGTGGCGACGCTGGGGTCCCCAGCAGGACGCAGTCACCTGTGAGGTTGTGCAGGTGCTGCCGGCCGAGCAGGTGCTCCCTCTTGTTGTGCCGGGAGCTGAAGCACTGGTGGCAGGTGCGGCAGTGCAGGTCCCCGTCTCCCGTGCCCTGGGGGTGGGAAGGGGTGCTGGTGAGCAGGAGAGCTGGGGCGCGAACCCCAGAGCACAGCCAGCCCCATGTGAGGCCTTCTGGGCACACCCGAGAACTGCAGTCCCCTCATGGTGTGTGTGTGGGGGAGACTGGCAGGCTTGCGGCAGGAGAGCTCACCTCCATCCTAAACCACAGCGACCTCTGCGACCAGAACGTGTCCTCTGGGCACCAACCCTAGTTGCGTGTGGACACACAGAGTATTTCTGGGTGCGTTTTGCTTACAGCAGATGTCCCTGGGTGTGGGGCTGGACCCGTGGGCTGGGGTGCAGGCCTGCCTGGGAGAGGACCCACCTCTTGCTGAATTGTTTACATATTTTTCTTAGAAAGGTTCTCACTATATTTCCCAGGCTGGCCCCAAACTTAATGATCCTCCTGCCTCAGCTGCCCAGGGCCTGAAATCACAAGTGTTTACCACCATGACCTGCAGCAGATTCTTTGCTTTTTCTTCTTTTTTTGAGACTAGGTCTTGCTGTGTAGTTCAGGCTGGCCTTGAACTCACTATGTAGCCCAGGCTGTTCTCAAACTCATGGTGATTATCCTGCCTCAGCCTCCCAGGGGCTGGGATCACAGGTGTGAGCATGCCTGGCTTCTTTGCATTTTAAATGATGAACAAGTATTATTTTTTTTTTTGTCTTTTTTCCTTTTTATCGGTACCGAGGATCGAACTCACAACTGCCTGCTTACAAGGCTGGTGTTTATGCCGCTGAGCTAAATCCCCAGCCCCACAAGTATTATTTTTAAATGAGACCTCGTTGGTTAAAAAGCATCTGTAACTGTCTACATCTGCAAACCAGTTGTGAAAGTTGCTAGAATGAAGACGGAGCCACTTTTGTAAAGCAGTCACCAAACATAAGTACAAGAAATGGGAAATCAGGAAAGAAGGGACTTCGTGGTTATTATACCCGATGACAAGAGGCCACAAAAGACCCTGCATGGAGGACGCCACAGGGGCCCTCTGTGCACACACAGGGGCTTGGGGGCTATTCCAGATCCGACCGCTGCAGAGCATACGCAGCACCTCAACGCCGCTTCTCCGGGGGTCCTTCTGCTGCCCAGTGTTACAACTATGATGTAGCTCCCAGCCACAGACCAGGTACAGCATGGGGAGGAATCAGCGGCCGCTGCCTTCTCTGTCTGATACCTCCATCCACCACGAGGGGGCGCCACCGTACCATGCATTCTCCCCAGGGAGGACAGGAGGACAGCGCCCCGCGGGACACCGAGGGCCTCCAGGCCTGCAGCCATGCGGGATGGGTAGAGAAGGGCTCAGAGGGTATTCTTTTGGTATATCTGAAGCCCTTTTCTTTTTTTGGTTTCAGACAGAGTCTCACTAAGTCTATGCTGCCCAGGCTGGGCTCAAACTTGTGTGGTCCTCCTGCCTCAGCCTCCCAGAAAGCTGGGGTGTGCTCCCCAAGGCCAGCTTCTATGGACTCTTCACTGACGCCGGCTCAGGATCGCTGCCCTCTGGCAAGAAAGCCTGGTGAGCCCAGCAGCTGGGCTGTGCCCTGGCCAGCGCAGGTCCTGTGCTGTGTGTGTCCCGGCCTGGCACTGCTGCAACCCACCTCCACCCACTTGCGACCCCAAGCGACAGCAGTGTATTCGCCCTCAGTTCTGGAGGCTGGAGCCCCAGATCGGTGTGACTGGGCTGGGGTGCAGGTGTGGGGCCCTCTCCCTGGGGGTCGGGGCAGAGACCAGTCTCTCTGGAGACGCCATTCTGATGGTCTCTGGGGTCACCTGGGCTTCCTCTCTGTGTCCAGTCTGCCTGACACTGATGGCAGTGGGAAGGCCCAGCCCAAGAGCCTTAACTTTATTACCCCCTCAAAGAGGACCCCGTGGCCAAGCCGGGGATGGGGACGGGATACCTTCCAGCCTACCGTGATTGCCTGCCCCAGACACTCACGTCGATGGCTGAGAAGTCCAGCTGCTCGCTCTCTACTGCGTCTCCTGGGGTCCCTGGGCATGGGGGAGACACAAAGGTCATGGGTGAGACCAGAGATTGCCTGGCAGCACCCTCTGGCCACAGCTGTTCCCTCAGGGGTCTTGGCTGCCTGCTCGGCTCCAGACCTGGTGAACACCCCACAAACCACATCTAATGCCTGGCCGGCTGTGGTGTGTGGAGGAGGCAGGAACCAGGTCATTTATCTGGGCAGCAGACTTTGGGGGACACTGTGTTCTATTTTATGGCTTTTTAAGTCTATTCTGATGATCATGATTATGTGTTTACATAGGAAATGTGAAAAAAGTTACCATATCTTAAATGAGGCAGTGACGCATTTTAATTGTTTAAGGCCAGGCAGTGTTCCTTGGAGTGGCCTTTCCTCGTGACATGTCAGTTTTATTTTTGGAACCAGGAATCGAACTCATGACCTGGTGCTTGCCGGGTAGGTCCTCATGCTGCTGAGTTACATCCCTGCTCCTAATGGGACAAGATCACAGTCTACACACAGAGCAAGGAGGGGCCACGGGGCCTCGCTGCAAATGAAGAACTAAGCAGGATGAGGGCACTCAGCTCCCAGGCCAGGCACATCAAGGTGCAGGCCTGGGCAGAGGGTCCACCCCCTGGCCACCGCAGAGGAGGTGAGAGGGCTCAGGTCCTTCTGGGACCCAACCTTACAACTATGACAGTGACAGATGAATGGAGACCAGGTACGGGGGCCTCAGCTATGGCTGACCCATTTGCTGGACCGGTTTCCAGATGATGCCGAGTGGAAACCCACAAGGTACAATGGACCAGGATGTTGCCGCCTCTGACCAACCTGGCCCTTGCATTGTTTTTATTAATGAAACTATTGGCCCCCAGCCACGCTCCTTTGCTTACACAGCATCTGGGGCTGAGGCAGGGTGCTGCCAGCCTGCAGGCTGGTGAGTGCTGCACGGGCACAGGGCTGGGCGCCACCAGCGTGGTCCAGGTAGCTGCATCTGCGGTGGCAGCTGCCCAGAGTATGTGAGAGACGCAGATCCCTGGACCCGGCCCTGAGCAGCGGATTGGAGCCTGCCTGTTAAGGGGCCCCACGGCTGCGTGCATGGTGGAGGAACAGCTGCCCGCTTCCTGAGTGGCCAAGGCCCCTGGCGAGGGCTGTTTCCGGCCCTGGCCGCTGGAGGGAGCCAGACGCCTCCCCTCTCAGGTTCAGGGTGGGCTGAACCCTGGGGAGGAGCAGTGTTCCTCTTGGGCAGCAGGAAGGCGGGTTTTCAAAGGCCGGACTCCAGTGGACATTGAGTGGCTGCTCACAGGGAGGCCGAGACCCGCCCCACTCACCGCAAAGAGCCTCGTGGGCCGCCCGCCTCCGCAGGAAGGCCCGGTAGGCCTCGGAGCTCTGGTAGGCCTGCAGCTCGCGGATGTAGCGCTGTTTATCCTCATCAGCTTGGTAAATGTACCTCTGGAAGAAGTGGACAGAAATTCTGAGACCCGCTTGAGCTGGGGCCTGGTGCTCCCACCCAACCCGCCAGGCGCTCTTTAGGATGTTTCAAGAAGCAGTGCTCAGCTTCCACTTGCACACCCCCAGGGACGAGAGTCGCATCACCTTCCAACAAGTTTTTTCCTTGTTTCAAGAACTCAGAAATCAGAAACTTTCCCTTCCATTCTGCTGGGCCAGGCTGGAGGGCCTCAGGGAAGGCGGTACTGCCAGTTTTTCCTCTGAGGATACTAGACTGGTTTTAAATTAGTGTTTTTCTGGTACTGAGAGTTGAACCCAGGGCCTTCACACTCACTACACCCTCAGCGCTTTTTGTTTAGCCGACTTTATTTAGCTTCTCCCTATGTCACACAGGCTGGGTTCAAATCTGGACCCCTCCAGCCTCAGCCTCCCAGAGTGCTGGGGTTAGTGCCACCACGCTGGCTAAGGACACTGGACTTCCACAGGATTGTCACTCGTGCACACTGGAGCTCTTTACTCCATGCAGGGCCTGGGGCGGGCCCCGTGATACTGAGATGAATCAGACCGAGCCCCAAGTCTGAGGACACTCCCCGAGCTGTCCCAGCCTCCTCCTCCGCCTCCCCTGGTCAAATCCCACTCATCCCTCCACACCTGCCACAGAATAGCCATATCCTGAGAGGCCTCTGTGATGTCTCCAGCCCCTGGCAGACCACAGTTCCTGGTCCCCTGCCCTGGATTGCATGTGTCACCCAGGGACTGGGGCTGAAAGGAGGGCTGTGGCTGCTTCCCAGTTGTAGAGGAGGCCCAGGCTGGCGTCTGGGACACTAGTGGGTAGTGGTCAGTAGACTGAGGGACAGCTAGGGACAGCCAAGGTCCTCCCTGAGAATGCTTGTCGGCCACATGAGATGCATAACAATATTTTATGCACCGGATATTCTGATGTAAATGGTCCTGGAAACCTGGGCTGTGGACACTTCCTAGGCTGCCTCTTCCCTTGGGCCCTTGTCCCACTCCTATAGGGACTGGCGCCAGCCGAGTGGACAGCCAATGGTGGTGTCAGGCAGAGCCCCCAGGCTGGGAACAGGGGCTTCTGAAACTGTGGCAGCAGCCAGAGACCCTGCATCTCCCATGGGAGGCTCTGGGCCTCACTAAGTGACAGCTCCCTGTGCTCCGAGGTCAAAGCCAGCTGTCATCTGTCCCTGCCAGTGGTCTGGAAATGCTAGGGGCTCAAGTCACAGAGACAGCAAGACGAACCGTCCCCACCTGGCGCTGACCACAGCAGCCAGGCTTGACGTGTTTCATATTTAGTGTGTGCTCAGGTGACCCATGTTGTCAATGTGCACACGTGACCCTGAGCGTGTGTATATGTAACTCTGTGTGCCTGACCCCTCACCCACAATGAGCGTTTTTGCAGCAGGAAGGCAAACCGTGAGTTTATGCCCAACACAAGCGGTAACTGAGGAGATAAAAGGAGCCCATATCAGGGCCCTGTGGGTGACGCCTAGGAATGCGGCTGAGGGAGGGAGCGGGATGGGGGAAGGCGCAGACTTTGGGATCCGATATCTTTGTAAAGAGTCCTGGAAGGCTTCCAGGAGGAGGTGACACTGGGCCAGGCAGGGCTTGATCTGAAGGGGGATTGCCAGAAGGGAGGGGCGGCAGAAGTGACAGTGGTGCTAAAGGGCTTTGCATCCCCCAAGTTGACATTTGCTTCCCATGGCCCCAGCACACACTTCCGGGCGGGGCGGGGACACCAGGTGGCCTCTGACTGCTCACCCTTGCTCACACTCACGCTCATGCTCTATGCACGGGGCTCTGTCTCCTGGCCCTGTGTCACTCAGGACACCGCACTGCATCTCCTCACTCCCAGCTGTGTCCCCAGCGGCTAGCAGGCACACACCAAGCACCCACGAATATTCGAACAAAACTGAACAAGTGACTCCAAGTGAACAAAACTGTACCAAGCCTTGCGGGGGGGGGGGGGGGGGAGAGCGAGTCCCCTTTGCTCTGTCCCGGAACTCCTGCATGGATCAGACAACTCACTACATTCCAGGGATGCCTCAGGCTGTTGGGAGGCTACAAAAGCCATGGGAGCTGGGTGTGTGGGGCGCACCTGTAATCCCAGCACTGAGAGAAGCTGGGGCAGGAGGATCGAAAGTACAGCCAACCTGACACTCAGGACTCAGTGAGACACCGACTCAACAATGGGGCTGGAGATGCAGCTCAATGTGGAGGCCCTGGGTTCAGTTCCCGATACTTAAAAAATAAAAAGTAAAAAGCAAGAGGAACCAGTCAGTGCTCAGAGGGGTAGGAGAGGGGCACCTGGCACCTGCAGTCTGGAGAGACCCCCGCCCTCAGGGTGGACACAGGGACTGGAAGCCACAGGCCCCGCTTGAGGCTGCAGCAGCCAGGCCTTTGCAGACAGGGACCCTCTGCACACTGGGGAGAAAAGGACTCACTTGCTTCCTCTCCTGAGGCAGCTGTGCCCACTGGGTGGCCAGCAGTTTCGTTATTTCCGTGAAAGGCAGGTCAGGGTGTTCGGCCTGCAGCTGGCTTCTCTGCTCATTTAGGAAAATCACGTACCTGCGCAGGAAAGAAAGATACAGCCACTGGGAGGGGTCAGCGGGTCTGGACACTGGGTCCACTGTCTAGTTTGTCTGCGTTTTCAGTCTAGCACAAGGGAGGTCAGATCTAGGGAGGATGGCACTCATGCGGCTGCCTCACCCAGAGCCTGATGAAAGCCCAAGAGCCCAGGGGGTGCTGCAGGGGACAGGGAGGCCTGGTATGACAGGGGACAGTTTCAGAGCCCATGTTGTCTTCCATGGGCAAGTTGTTTAGCCCACACAAGCCTCAGTTTCTTCCTCTGTAGCATGGGCACAATGCCATCTGCTCGCAGCCTAGTCCTCCAGGTGCGGGTCTGCCACCCTCGTGAGCAAGGAGACAGAGAGAGGTGGGGACCACACCAGTCTCAGACCGGAAGGCCCACCCCTGGGTGGCACAGGAACCCAGGAAGTGCAGAACTGGGTGTGCACTGAGGCAAAGAGAAACAGGCTTCCAGAGCAGGAAGGGGACTCTCGGGGCGGTGACAGCAGCTGTCCAGAGCCTCACTGCTGCAGCACAAGATGCAGAGGATGAGGAACCGGCAAGGCACAAAGATCTTGGGGTGCTGGGAAGGGGGTGGGACCTTGCTGAAGGTCAATCGGCTTGCCACAGCCATGGGGCACCTGTGCTGCAACCCCAGAGTGGAGACCAGTGACCCAGGCCCAGACCCACTGACCCCGAGCTCCCCACCCTTCCATCTGTGACCCGGGTCCAGCCCTTCCGGTTCCAGCACCAGCTCGATCCAAAGCTGGAACATCAGCCCACCTATGTGTCCCTCCAGATGAGCAGCCCTAAAGAAACAGGATGTGAGAGAACTCCGCCCAGGCTACACCGTGAGCCCTGGCTGTGACCTGCACTTTGGTCAGCAGCCTCTTCCCACACCTCACCCTGTCGTGGGTGCTCGGGGCACAGACAGGTCCCTGGAGGGCTTCCTCTTCTTGCCTTTTGGCCACCCTCCTTTCCGTTTCTGAAACACAGCCACAGAGAAAGACCTCAGGTCATGACCAGCACTTGGCATGCTCTCATTGTCACCTATGACAATGAGAGTTTAGTGACAGGGTCCTCTGCACAGTGGTGGCTGCACCGAAGTCCTCTGCAGGACTCTGCTCTACATAGAGCAAGAGTGAGCACCTCCTAGAGGGGAAACTGAGGCACAGAGATGAAACAGCTGCTCAGCATCACCCAGCAAGTGTGGGAGTCAGGACTTTGCTTCCTGTCCAAGTGGCACAATGGTCACCATGCACAGACAAGAAACTGATCACGGGGTAAATCATTTGGGTCACAGTAGGTCAGGACCCAGCCTTGGCAGAGGGGTACAGGGGCACAGGGGGCAAGGAGCCGACAGCTGAGCTTCAGCAATGCTCACCTAGGGTCTATGTATCAGCCCTGCCACTTACCTGCACCGTGCCATTCTGCAAATTAGTAACAGCTCAGTGCCTCAGTTTCCCCATTTGCACAGAGGATCATGGCTATCCCTACCTCACCGGTACAATGAGGGTGAACTGTGGTATTAGTCACACAGTCCTGAGATCAGAGAAGGGAAACCCTCTCTGAGTGCAGGCTGTCACATGACACAGAATCCTCTCCCAGGAAGGCCAGTGGGCAGGCAGGACACCAGGTCCCAGCCCCAACTTGCCCAGGCAGGTGACAGGAGCCTCACTACAGTAGGGGCCCTTGCCGTGCTCCGGGCCCACAGGCTGAATGAGCACAGGTCCAGCTTCCATCTAATGGAGGAGGCCCGAGCTACACAAAGAACTGCACCCCATCACTTACTGCAGGGCTCCAGGCCCTGGGTTGCCAGACTGAGTCCCCTGTTCTCAGAGCCCAGCCTAGATTTCCCTAACCAAGTACCCTCTGTGCCCCAAATGGTGGAGAGTAATCAAACGGCGGCCTAACACTCTCTGTCGCCATGGACAGCTTCCTCTGAGTTTCTGGGCTCATGCCCAGCCACACCTACCTTGGCCTTGCCCAGGCTGAAAATGCAGAGCAAGCCACTGCCAGGCTGGATGTGCCAGGGCTGGAAGTACAGAGGCGGCCAGGCCATGCTGGTCTGGGCAGCAGGGAGCATCTGGGCTCAGGTAGCAGCAGGGCAGAGCTTGGGCCGGCCAGAGGCACATAGCCAGGTGGTGACCACATGTGTTAAGGAGATAAGGCTGGGGAGGCACCAGACTCTGAGCACATGACCAGTGCTCCATGAGGGCCACTGCCACTCACTCCAAAGCCAAGATGGTGCTGATTAGCAGCGCTGACGAGGAAGGCAGTGCAGAACGGCCTTCAGCACCATGGACAGCCCCCGGCCCCTGCCGGCCCTGATCTCCTCTGGTGACTACTGACAAGTCTCCACGTGTGTGGTCACCTGGGGCTTTAACACATGCACATCCTGGACCTGACCCTCCTGTTCCCCACTTGAAGCAAATGCCATGTTGCAGGAAATCACTTGGATGATGTGATGGAGACCCTGACAGGCATGGCCAGGCCCTGAGCCCACAGCATGATCACAGCTTCCATTAGACCTGGTGCCTCCACCCACAGCCTGGGCACAAGCGGCACCCAGATCATGCAGTCACCTTGTCCTCTTCATTTTAACGCCCCACAGCCTGCTAACATCCATCAGACATCGAAACGAATGGGCTGATCACTGCACGGCCATCCCGGGCCCTCGTGTCAGTCTTTTCACGAAGAAAGTCCTTCCCAAGAGTTTCTGAGTTTCCCCAGAAACCTCGGTGACTGACACAAAAGCCCCAGGAGGCTCAGGGATCTTTTTCCGAGAAGCTCTCATTCTTGCTGAACGTCTCAGCGGGCTTTTAGGAAACTGCCTCTGCCCCGAGCCCAGCCAGGCAGCAGACGTGGGCTCAGCTCAGAGCAGGGTCACACGTAGGCAGCACAGCCACGCACTCCGCACATTGGCTGGGAAAGAAAGGGTGACAGAGGGCTTGCTGAGCAGGAAGGATGGGTTTTCATAAGCGTGGGGCCTGTGGCACAGCAGAAAATCCACCGACGGGCAAAATTCAAGGGGGCGAACTCTGTGCCCATGGGATTTTCCACCAGTGGGCACCTGCGACTCTCCGCCCTCAGCTAGCGGCGCGTTTAGGGTCCTGGCTCTATGCACGGGACTTTGTTTCATAAGGAAGGGAAGGCAGCGGGGCTCAGGTGAGGGCACAGCTCGGCCCAGGCCGGCCACGGGTGACTGTCAGCCCCTTCATCTCTGTGGCTCCCAAACGAGAAACAGCAAAAGGCAGCAGTGGGTGAGTTGCTGGCTCCTGTAACGGGCCGGGCACAGAGCAGGTGCCCAGCACAGCGCGGCCTCCCTTCTGCTTCAGGAAGGAGCAGGATGCAGGCAGGAAACAAACAATGGGGCTCTGCAGGCACCAGAGTCAGGCTCAAAGGCAGCAGTCCGTGCAGTGCAGATGTCACCCACCGGGGACCCAAACTCCAGCCCAAGGTCTCTGCACATTTCACCAAGTGCCTTAGCAACGTCCAGGGCTGCTATTTCTAGTCCAGGGTGCATGGTCCTCCCCACTCACTGTTTTGCAGTACTAAAGATGGCACCCAAGACATTCACTGAGCTAAATACACACACACACACACACACACACACACACACACACACACTCTTTATTTTGAGACAGTCTTGCTAAATCACTAAATTCCTCAGGCTGAGATCCAACCTGCAACCCTCCTGCCTCAGCTTCCCAACATGCTGGGGTTCCAGGGCTCTGTGGGGACAGGGAGGTATATATTATGAGCTGACACTCATCCCTCTCCGTCCCAGGCATCAGGAGAACTGCTGATGGCTGGGCTCTGCCTTTAGATATCACAGCCCTAACTTGAGTTAGGATTCAAGTGAATTTATTTCTGAATGAAGCTGACACGGCTTTGGGCTGAACTGCATCTTCTGGAATTCACACGAGGCAGCCCTAATCTCAGTGACTGCACGGCTTCTCCGGTCTTCGGGAGTTAAATGACGTCACAAGGGGAGGGCCCTAACCCTGTCCATAGGGTTGTGGCCTTCCAGGACCCCTTCTCTCTCTCCATGCTGTGAGAAGACACCGCGAGAAGGCAGCTAACTGTCTGAGAGCCAGGACCTGACCCCCCTGGCCCTGGCCCCTCCCAGCTGCAGGACTGTTTCCTGGCCGCTTTCCAGTCCTCTCACAGCGTCCTCAGCAGCTGCCTTCCCAGCCCTGGGCCAGGGCCAGGGCCTTTCCGTTCTCTGGGTGCCCTCTGTATCCCTGGTGGGAGCGGGGATGACAGCACTGACTCCCCGGGCGAGAGTGTCAGAAGAGACACAGGAAATGTGAACCTCATGCCCGCTGGTCTCATGCAGCACGGCCCGAGCCCCTAGGTGCCACACTTGCCTTGGGCTCCTCTGTGTCCTGCTCCTTTGTGTCTCCTGGGTCGGCCATCGTGTCTGGCTGCACGGGCAGAGAGGCCAGGTTACGGCTGTGGGTCCAGATCACAGAGCTCCCTCGGAACAGGTCACCTGCACTGCCAGGAGGCAGGAAGAGGGGCTCTGCGGGCAGTGAGACAGCAGGGAACAGCCCCATGAGGTGGATGACATGGGGTCCCCAACACCTCGGAGTCTGTTAGTGTGGGTGTAGGGCTGGGTGGCACCTGTATTTCAGATGCTCACATGAGATAGCAAGCGAATCCTAAAATCTGATGGCCACAGATCTGGACACGAGTGACTGTGAAGTGCAAAGGGACAAACAGGTGCTGTCAGACCTGACACAGCCTTCTTCTTCCAGGCAGGGCATCCTAGGTAAAGTGTGGGCTCCAGACCCTGAACCCCCAGCCCCACAAGTCAGCAGCACATCTTTAGCGACCTTGGATTCCTCTCTGATACAACGGGGTGCATCGCAGACCTCCTTCCCTCCGGGGGTACGCAAGGCCTGTGCTCGCCACGTGGATTTGCAGAGTGCCTGCCCCATGCCAGGCCTGGGGACATCAGCACGCAGAGTAAGCCCTGGGCCCCCGTTTACATTCCAGGGCACACGAGGGATTCAGTAAAAACAGACTCGGCTCTGGGCAGTGGGAACTCGGTAAACGTTAGCTGTTATTCCAGAGACATTTCCCATGGGCCAGTCTGAGGCTTCCTGTCACTTGAAATGTCAAGAGTTGACTGCGATCTGGTCCCCAAGCCCAGGAAGGAAGTGGGCAGGGATTATGATCTCACCCTACACAGGGGAGGAGGGAGGTGGCAAGTGGATGGTGGTAGGGCTCACCCACCAGCTACCTGTGATTTATCGTGTGCACACACACACATGCACATGCACAGCTGTACATGTATGCACATGTGTAAATGGGGATATCACATTGCAGGGAAGCAGGACCAGTTTGCATGGGGGTTTGTAACCCAGAAGGTCCCTGCTGGCTCATTTCCTGCTCAGGTTGGGCCGTGTCACCCCACCTTCCTCCCAGGGATCCTGCTTTGGGGCCCACAGGTGGGGGCCCCACCATCTCCTTTTCAGCTGCATCATCCTTAGGCACCAAGCCCAAGTGCCCCAGACTGGCACCTGAGGCTCTGGGGAGCCAGGCTTCCTCCAAGCCACACGCCCTGCTCTGGAAGGAGGATGATCAGCATGGACAATGACCACATCCTGTTCACACCTTGTGCCAGTCAATCTTCACCTTAACCCTTATCACTATGGAAACATCCAAAATCCTTCTGCAGAGCCCAGTGCCTTCCCCCGTGCCCATGGCAGGGCAGGGGCAGAGGGGGCCCTGCACTTTGAGCCAGGAGGTAGCTGGGGAAACGGCTGGGAAAGAAGGGGAGGTGAGCCACCTTGGAGCACTATCTGGGTGAGAGCCGAGGCATCCGGTAACCACGGAAACAGCTGGGAAAGAGGAGGGCAGGCCTGAGTCTCCAGCCTCAGCCTCGTTCTGGGGCTGGACCCACCCTCTGAGGCAGACGTTAGCCTGGCGCTGAACACCAGGGCCACAGCATGGGAAAGGTGGCTAGCTAACTTAGCTCACACGGGCTGTGTCTGGTGCTGCCCAGGGGTCACCTGAGACCCTGGAGGACATCAACCCTACCCACCATGCCACTGGCTGTGCAGATCTGACCCAGGGGGCTTTGGATGCTGTGACAATTCTGCCAAGGGCCATAAAAGTCAAAAACACCTCCTGGCAGAGGCTGAGTCAAGCCGCTCCCTGGTGGGGGTCAACCTCAGACCAAACCCCAAAAACCTGAGCTGGGTTGTCAGGTATCAATCCTGAGCTGGCCAGCTGGGAGTGGGTCCTCTTTTTTCTTTCAAATAAATCATTGACCCTACTGCCACTCTTGGGTGTCCTGCCAATCCTTTGTTTTGGACATCAGTGTTAGCTGCTATTCCAGAGGTGTTTCTGATGGGCAAGTCTGTGGCTTTCTGTCACTTGAACTTTGACAAGACCCTGAAGCAGTAACACACTGACATCTCCCTGGCAGCTCTTGAGGAGACGGAACCCCCTCCAACCAGTGCAGCCAGGACCCTCGCCCCCAGGGAACTGCCCCTGGCTTGCTTTTTACACAGCAGCCAGACATAAGCAGAAAGGTACCAAGCCCCTGAGAGGGGCCACAGAAGAGCCAGTGGGCACAAGGAGGGAGGGGGTGGCAGGGAACTCGGTTAGTACTGAGTGTAAGCTCCAGAAGCAGAGCTACAGCAACTGCCTTGCCTGACACTCCTGTTTTCAGTATGGGTAGGAGGAGGCTCAGGGATGCTGGATGACCCGCCCAAGACTACCCCAGACTGGGGGTGTCTGCCCAGGGACCCAGGCCCTAGAGACCACTGGACAGTGTGGTGGCCACATCTATAACTCCTATCTCCTGATTTGAAGCTATGGCCAGCTATGTCATCTGTCCGTGCCTCAGTTTCTCCTCTGTGAGGTGGGGCTATTAAGAGGAGGTCACTGAGGACTGGCTAGCTTATCGCAAGGCCTGGCCCCAGGGGAACTCTAGCACCACGATGTATCTCCAGCCCTTTCTACATTCTGAGTCAGGGTCACACTAAGTTGTCCTGGTGGGCCTGGAACTCAGATCCTCCTGCCTCAGCCTCCCGAGTGGCTATGAATAATGTAGAGCACCAACGCAAGGGACAACTGCTGTCACTCCATCCTGGAACAGGAGAAAACTGTGATCTCAAACCAACGGCCAAGGCCTCTGGCCCTCTCACTATAGCCTCAAGCAAATTCTAGGATTTCCATCATCCTCCAGCGCGTGGCACAGTGGTTTCTGCACAGAGAACGCTCTGGACAGAAGGCCAGACCCCGCCAGCTCAATTCCAGCATCTGCACCACTCGCACTGAGACTGACACAGCCACCGCGGGGGTTCAAATCCTGCTTGCGCCACTCGTGGGGGTGGGGTTGGGGTCAAGCAACTAAACATCTCGGTCCCCGCTGGGACTGGGCAGTGGTGCTGCTCGGGACGGGTGGAGACCGGTGAACACGGGGGTGCAAGGAACCCCGCGCGGCCAGGGAGGAGACCACGATGTCGCGTCTCCAGGGTGCGCACCAGGCACCTGCGCCTGGCCACACACGCAGTGACCTGGCTGGACGCAGGCCCGAATCAGTGCCAGGGCCTGGGACCCCTTCCATCCCCGGGAGTGCGCACCCCCGCCGAGCGACCCCGGCCCGGGACCACCCCCCCACCCCCAGCGAGGCACGCGACAGGGGGCGGGGACGCAAGTCCAGCCACTGACCCGCAGCCTGGCCGCCGTCCCTCTGCATGGCGCCCGCCCGCCGGCCACCGCTCCGCCGGGGACTGTGGGCGGGACCCGCCTGCGGGGAAGCCGAAGCCAGCTGTGGTCCCGGGGCTCCGGCTCCCGCTGCTGCGGACCGGGTCGCAGGCGCCCGGCGGGGTGCGGGCCGCGCTCCGGGCTCCGGGCTCCGGGATTTGCGAGTAGCCGGGCCTGGGCGGGGCACGGAAGGGGGCGGGTCCAGGAGTGGGCGTGTCTAACAGGAAGCCCCGCCCCGTCCGGGTGCTCCTGGAGCCCATCCCTGCCCCCTGCCGCGCAGTTACATAAGGTGCCAGAGCGTGGTAGAAGGAGCCTTCTACTCTAAATTATTCAAGCGTCTTTTTGTATTTTCAGACTCCACAGGAACACCAGTGCTACACGGCCATTGTGAAATTCGAAGATTCAGAGCAGCCTTTCTAGGATCCTAAGACAGACACCTGCTAACTCTTTGGCATGCCTCCTCCCTGGATCTTAAAAGAAATTAAAGATAAAATGTAAATGATAACGAATAAAATATTTACAAATAGTGGCGAACGCCACCTCCCTTCCCACCGCAGTGCATCCAGGCGTGCACATTAGCTCTCTACCTGTGCAGGTGACCCAAGGCAGTCCTGGGTTCATCCTTCTGCCTTTGCTAGGTGACCTTGGGCTGGATGCCTCGCATTTCTGAGCCTCAGCCTTGTCGTCTGCCAGGTGGGGATAATAAGAATGCGTTTTAGACGCTCCGCCGCCGGGATTTAATGAGTTAGTACTTCAGCGGGAAGTGAGCTGCTGTTACCCAGGTCTGGTGCGTGCATCAAGGGTAGGCGCACTAATTACGGAGTCACATCTTTGGCCACTTCATACCAGAAGCCCTGACCCTATCCCGTTCTCTTTTTTGTAACCAACTCCCAAACTCCGCAAATGGTTCTCCAGTTGCCTTCTCTGAAGCATGAAGGTGATGTTTACAGCCCCTGCCTCCGGGGATCTTTGGGGATTAAATGAGGCTGTTTCCTGAGGTTGAATGCATGACGGTGCTTGTAACTGGTCCAGCCACTGTGTGTTGCTTGGCCTACAAGGACTTAAACAGCTGCCTTAAGCAGTGACAAAAGAGCCCAGAGGGGAGGGACAGGGACTGAGGCTCGCCCTGCAGACCTCCTCCTACCTCCCCCAGGCAGCCCCCTCATTCTGTCCAGGTAAGTGTAGCGAATACATGTTGAGAGCCACTGCCTTACAAAAATGAGGGAAAAGCATTCCCTGAAAGCAGGTCCTTGAGACTAGCTCAGAAGTTCACAAAACAGTCAGCAAGACTCGTTTTTCTCACATTAGACCACAGGAAAGCCATTGGAGTGCAACCTGTGGGGCGTTGACATGGTCATGGACAGATGGATGAGCGGTGTCTTACTTTTCCCTCTCCTTACTGAGACAAAATACCTGACGTCCAAAGTTAGGGAAGGGAAGGTTTACTTCTTACACATTGGAGGTTTCAGTCCATATTCAGTTGGCTCCAAGCAGCAGGGTGGCATTGTAAGCCGTTGTAAACAGCAAGCACCAACAGGGAAAGAGTGAGACATGCCTTCTTCCCCACCATTACATTATATGCTGGCTCCACCCCTGGGCAGGTGTAGCATTCACACCACCTGTCTGAGTGCTAGACAATGAACCAATCACAAACGCTAAATTCAGCCGAGTCCAGGATTGCTTGAGACTTGCGGGGTGTGTGTGTGTGTGTGTGTGTGTGACTGACATAAACTATGACAAGTGAGCTTAGTAATGGCACCAAAATCGAATCTAGAATGTGCATTAGGTTTATTTAAGGCAAATATTATTGCCCAGCTCAGTGAACAAATAGTAATTGGCTGATCATCTGAAAAAGAGGAACAATGAGCTCAAGTCTTACTCCAAATACAAAAGCAGATTCTAGGGAAAGGCCTAAATGTAATAAATAACAAACATCTTGGGCTGGGGATTTAGCTCAGCAGCATAAGCACCTGCCTTGCAAGCAGGCGGTTGTGAGTTCGATCCCTGGTACTGATTAAAAAAAAAAAAAAAATCTTGCAAGTAGGCCTTGGGATTCCAGCAGTATAACCAGCTGGGACTGCCCAGCAGAAACACCCTCTGAGAGTAAAATATGCAGGTGAGGGTTATTGACAAGGAATTTAAAATCTGCTAAACTCACAAGGAAATCCAAGGAATTACTCAAGGACTGCACCTCTCCACAGATCGAGGGACCAGCACCAAGCACAGCAGCCACTGCAGGAAACACTGAGTCAACCAGACGCAGTAGGGATGTGAGTAGGAGGGCCAGTGGCAAACCTGTCTTGTTCAGTGACACCGCATCTGCCTGGAAAGCTTGAGGTTCTGAGTTCAATTCCACTGCTTCTGGGTCAAAAAAAAAAAAAAAACCCATAAAAATATGACATAGTCATTTCCTAAGCATTTGTAGCCAGGAGACTGTTTCAATGTGTCTAAGTTCCAAATCTATACCTGCCTCCTCCAAGGCCAAGAAAGATCACCCAGGATACTAGTTAGACTAGTTATAGGCTAGGAGTTCCCCCAGGAGACACAGAAGCAGCAAATCCAACGTGCTCTGAAGAAAAACATCCTACTCTGTCCGTTCTCTCTCTCTCTCTCTCTCTCTCTCTCTCTCTCTCTCTTTCTCTCTCTCTCAATGTAAGCTAGAGTCAGCAGAAAAACAATGTATTTAGATGTAAGTATTTCTGTTAGTAGACATGTACATGTTTCAGAGGGTAAAACTAATAAACTATAAACATATTTGTGGGGAAGGTATCGTGAGACAAGGTCTCACTACATAGTTCAGGCTGGCCTCAAACTCATAGTGACCCTCCTGCCTCAACCTCCCAGTTGCTGAGATTACAGGAATGTGCCACCACGCCCAGCTATAAAATGTTTTTTAAAATTGAAAATGGAGCAAAAAAGAGTAGAAAGATGCCAGACTCCCAATGAGTGTGAGGCCAGGCTGGGTTACAAGGTGAGTTCAAGGCCAGCCTGGATTCCATAATGAATCCATCCCCACCACCCCTGCAAATTAAAGAGTACAGAGAACAAAGTAAAACATGACCAGGAAATCTGGAAGAGAACCACATAGATTGTAATAAGAATATCACACTTGAAATAAAGCCTTCCACTGATAGGTTGACCTCTGTATTAGTCAAAACAGAAAATCAATTAGTGCAGTGAACTGTGAGACAGAAGTAAAGGTAATTGTAGAATGCGACTCAGAGTGGGAAGGGAAGAGGTTTGGAGACGGTTGTGATACAGACAAGAGGGTGGTATCTGTCTCGCTGCTGTCCCAGCAGATTAAAATGAGAAAACAGAGGACAGGCCATGTGTGAAGAGTCGCTGGCCAAGTACTTTTCATGGCTGCTCAAAGATGGCGTGTTTCAGTTACAGCTAGAGGATGCGGAGGGGACCTGGCTGGGACATCTGTCACCCCACTGGTCACCAGGGTTGATTCGGCTGATCTTGCTGTAGGCGGGTGTCCCCTACCTCCCTCAGTGATCCATGTGCATCCCTCCCAAGCTGCGCGCTCGGTCTAAGAAGATGACCACTCCGGTAGAGGAGGACCGGCCCTCAGTCAGGGGTATACAGCAGCTGGGCTCTCCTGCTAGAACCCCCACACAAGCTCCCGGGTCTGGGTGCAACAATATCCATGAAGCTGTGTAAATAAAAACTCTACATATAAATCTAGCAGATTCAATTGTAAGACATCAAAGAGAAATCTTAGAAATTGCAACAAAATAGAAGAAAATACAGTGTTTTACAAAAAAATGAAAGTGACTGTACAGCATTTTTTTTTTTTTTTTTTGGTCTTTCCTTTAGCTCAGCGGCATAAGCGCCTGCCTTGCAAGCAGGCAGCCGTGAGTTTGATCCCCGGTACCAATAAAAAAGGAAAAAGACCGTACAGCATTTTATCAGTTCAGAGAAACACTTTCCCCACAGCTCGGCATGTCTGGGTGGGGATGATCTCCCTCCCTGCGGAGTCTCTAATTCTGCTGGGCAGAGTTCTTCCTCCGGCCTGGGAAGCAGGAGTGCTGGGCCCTGCATTCACAGACCCCTGGGTGTAGGGGGCGGAGGGGGATGAATGCGGGGTCCCTGGCCGGAGGCCCTGGGAAACCAAAGGCAGAGCAAAAAGTGTTACTCGAGCTGGGAGGACATAAGAACAGAGCTGAGCTTTTTGCTTCTGCCCATGAGAAGTGGCCAACTGTATTTAAACAGTTATTTTCTGATGCCGGACAGCAGACAGAGCAGGGCGGGGGCGCAGGAGAGAAGACGGCGTCTGCTGGAGCCACTTTCTCAGCTGTGCTCAGGCGAAGGAAGCAGCTCGGGGCGAGTTTCCTGGGTCCTGGCAAAGAAGGCCACGAGGGAGAAAAAAATTGAAGAATCGTCGAATCCCTGCGCATTTGGAGGACTCTGTGGCTTCAGTCACCCAGAGCGGGAAGACCTGCTCTTGGTAGAAATTGCAGGATGGGCCAGGTGTACGGGTGCACGTCTGTAATCCCAGCATCGAGGGAAGCTGAGGCAGGAGGATCCGAGTTCAAGCATACCTGGGCAACTTGTCTCAAATTTGAAAAAAGGAAATTAAAAGGAGGCTAGAGGGGGCTGGGGATGTAGCGGCACATTCCTGGGTTTGATCCACACACACACAAAAATAAATAAAAATGACTTACTTTTTACATATAACCACCTGGCAAGTCCTAGAATGGAGAAACAAGAAAAAAAAAAAAAAAAAAAAAAAAAAGAGAAAAGAAACATGACAAAAAAAGATGCTAGGGATGTGGGGTGGGTGCTCAGGAAGAGAAACAGGAAGTGAGGGGCCAGAGGAAACTTTCCGGGGTCACAGCTGGGGGGACAGTTGTGCAGGTGTGGACACATGCTAAAACATATCTGTGTTTCATGGCTGTGCAGTTTATTCTGAAAGGGAAAAGCTGCACGAGGGAAATTGTTCTTTTTAAAACTTTGCATGTTTTGAAGCTGCCTAGCTCTGTAACTGCTCCAGGGATCCTGGAATCACTTTGTTGATCTCTGTAACTGTGAAAGTGTAACCAAACACTCGGGATGTCTGATTCTATCTGATGATCATTGATCCAGCCTTGTAACCGATGGTCTCACCGTGTTAGCTGGTCACAAAAACAGCCAGGCTGTCCATCTCACATTTGTACCTCCTGCTTATGCATCAAATAAAAGCCCCAGGGCACCAGAGACCTGCCGATATTCTGGGAGTGGGACTGATCAGTGCCCATTGGTGGAAACAAATCTGCTTCCAAATCCTGCATTTCTGTTTCTGTTTGCTAGAGCAACGCTACACAGCTGTACCCCGATGCAATTATCGCAAAAAGAAACATGTAATGGACAGTTTTTAGTTTTCTGGGTGTGTCTGTGCGCCTCTGTGTGTCGCTATGTGTCTCTGTGTGTCACTGTGTCTCTCTGTGGTGCATTTTTGAATTTAAAAGAAATTTAGAGGTGAAATAGCTGACAATGGCACAAAGAAAGGATGGAGGGAAATGAAGAGGAGATGGTAAAGTTCTTTCAGTGCACAGAAAATGTTGAGTTTTATTTGGTACACTGTGGGAAATTAAAGCTGCTTATTGTAAGTTCTCAGTCAACTGGTTAAAAATAATACAGAGGGATGGCTCATAGGTCAAGGGAACCATAGCACATGTATGTAAGACACTTATTCCAAAAGAGGGAAAGGAAAGCAGACCAAGGAGCAAAGAGCAAAAGAAACAAATACTGAGGTGGGAGACTTTACCTTGAGCGTCTCAGTAATTTCACTCAAGACAGTAGATGGGCCTCAGACCCAAGGCTGACCTTCGGACCGGACAGAGGTGCGCCTCCAAGCAGGTGCCGCTGGCATGAACCCCCAGACATGAAGTGAAAGGAAACAGCTGGAAAAGCAGACCATGCAAGAACCGAGGCCAAGGGATTTATAAACTCTACACACATCAGACAAACCAAACCTCACAGCAGGGAGCACTGCCCATGATGATAAGAGGATCAATTCGTCAAGAAGATGTGAGAACATCCATCTTGCATGTCAGTAATAATAAAGCCTCAAAACGCGTGAATTAAACATGGAAGACTGAAAGGGGGGACGGGCAACTTCACCGTTACAGGGCCACGCTTTCCAACAGCACTCTCCCAGGAACTTCGAGAAACAGCAGACACACGGTGGGCACACAAGAAGATCTGCCCGCCCCCACCGCTGACTTTACCTAGTCGGTGTTTGTAGCATCTCCCACCCACAGCAACAGAAATCACATTTTTTCAAGGGAGTAGGAAAATTCACAAAGACAGAACACAGCCAGGCCACTGAACATGTCTCAATCCACTTAAAGGACCAAAAGGAAGCGAAGTGTACTCTTGGATGACAACATTCCATTAGACTTCTGTAACAACACAATTTGCACAAAAGTTAGGTGTGGTGGAGCATGCCTATAATTCCAGCTACTTAGGAGGCCGAGGCAGGAAGATCACAAGTCCTAAATCATCTTGGGCAACTTAGTGAGGCCCCACTAAAAAACAAACAAAAAAGAGCCTCCCCCCAAAATGTCTATGAAGTTCTCCTAATTAAGGGTGTTTTTTTCTTCACAGAGCTTTCTGTGCTTTTAGAGCTGGTCTTGCTTTGGCCCCACACGTGTGATCAATCTCCAGCTTCAGCCCCTCCCTACACCTTAGACCGAATAATTTATGAATAATAAAAACTCATGGCTCATGGCTCAGGAGGCTGGGATGCCCAAGGTCCACTCTGGGCCCACCCTCGCACAGCGGAGTGGAGCTCAAGCTCCCTTGGGCCCTTTATGGGGTTAATAATCCCACTGATGAAGACCCACCCCATGGCCCAGGCACAGCCCTGAAGGCCTCACTT
This sequence comes from Cavia porcellus, assembly GCF_034190915.1. NCBI lineage: Eukaryota > Metazoa > Chordata > Mammalia > Rodentia > Caviidae > Cavia > Cavia porcellus. The sequence continues at coordinate 70,256,249 of NW_026947501.1, read as the reverse complement.
CTCTCCCTTTGAGTTTATTGGGACATTTTAGGTATACATAATGATCACATTCATCACAGGGAATTTGTATTCGTGCATGTTATCACTGGGTTCTTTTTCCCCCATTACCTCCCTTCAACCCCTTCCCTTCCTTATTTACAAAAGTTTTGTTTCCATTTTTTCTTCTCTTTTTCCTTTTCCTTTTCTTGTTTTCCCTCCCCTAACTCTTCTTCCCATCTGGACACTGTCTTCCAATTTCCCAATATCAGTTATACCCTTTAATACTTACTTACACTTTCAGTTTCTCACACCGGAGAAACACTGTGGTATTTGCACATATGTGTCCAATTTATTTCACCTTAAGAATCTGGTCTAGTGCGTCTATCTGGCTGGAAATGTCTCAAGCTTATCCTTCTTATTGGCAGAGTAGTACTCCATTGTATATAAAAAAGCACACCTGTCTTATCCATTCATTGGTTGGAGGCATTTGAGATGTTTCTAAGGTTTAGCTATTACAGATTGTGAAAGGTCTCACTTCTTAATACTGTTATATGCAGATCAGGCTTTAACTGATAACACTTTGGGGATATAAACACTGAAATCATAGCAGCCATCCTAGTGGGCACAGAGAGTCAACCTGCCTCTCCCATTGATAAGCCAAAGAGTACAAGCTACTGATCATGACAGAAGATGTGAATAATATAACACACACGCTTGATTTGATGGACACCTCCAGAATCTTCCACCTCTCACACAAATAACATTTATAATTTTAAGAAAGATTTCCTTTACAGAAGCAGAACAAATTTACTGGAAAACGTACCCACTGACACACATGCAAAGCCTTTACACAGAGAATGGTAACCTCTCCTGAAAGATACTTAAAAGACCTGAATGGACAGAAGATACCCTAACTGGAAAGAATTCATTTTATATGGTCTCTCTCCAGGGTTGATTCAGGGCAGTTCTGATCCAAATCCCCACAGAATTCTTTGCAAAAGTTCCCAAGCTAATTTCAAAACTCATACAGAAGAGAAATGGGCTAGGAATGGCTTACATGCTTTGAAAAGGTGGCCACCCTAAGGCAGCTTGCTGAGACAGATGTCAAGCCTTCTCCAGGGGTAAAGTAGGTATGACAGCCTGATAGCAGCAGAGACAGACAGGGGAACAAGGTAAGCAGACTGTGCGTGACGGCCACCAGACACAGTGTGTTGTGAGGGAGAAGGGATAGAGTTTCCAGTAAAGGGTGGATTTTGGGTTTTTTCACAAGGAAAAAAAGTGAAATAGATTTGTCATTTTCACTGTGCACAAAACTCAACTCCAGGGCCATTAATTCTCAAAATTAAAAAGCAAAGCTTTAAAACATTCTGAAAGGAATATGGGAGAACATTTTTATTGACTCCAGATAGAGAAGAATTACTTAAACAGAATACAAAAAGCATAAATCACAAAGGAAATATTGAAAACATTGATCATATTAAAAGCAATATTTCTATTCACCAAAGGAAATCAAAATGATAGGTCTGAGGCAATAAGCCCTTAGCTAAAAGGAAACATGCACTGCAGATACCCAAAGCTCCTTGGGTTCCAGAAAATATATGCAGTCCTCGAAAAAGATGACCCCGTTAGAGGCAGGTGACGTGAGAAGGTGTGGGCACTGGGGACAAGGGACAAAGAACCAAAAACAGATCATCTGATTCACAGCCTCGCTGGTGGTCAGTGGAATTCAGGAGCTGATGTGAGACACAACTGTCACTTTCACCACACAGGCAAATGTGCTGTCCAGCCAATGCCGTGTACTAATAAAGACATGGAGGCAATGGATTCCTAGACTGTCAGTGATGTCTTCAGCTTGGGATTTTATGGAAATACCATAGCCAAAACCACACAGATGTCCTGAAGGCTGAAGTCCAGGACTGGGGTGCCCGCATGGTGGTGTCCTGGTGAGGGCCCTGTGCAAATGGAACTTAAATGGCAGCTCGAATGGCCTGAGAGACTTGTGAGAGGTGGCTGGGTCACAGGGGTCAGGGACTCATCAATGTGTGAGCCCTTAAAAGGTGGGCTGAGTCAGAGGAGGGGGTCACTGGCGACCGCTTTTAGAGGGTATGAAGGTTAAGATCAATTGTCAGCTTGAGGGGCAGTGGGAGCCACCCAGTGAGTGGTAAAACACACTTCTGTGTGTGTCTACAGGGATCATGGTGGAATGACCTTGGGGCTAGATCTGGCCCCTCACTCCTTCCTCTCTGGCCCTGTTCTCCAGCTTGCTTCCTGGCCACCATGAATTAAGCAGCGTTATTCTGCCATGCCTTTCCATCATATTTCTTCTTTGGAGCCAGCCAACCATGGATTGAATCCTCCAGAACCATGAGCCAAATCAAGGCTGTTTGCTTTGCAATTGTGGGGGTTTGGTGTCTTGTCCCAGCACCAGAAAGCCGACTGACACAGCCCCTCCCCTGGCTTGTCAATGGCCTCCTTGCAGCTGTACCCTCACATGGCAGAAAGGAGATTTCTAAGGTCTTTTCTGAGAAGAACACTAATCTCATTCATAAGGGCTCTACTCGTACGACCTCACCTGGCAAAGTCCCTCATCTGCAGATACCATCACACTGGGAGTAGAGATTCGCATACGAATTTCGGGTGGCACACTTGGTCCCTAGCAGTTGAATAATAAATCCGCATAGCATTTTGGAAGACAGTTTTGTAGTAGTTGAAAAGCGGAGGATGTTCGTGCTCATGACCTCGCCAGCCATTCCATGCTCTCATCCGGGGCTGCCTCACCCTACCAGGACGCCGGATGGAAGCATTTCCACTTTCTGCGTCTCAGGAGGATCTGCCGGCTGCAGGCCAGAGATGCTGCTGCCCAGTGTGTTATGCCTGGGAAAGCCTCACCCCCAAGAAAGATCCTGCCTGAAATAGCAGTAGTTCTGTTGTTGAGGAATCTTGCTCTAGAAATCAGGAGACAGGAATGTGCATATCCATAGTAGCACAGTTTAAATATTTTTAAAAAGGAAGTCTATTTTCAGTTCAGCCACAGACTTCAAGATGGATGAATTTTTAAAGCTTGATATTTAGTTAAAAAGTGAAGTGTGGAGGAAAATATGCATAGATATGACACCATGTACGTGAAACTAGGAGAAAAGTCAGCACACACTTGGCTGATGGTTAAGCTGGGGAGAGCCGTAGGGGACAGGACGCCCACTTCAGTGTATGGCATGCTGGCTCCACCACTTTCTCACTTTAGAGTTCTTGACTGCAGTGAAATCCTGGAGTGACGTGTCCACGAGAGCTCAGGTGCTTATCGAATGATTTGTCTTCTGCTTAGCCCCTTTTCTAAAAAAAAGGGTACCAAAATTTCTGTGTGGGGGACAGGGATGGGACAAATGACAGTATTCCCTGGGGCTGCCTCAGGTCCACACAGTCAACCACACATTGATTTTTGTATGGTGCATACACAAGCAGAGTATCTGCCCAAGGAAGCCAAGTTTTCTTGTACCGACAAGAAGACCTAGCAGGTTGTTATGTCTAGTCTGCCTGTTTTGGATGTGACACTTGGACCCCATTTTTTAAAATGTGAATGACATCTTTTTTTTAGTCCTGGGGACTGAACCCAGGGCCTTCCCACTGAGCGACACCCTCAGCTCTTTTCACTTATTCTGAGACAGGGTATCACTGAGCTGCTAAGTTGCCCAGCCTGGCTTGAACCTGATTTTGCTTCCGCCTCCCAAACAGCTGGGTACAGACCTACAGCATCACACCTGGCCAAGTGGTATTTGTGACTATAGAAAAGGTTACTGTGTGGGAAAAGATGCCACAAAGCAGAGATGCTAGATCTGGAGGAAGTACCTGAACAGCTGAAGGTGTAGATGCTACACGGATGGCTCTAAACAACCGGCAGAACGAAGAGCCCCAGGTGCAAATGGGCGAAGGAACTGGACAGGCAGCGCGCACCTGTAATCCCAGCACTGTGGAAGGCTGAGGCAGGAAGATCACAAGTCTGAGTCCTGCCTGGACAACTTAGCGAGATCCTGCCTTAAAGTACAGGCTAAAAGGGACCGGAGATGTAGTTTCCTGGGTTTGAGCCCCAGTTTCAGAAAAAAAACAGGCAGAGCACGGGAACAGATAGTGGTCAAGAAATAGGAGTAGGTGATTATTTATACTGTGTGAGTTGCCCATGTCCACGTGTATGCATGTGTGCATATCCATGTGTGTGCGTGTATTATATATTTTCCAAATTTCCCGACAGACAGAATATAGCTAACGAAGGTGAGGCCACACCTGTCACAGCCACTGGCGGTATCTCAGTACTGCAGGGTGCTGTCCTATGGGCTGACGATGGGAACACGGAAATCCACGCACCGAGCTGGAAGGGGTCGGGAAATAGAGTCCCGGGAAAAGCTAAGCTTAGACCTTTGCACCAGTGATCCCTACCCTGGACTCTCTCCCTCAGGGACAGAAGCACTGGCCACACTGAGCTGTATACCCTCAGCTCTTTGCATTTATATTGTGACAGGGTCTCATCAGGGTGCTAAGTCACCTGTGGGTGGCTGTGATGAGGGGAACATCCTGCTAAGAGGAAATGGCACCTGAGGTGGGGGGGCTGCCATGCAGGGAACTGGTGACCCCAGGAGGCTGGGGTGCACCTTTGAGGGGCAGATGAGTGAAGAGTGAGAAACAGGGTCATAGGACTGGGGTGGACCGGCTCTGAGTCACCCCCTCCCAGGGCCCTGGACGGATGGATGCTGTCACAGGTGTGCTGCAGGAGAACACGGGAAGACACAAGCCATGCCGTGGAGATGGGAGGCCTGGCAGGTGTGATGCGGAGGAGGGGAGGAGGGGCATCTGTGGGACATTGTCCCTCGATGAGCCAGTGCATGGGACACTCTACACATGCATCTTTACACAAGTGGAGACACAAAGGCACAGCTGCCAAGTGGTTATGAGGTCGCCCTGGGGTGCAAAGACTCAAGGTGACCTTTTTTTCCTTCTTTATATCTGCCTGCACTCTTCCAGTGCTTTACATTAAGAAGCGCTCTTCATGGAGCCCACATGACTCACAAAAAGGCTGTGTGTATTGGCAAAGAAAGGAAGGAAGCCAGGCCTGGTAGAGGGACCAGGGACCAGGGAGCGGGAGCTGGCTTCACATCCCCGCCCCAGAGAGGCGCCTCGGGCAGACAGAGCCTTGGCCCAGGACACGGTGGTCATCACAGGAAGAACGGTTTGCTGTTGCCTTTTTATTTTATTTTTTAAACTTTTTATATCTTGAGATCACAGCAGAGTCACACCCAGTTGTAAGGAATAATGTGATGAAGTCCCCTCTGCCTTCCACACTTCCCCCAAAGGGTAACATCTTGCAAAATTTCAGTGCAACATCACAACCAGGAAATTAACCTGGAAACGCTCCAGACTTCCCTGGTTTGATGTGAGCTTGCATATGTGTGCACATTTGTGTGTGTCTGGGGTGAATGTGCTCACACGTGTAGCTGCTGTGTCCCCCAAGGGTGTCAAGACACACAACGGTTCCCTTCCAGTGATCCCCTGCGGCCCTGTGTACTCACAGCCCCCTCCCTCCCTATTTCTGGCAGTCAGCTCTTTTCCAATCATTCTGACTTAGTTGTTTTTAGAGTTACATAATTCAGATCAATGTTTTTGCTCAGCCTAATTCTCATCTCTGTTGTACTGGATTTGAATGTGAAATGAAGTGGACATGGACATGGGGCGACCTCCCCATTCTGTACAGGAGAGGGCTGAAGTTCAAGGTGACTGGGACACACAGTGAGCGGGACCCAATCCCAGAGCATCCGCAGGTGTAGGTGTGGCTCCATCTCCCTTGGGCAGGGAGCAGCCTGCAGCCCAGAGAAGCGCGGGGGCTGGTCCGGGGACACAGCTAAACGTTGGCCGGCAGGTGGCCAGTCCGCACTCCTTTCTCCTCACTGGTTCTGCTGGGCCTCTCTGCCTCAGGTGGGTATTGGTGCCCTCCTTTCACCTCCTTCCAGAAGCACCGAACTAGGTTCCTGCCACTCAGGACACACTGAGCCAGGAACAGAGTGTCAGCTTGGCCGCCTGCCGCAGGTGACTGAGTTACTGAGGCTCTCCACTCCTTAGCACCCAGAGAGGAGGTGGGAATTAAGAGGAGTTGGCATAAGAGGTGTGATGGAGAAATACAGTGAATTTAATACAGTAAGAGATACATGGCCATGAACCACGCCCCGAGTCCTCCTCCTCACTGTGAGCACGCCCATCCCGGGGCCTGCCACTTTCCGCAGCAGCTCTGGAGTCCTCTTTCCCGAGTGTCTTTAGCTGTGCTGGACTGGCTGCCGCGATGTCCTGAGTGGATTCAAAACATCTCCCTTTCATGGTCATGGTGACTTTGAGGAAGAGCGGAGGTCACAAGGTGCCATGTCTGGTGAGTAAGCGGCTGAGGACACAGCGTCGTGGCTCTGGGCAGCAGCAGTCACCGCTCTGGACTGGTAAAAGTTCCTTCCTCTGACCTCGCTGGCCCCAGGCTACTGCTCTCCCATCCTGCCCTCTTCTTCCCGGGGTGGTGTGTGTCCCCAGCTGACACTTGAGGATTGGTACAGTGGGTGGAGTCACTTCTCAAGCCAATCCTCAAGTGTCAGCTGGGGACACACACCACAGGGGACTGGTTCTAGTCACCTGGTACTACGTGGGCAGAAGAGACCAGGTGGGAAAGGTCGTGGGGAGCTGAGAGGCCCCCTAATCCAAGATCACTTGGCTTCAGTGGGCATTGGCTCAGCAGAAAGCCAAGCCCTGGGCCCTCAGGGCTCTGCCCAGCAGGATGTGGGCGCCCTGGGCTTCTGTATTCCCTTCTTCTTCTCAAGATGGAACTTCAGGAAGCCCTGGTCTGGGGCTTCTAGGGTGCAACTGGAGTCATCTTTTGTCGTGAAAATTAATAGTCACAAGAAAACTGGAATAAACGTAATTCTTCTATATCTTAGCACTCACTTACAAATGGTAGTTTCCCCCTCAACTTTCGAGCAAGCCCAGAAGTATACACACATTACAGTAATGAGGTCTGAGACCGAGGAAAGCTTCCTAACCTATGTTAAATTTATTTTCCCTGTTCTTATATTTTCATTTTGGGGGAATCTGACTTGATTTCCTGTTCTATTTTACCCAGTGATTTTTAGTATAAAATTACTGTTCTAACAAAAGACAATAAAAAAGGGCGAGGAAGCTAAAAGATGTAGAAAATTATCAAAAAGGTGGATATGAGTTTCTTAACTAGTAAAATTATTATGTTGTCTTGCTGGATTTTGTAATGCTTGTGATATCTGTCAACAGTGAGAACACTGAAAAATTTGTTGTGTTTTGTACTATTCTATTTAAGTATTCATTTTGTAATCAAGTTGGTATTGGTAACTTTTTATGCTTTTTCTTTCTTTTTCTTTTTTGGTACTGGGGATCAAACTCGTGACCTTGTTTTTTTTTTAAGGGTGGGTGCCCCAAATTGCAGAATGTTTTAGGAAGCCTGGATCCAGCACAGTGGGTCATATGTTCAAGAACCATTAAATAATGGAAATGATTCAGGAGGTTAAGAGAGAATAAGAACCAGGTGTGGTAGGGCACACCTATAATCTGGTTCTCCAGAAGGCTGAGGCAGGAGGATGTGAAGCTGGAGCCCAGCTCTAGCAATGGGCAATTTAGGAAGGCCTGTTTCAAAATAAGAACACTAAACGGTATAGGTTAGCCAGGCACGGTGGTGCAGGCCTGTAATTCCAGCACTTGAGAGGCAGAGGCAGGTCTGACTTGAGTTCAAGGTCAGCCTGGGCTACACAGTGAGTTCAAGATCAACCTAACTACACAGCAAGACCCTGTCTCAAAAAGCAAACAAATCCTCTTCCTCTCTTCTCTTCGCTGTTTGTTCTTTCTTTTGTTCTTTCTTTCCAGGAGCCAATGTGGTACCTCCTGTATCTATATTTTTAAAAATTTAAATATTCCAGCCTTCTCTGAAGGCAGGAGTGGCCATGAGACACCATTCTAGCCAATCAGATAAAATGAATCTCTGGGTAGAGTTTCTAGAAAAGTGTTTAAAGAGAGCTGATGGAGGAAGAGGACTTTTATTTATCTCCTTCTTGACTGTAATAAAGATGTGGTACTGGAGGCGAGGCAGCCTTCTTGTCACCTTGAAGATATTATGTGAAATAAAACTGGATACAGAGCACGAAGGAGTGAAAGAAGGATAAACCAATAGGGATGGCTGGCCTTTGGGTTTCCTGTTAAGTGACAAAAAGCTTTGTTTAATCCATTGTATCATCGTGGTTCTGATCACTTAGCTAAACATAATCCTATCAAAATATCCCTACTAAGGGGGCTTAACTAAGATAAATTTAGTGTCTCCATTCTGCAAGTTGGGAGCCTCACCGAGTCAGAGGGTGCTGTCCCTTGGACAGGGTCCCCCAGGCCTCTGTCCCTTCCCCACTGGCTTGCTGTCAGTCTTTGGCGTCCTTGGCTAGTTTCTGCATCAGCCTGCTTACTCGCATGGGTGTTTTTGCAGTGCATATCTGGGGTTCCCCCAGATTCCCCTTTTATAGGGACACCAGTCAGATCAGATGAAGGACCCACACTCTCCAGCATTACCTCCTCCTACCTCACCAAATCTGCAATGCTTGTGTTTTCAAATGAGGCCATGCTTAGAGGTACAAGGAATTGGGACTTTAACATATCATGGGGGGCCACAATTCTGCCCCTCACAACTGAGCCTCAGCCCTGATAGCTTCTCCTTCCTGCCCATGTCCAAGCCATGAGCAAGTCGGGAGCTTTAAAAGCCAGCACATGTCGCCACCCTGGATTCACACTGCCATCCAGGCCACGTGTACTCAGCACAGGTAGAGCCCAGACAGCTCTGGCTGCCACTTGAGGAGGAAGGATACGAAGTGTGCACAAGAAACAAAAAGTGCTGAGCTCTGGGCTTGTTACTGCGGCTCAACATAGCTTATCCTGACTCATACACTTTAAACTGCAAATCTGGTCCCAGCCTCTGGATGAGATAGACTCAGGGTAAGCTCTGACCTCTCTCCCCAACCTACAGGACCTCACAAGTGCTGGCCTCTGCGCACCTCCCCATTCGCATCTTTCCAGGCCCTTCTACTCACCTTTTCTGTCAGGGGACATCTATATCCTTCCGACTCTCAAATGCGTCCTGTTTTTGGAAGAATGCTAACCAGCTTTTTCCTCTCTTCCTTGCTAGCTCATAAACCCAAGCTGGTAGCAACAGTTTCTCTCTTTATTACCCCTAGATTTAGGGACTGCTCGTTACATAGCAGATGCTCAGTAAATAGTCGTGTCAGACACAGAAAGAAGGGCTGCATCTTTGCCTGGCCAAACCCTGCCCTCCTTCAGGACTCAGCTTGACATCGCATTGTTCTGGGAAGCACTGTTTGGTGAGGTGTCTGGCACACATGGCGAAGATTATGGGCTCAGAACTAGGATTCCTTTGGTTGGGACATCTCCTCCACTTCTGGCCCCCTGAACCTTTCCCTTTCACCACTGACCTTCAGATTCCTTGTCCGTACAAAAAAGGAAACGCACACCCGCGATTGTAGCATCTGCCCTGCCCACCGCGTGGCCCAGCACGGCCTCCAGCCCCTGCTAGACATACACCCTCACTTCGCCCTCAGGGAGTGAACCTCCTGCGGACCAGGACGCCTGCTCCGGGACCTTTACCCTCCTGGGAGCCTAAAAGTCCCTCCTGGGATTGCTCGGTCGCAGCGGGACCCCTCGCGCCCCCAAGCTGCTGGCCCATTGCGCACGCTCCGCTGCTCGCCTTGCCTCGCCGGGGGTAGAACAGCGCCCAGCGTCCGGGCGGGGCGGGGCGGGGCGGGGCGCCACGCCCCCTCCCTGACTGGCGGGGGAATGAGCCAATCGGAGGGACCTCTCGGGAGGAGCGGGGACGTGCTACGAGCCGGCGCCCGGTGCCCGCCGGAGCTGCAGCCGCCAGCGTGCGGCACGCGCCGGTCGCCTCCCTGGGCCGGTCCTGCAGCCGCTGCTGTCCTGTGCGTCACTTGCTTTTCGTGATATTTTTTTTGCATACATTTATTTTGCGTTTCACTTAGTACATTCTAAGGCGGCAGAAGCAAGGGCGACAGCGGAGACAGTGGCGTGCGCGCGGGGCGGGGAGGGGCGGCCCGAGGATGCGGCTCGGGACTGCGCTCGCGACGCCTGCCCCTGCTGCCCGGCTCCGGCCGGGACGCCAAGCAGGTGAGTACAGGTGCGCTGGGGGGGAGGGGACCCGAGGACCGCGGCTGATGGGCGGGCCAGGCGGCAGGGGACTTGGGGACCGGGGCCGCCCCGCCCCGTCGACCCCCCATCCGCGCGCAGCCCGCACGCGCACCCGGCACGCGCAACCCCACCCCGCGGCCCCCCTCTTGTTCTCTCCACTCCGCTTTTGGCTCGATACCCCTTGTCACACCTCGTAGCCACGCGTCGTCTCCCTCATCCGCCTCCGCGTCGCCCCCCCTACCCCCCCCCCCCGTCCCTCACGCCACCCCATTTCCACTCCTCTTCCTATTCCGCCCCCGAGCCCGGCTGCGGGCGGGGGACCCACACGTCTCCAGGAGTGGTGCGGGGGGCGTGGCCGGCCAGGCTCCCGGTTGTGCCTCGGACCCCTGCCGAGGTGGTACAGAAGATGGAGCCAGAGCCCTGGGCCACTCCGAGGCGGCTGGGGGCCGGGAGGGGGCGTCCGTCCCGGCCGCACCCCTCTCCGCCCCACGCACACCACACGCCGCCGAGGCCGCGCCACGCACAGCCTCGCGCCGCTCGGCTCACGTGGGCGCAGGGGAGGAGGCTGGCGAGATGGAAGAAAGGCTGGAACCCACCCTGCCGCCGGCCGGCGCGCCGGCCCTGAGCGCACAGGCGCTCGCTGGTCGGCCCTGCGGTGCGGGCACCTCGCGGGCCCTCTGCGTTCCCCATCACCGGCCTCGCGCCCCGTCCTCCCCGCTGTGGATCGGGCTGCTTGGAGTGGGCCTCGTTTGCCAGGCTGGCTCTTTTGGCTTTATAAGTCCCCTTCCCACACACCTTAGCCATCCTCTCTTCGGAGGCCTGGCCGTCCTGGGCTCCCTGCCAGCTTCTGCCCTGCCCTTTAAGCTCAGCGACTCTGTAGCTAATCTCCAGCCTCCTCTGCCGCCGCCCCTTCTGCGCCACTCCTGCTACACTGACCTTGGCCTTTGGTCGTGTTGTTCCCTCTCTGGGAGTGCCCTTCCTTGAGCTCCTGGCATGCCAAGGTCAGGGGAGCCCCCGGTCCCGCCTGAATTTTCCTGTGTTGCAGGCCGGTCACCCTGCTGTCTCCTTTCGAACCTCTGTGCTGCCTCCCAGAGCAGAAGGGGAGGTGGGGGAAAGTGTTGGAAGCAGCCTCAGCCCCGACAGCCACCCAGGGCTGCACCCGCCTAGTCAGTGTTGTCTCCTCAGGCAAATGACCCACCCGCGCCACCTGGAGGCGAGGCTGTGGGCCTGATGCGACATGGTCTTAAGGAGGGGCAGGTTTGGGGACAGGTGCAGTGGTGAGGACCGTGCCTCCACCGAAGGTTCCTTGTCTAACGGGCCGGAGACCTAGGCAGTGGAGAAAACTCCGGCTGTGACACACTGGAGGTGTGGAGGCTGTTGTAAAGTCTTACACTACCAGGTCTGCCGTGCCCCCGGGTATCTCTCTGCTCCAGGCTTGGGTGTGCGTAACTCTGGAGCCGCCTTAACCAATTTCCTTCTTTTCAAACCATCTGTGGCTCTGGCTGGCCCCCTCTCACAAGTTCCTCCTATCCTGGCTTCCCTGGGCCACCTGTTTGCTCCTCTGGACCCTGTGTCAGCTGCTGCCACCTGTGTGTTCCAGACCTATCTTCATATTAGTTTTTCCCTGTGCTGGTTTTTTATGTTTGTTTATTTGTTTGTTTTCTTCCAAAAAAACCCCTCCCTTCCTGGTCTACCTGGAGAATTCCTGTTTGAACTGTGCAGCCTGGCACCCACGTGACTGCCCTTGGGGCCTCCCTAATTGCTGGATTGGGTGTTCTGTCATCTGTGCACCCCATGTACCTACACACTGGTGTGGTTTTTTTCCTCAACTGAGCTTGCTGCAGACTTGGGACCTGGGGTGGTCAGGGCTTCAGCTGGCTGTGACCGGGGCTCTGCCTCCTGGGTAGGGCTCAGGCTCATGATGCTGCTTGCCAGGTAAGAGGAACATGTGCAGAAATGCAGGGGAGAGTTTGCAGGCTGCCCCAGCCTGACCAGGAAGGTGGAGCTGGGCTGCTCTGCTGGCATATGGGGCTTGAGGCTGGGACAGGAGGATGGTTCCTAAGGCACAGGCCAGCAGCGATGGCCAGCCTCTTTCTGCAAGCCCTGGGGATCCCATTTCAGCCCTGCCCTCCGCCTGGAGTTTTCAACCAAATGGGGTCCTTCCTGGGAGAGAGAGGAGGTTACTCTAGGGTGCCCCAGTTCTCCTTTCCTGCTGGGGTGGGGTCACCCTGCAGGGCTTCTGAAATTGGATTCCCTTGTGTTTTACTCTTTGTTGCTGTGCAGTCTTGGCCAAGAGGCTTGACCTCTCTGAGCCGATGCGTCCTGTACAGATGGGGCGGCAGCTTTTGGCTGGGTTGGTGTGGGGATTGGAGGTGTGTTCTCTGGACACAGGTAGGACTTGATACAGGGCCCCGGAGAGGAGGAAGCGCGTGTGAGTTGTGGCAAAGAGATGCTTTGGTGTTGTCGCAGGGCATGTGCCCAATTCCGGGCCCCTTTTGTCTTTCTCTGGCTCCCAATGGAGCTGGTGACCAGAGGAGCAGTGGAGGCTGGGTCCGAGGGGCTGCACTGCAGCCCAGGCCAGACCTCAGGCTCTGTGACCCTGGGCATGAGGCTCAGCCTCTGTGCCATCTTCTGGAGGGTGGGCGTGAGGGTTATATAAGGAGAATAGCTGCAATCACTTCGCCTCCCACTCCTGCCGCCTTCTCCCATTTTAGCTGTGCGGCTCCCTTAGGTAAGGAACACGTGGGCACCTGCGGGGGGGGGGGGGGGAGCCCCAGGCAGAGCGGGCCCAGCAGAGGTTGCCCCACAGCATGCTGAGCCCAGTGCTGGCAGCAGTGGTGGCCCTGGTACTCTTGGGATCTAAGGCTGGGTGGATAGAGCACCTGCCGTGTCCTGGTTGTGGCCCTGAAAGCCTCCAAGAAGGTTTTCCCAGGGCTGGGTGTACAGCACAGGGACATGGGTCTGTAAGGGACAGGGTGCAAAGTGCTGGCAGGGATTGGCCGGGGGCTGTGTCCACTGTGGTGCTGGGGATCTCAGAGTGGACAGGCTGCTGCTCTTGTCTTGGGTGTCAGCATTTGTTTTCAGAGTGGCCATGTCATCTTTCTTTCTTTCTTTTTTTTTTTTTTTTTTTTGTCTTTTTCGTTTTTTATCGGTACCAGGGATCGAACTCCCGACCGCCTGTTTGCAAGGCAGGTGCTTATGCCACTGAGCTAAATGTCGTCTTTCATAGTTATGATAGTTTGCAAAGTATGTAAGCACGTCCATGCCAGGGCCCAGCCAACTCTGTGGCTCACCCCTTGTTTTTATAAATAAAGTTTTATTGGAACAGCCACACTGTTCATGTAGTGCTGGCTGTGGTCACTTCAGCTCTGTGCTGGCAGAATGGAGCCACCACAGCAGACCCTGGAGGGCCAGAGGCTTTTCCTTCCCAGCCCTTTGCAGAAGTGGGTTGGTGTTCTACGGCCCGTGCTGTCTCTGAACCCCCTGAGCTGGTTCCATCCTTGAGAAAGGTACACTTGTCTTCTGCCTTTTGGCAAGAAGCACAGAGGGGTCGCACAGTTAGTAAGTTCAGGGCAGGAGTTTGAGTCCAAAAAGCCCACCTCATCCCCAGGTGATGTCTATTTCTTGTTGTCTTCTCACTGAATTTTACCCGGTGATATGTACAATATCTAGCTTAAAATTTACCGACAATTTCTTAATAGCTCAGTACAGGATCCACTCTTAAACTATTTCATGTGAAGTGCATAGAATTAATAATGGCTACTCTGCTAGCCTTTTAAAGCTCACAGCTCGGTGGCATCAAGCAGCACCGCGCTGCTGTGTAAGCACCACCCCCAGGTACCTCCAGACATTCCCAGCATCCTCAGCGGGCAGGGCTGGGAGTGTTTTCATAGGCAAAGCAACATCAGCTGCATGCTGGTGTGGTAGAGAAGGTGTTAAGTCAGCCTGGGGTTCGGCGCAGCCCTGCCTTTTACCCCCACTCCTGTGCTGGCATCTGCACCACTGGGGACTCTCTAGGACTTCATTCCTCACTTTGGGAGTGGGGACAGCTCCAGGGCCAACTCCAGCACTGGGCAGTGGGCAGTGGCTCTGGGTGGAGTCCCTTCGACAGTGCTCTTAGTTGACTCTCTGTGGTCTAAGATGTCCCCTTTGTCCTTTCTAGGACTGGAAGCATACTCGGGCCCGGCACAAGTCCAGAGTCCCTATCACAACCTTGGGGATCCAGAGACTGTGTGGGGACAGCCCTCCTACCCCTCTGTCCCTGTGGCCCAGACTTGGCTAAGGAATGAAAAGGGTTCTATGTGCGCCTCGGGCCGCTCTTTGTGGCAGTAATGCTCTTGTGCCTGCCAGGTCAGGGGATGTGCTGGCCTGCGGCTTCTCCCCCAGGCCTTGTTGAGTTGAGGGTTTGGGGAAGGATGCACGCCAGGGAGTGTCTTGCTTCCCGTGGACTCGGCTGGGCTGGCCAGCGTGGCTTCCCCTCTGGCCCCAGGGGCTCTCGGCTCTCTCCTCCCTGGCTGCTTCTGGAGGCCAGCACTCGCCTTTTACCTGCTTGTTCCAATTCTAGATTTTATTTAATGCAATTGCAACGCACATCTTCCACGGAAGCAACTCTTTCTTTTTCTCCCCATTTCTTTCTCCTTTATAAAAACCTGCAGTGAAATTCATGTAGCATAAAATTAATCATTTTAAATGTGTACAATTCACTGGCATTTAGTAAATGGGTAACATTGTATAATTTTTACCTACCTCGGTTTAGTTCCAAAACACTTTTACCACTGACACAAAGCTGTACCCACCAGCATTTGCACCCATTGCCCCTTGTCCCGCCTCTCACACCCCAATCTGCATTCGGTTCCTTTTCGGGGCGTGTCATGTAAATGGGACCTGTGGTTCATGGCTCTTTGTGCTAGGGTCCACACTTCCGTGGTGTTTCGCAGGTTCGCCTGTCTGGTAGTGGCTGTTTGACTCCATTCCTTTTTAATGGCTAAGTCCTGTCCCCCCTTGGTGTTCGCACATCGAGCTCCTGCCAACCCTTGTGAAGTGTGTGCTAACGTTGCCACTGTCCCTGGCTTCTTAGGTGGTCAACCCTCCTATCCTCAGACAGCTGCGAATGTACCCGCCACACCAGGTGTTCTGACTTGTTCTGAAATCCTGGCAGGGGTGTGAGGGCGCCTGCGGCAGGGGTCAAAGTTGGGGAAGAGGCAGCTGGTGTGGCACCCTGGCCGCCTTTCTGCCTCCTCTTGGAATGGTGGCCTCTCCTGCTCGGAGCCTCTGTCTGCTGTCTGCTGTCCTAGATGCTCCTCACCTGCCCTTTCCTCGCCTGGCTTCTGCTCCCCTTCTGGGAATCAACAGCCTGGGCCCTGAGTGAGAAATGAGTGGGGTTCAGAGACTTTCTAGGAGAAGCAGAAAACCTGAAAAGTCTCAGGAGTAATTTTAATTTATTCCTTTGACCTGTTTCTTTATCTGTTTGCTTATTTATTTTTATGGTACAAGGACGACACCCAGGAACTTGCACGTGTGCGGCGAGTTCTCCACACCTGGCCACATCCCTAGCCTCCTAAAATGCATGGTGCTGAGCTGCCAGGGCGGCCTCAAACCTGCGATGCTCCTGCCTTAGCCTCTTGAGTCGCTGGAAATATAGACGTGCTCCGAGTTTTTACTTTTCTAAACATGGCTACTAAAAAGTTTGGAATTCTGTGCAGGCACGCACAGTGCCCTTGTGGGCAGTGCTGCAGTGGCCTGCAAAGTCTCTGAGGGCAGGCACGCCTCTCCGAGTTGGGGGCACTGGGTTGGCACCTGGGCTTTGCCTCCTGTTGCGTGTGTGACCTTATGCAGGGGAGTTCAGGGTGTTGTGCTACGGTTTCCTCCTCTCAAGAAGCCCGGGTTGGTGACAAACGATGACAAGGCACAATTGTTCCTAGCAGGCCTGCTTGTGTCCAGAGCCCCAGGAAGGTGAGATACGCCCACCAGAGCCACTTGCTTTCTGGGTGAGGGGACCTGCAAGCCACAATCTAAGTGGAGCGCAGTCAAGGACATACACAGGAAGTCATGTGGACTGTCCCTCAGGAACAGCCTGGTCCCTGGCTGTGAGCCATCAGGGAGTCCACGCAGCTCCTTCGTGCCAGCCAGCAGCCACAGCGATCCTTTGGCATGGCCCGAGAGTGGTCCGTTCCGCTGAGTGGTTTCCACTGACAGTTTCTGCCTTCCCCATCCTCGGTGACATTCATCACACCAGTGCTGCAGGGTTTGGAGCCCCGGGTTCGCTTTCTATGTGCCTGGAATCCAGGAATCCAAAGGCCTCCGTGGGCATCTCCCAGTATGGGCACAGCTGCTGCTGCTTCCCAGCCTGGCACTGCCCCATGGATGGGCAGATGGATGGCTGGACGCAGTGGTTCTGAGGGCATGGCACGGGCTGCTCGCTTGTTTTACACAATTTCTCTGCTCCCCCAATCTGCTGCCTTCCCTAGCCTGGGAGGGGACTATGGATCAAGGTCCCATCCAGCCAGGATCCAGGAAGGGGACCAGCCCCTTCGCCCTGGGAGTGCTTTGTCTTGTGGGGTCTCCGCTTCGTGTGCTGCAGGCGGAGAGCTGCCTGAAGAGAGGCAGCCCTGGGTGCTGCAGGGTCCTCATCCGTGTGCACAGCTGTCTGCAGGTGCCTGGCAGTGTGCTGCCCCCCAAGGGTGGGTGGAGGTGAGTTGTGCTCACGCAAAACAGATCCAAGCCCTGGGGAGGCTCATAACTGTTTTGGCTGTGTCCAGATGTCCCCCCAAACCTTGCGCAGTCACAGGTGGGGCTTTTCGGAGGTGGCTGGGTTTGGAGTATGTGATGCTGGGATCCAGGATGTGCCACTGGGATTCAGAGTGTGAGTGCTACCTGCCCTGGGGGTGGGGATCCTTGGTGAGGTACAAGGGGCAGATAAGGCTTCCCTTCTGCTGCCTCCTGCCCGCTCTGCCCCCTGCCATGCCACCTGGCCGTGGAGCCAGCCAACTTTGGAGTGAAACCTCCATACACCGTGAGCTTCATAAACCTTTCCTCCTTTAACTTAAGGGTATTGGATTATTTTGTCTCAGTAACATGAAAGTACCCAAGACAATCATTTTTTAATAGTGTGAATTTGTGATGCATGTATGTGGTATTCATTTTGGGGAATTGATGGAATTGGTTCAGCATACAATGTGTCCTGATCACTCTTGGTCCCTTTTACCCTGACCCCCCCATCCTCACCCCATATCCCAAGAGTCTGCTTGCTTGTTTCTCACCATCTCCTTTGTTTTAGTCATTTATTTATATGTTAGGTTTCTCGTGTGAGAGAAACATATGCTGTTTAACTTTCTGAGTCTGACTGGCTTCATTTACCATTACGGTCTCAAGTTCCATCCATTTTCCTGCAAATGACATGATTTTATTCTTATGTATGGCAAAATAATACTCCATGGTGTATAAATCCTGCATTTTCTTTGCCCGTTTGCCTGTTGATGGGAAAATAGGCTGTTTCTACAGCTTAATTATTGTGAATTGTGCTGCTGTGAGTCTGGTGTGCCTGTATCACTGTAGTGTGGTGTGTTTAACCTTGCAGGAATACATCCTGGGGAGGTTTAGTGCAGTCAAATGGAATTTCTATTTTTAGTTTTTGAGGATTCTCTGTACTTATTTCCATAGTGGTTGTATTAATTTACATTACTACCAACAATATAGAAGATTCTTTTTCCTCCTACATTCTTACCAACCTTTGTTGCTTTTTGTGGGATTTTTTGGTGGTGGTGGTTGTTCTGTGTTTTTTTTTTTTTTTGAGACAGGGACTTGCTCTGTAGTTCAGGCTGGTCTTGAACTCACTGTGTAGCCTAGGCTGGCTTTGAATTCACAGCAGTCCTCCTGTCTCAGCTTTCCAAGTGGTGGGAATTACAGCTGTGGGTCACCACGCCCAGTTTAGGTATGTTAATAGATTTCACTGAAATAACTGTTTTGCTGTGTCTCCCTTTCTGGCATGTTGTTAGCCTCAAGCATATACAGTAAAATTTTTTTTTTTAAAAAAAACAAAAACCAAGAAGTATAACCCTGTTGGCCTGGGGTTCAGGTCCTCTTGGCCTCTCCCAGATCATTTCCTCTCTCCTGTCAGAGGGCCACACCCCCCTCTGAGCATGGCCCTTCTCCCATGCTGCCTGTCTGGATGCCACTGTGTACCCCTAGGTCCCCAGGAGAGGCCGCTGGCATGGTCTGTAAATGCAGATCGCATGGATGAAATCACAGAGCTGGATTCAGAAGGGAGCAGCCCGGGCACAGACGTGGGATACAGGAGCTGCTGCTGCTGCCCTCTGGCCTGGCCAGTGCAGGCTTGAGCCACTCCTGCCACCTGCCCTGCTGTGCCTGCGACCAAGCCCTGTGTGGCTGCTCTGGAGCACGAGGTGGGTGTGGGTCACGAGCAGATCTTGGCTTTCAGTCTCGGGTCCCAGAATGTCGGCGGCAGGAGGGGCTTTAGCAGGACCTCAGGGTGTTGCATGGGACACGCAGTCCCCTCTGGTGACACTCAGCCGGCAAACCTCAGAGTGTGGGTCTCTGGTCCCACACACCGGGTTGTTGTGTCAGTCCAGGGGCCATTTAGGGGCCCTCTGGTAACCCTCAGTTTCCCTCTCTGTGGATGGGGATATCTTTCCCCAACAGTGCAGCCTGCTTTTAGTTTATGGCCGCAGGAAATGCTAGAAAGCTCTTCTTCTGGACCCACATGGCGTCCCGGTTCATGGTGGCCATGCTTACTAAGTTGGCCTTATTTTCCTTTTCTCCCGACTGGCCCTGAGAACGTGCTTTGGAAGACAGACCTCTCCGGACTTGGCGGGGCTGCCTGGCAGGGCTGGGCAGCTGGGCAAGTGAGCTCGTTAGGCTGGCGGTAATTGGATTTCTGCAGCCAGGCTTGCAGCCTTCCAGGCTCCAGGCTCACAGAGCTTCCCTTTGCCAGCCAGATGGCTTCATTGAAAAGGGCGTGGTGGCCCCGTGCTCCCTGACCTGTTTCAGCCACTGGGCAAATGGGTGCTTTCCTGGTGTGACCCCGCCCTCCCCGAAGCCTGTCCTCTGGGCTGAGCCAGGATCATGCAGCCTGTGTGTGCCAGAGCCTGGATTTTTTATAGAGAGCTTCAGCCCAGTGGTACAAACAAGTCCTAGCTAGGTGTGTGCACCTGTAATCCAGCACTTCGGGTGGGATTTCACAGTCCCTGGGCCCTGGAGTGTAGCTTCCCCTCATTTATGTTGAGTAGAGAAGGCTGTGGGTAAACATAAGAGGGGTGTGACAGGGAGGTCTGGAGATGTCTCTGTGTCAGTGCCTAGGCAGGGGTGTAGGCTGAGCAGTCCGGAGGCCTCTTAGCTGATGACTGCAGGGCCATCAGAGCCTTTTACATTTTTTATTTATTTTTGTTTTGTAAGACAGTGTCCTACTGTGTAGCCTCGGGCTGGCTTCGAACTCTTGGCGGTCCTGCCTCAGCCTCGTGAGTGCTGGGATTACAGGTGTGCACTCTTACCCCCTTATCAGAGCTTTAACACCCATGCCAGCAGGAGTGCCCTGGTGTCTGAAAGTCCCCACCCTCTGTCCCACTTTGGTCTGAGGAACTGACACAGGGGGGTCCCCCAAACACGATGGCCTGTCCCACTTCCGGTGGGAAAGCCAAGCTGGAGACCTCAAATCCTCCATCCAGCATGCTGTAATGGATATTTTTGTAGAAGGCATCCTTTCATGATTAAGTGAGTAATCAGTTCGCTCCCATTTACTGGAACCTGAGAGGAAAAAAAAATGATAGGTTTGAAAAATGACCCATTTAAATAACTTCAAATCGCCAGCGAGGTGGTTTTGCTGTCTAAATTAAAAGAAAAAGAAGCTCTTTGGGGTCCTTGCCCCAGCTTCTCTGCCACCACAGTGTTTGGTTCATTCAGTGCAAAAGACGAATAAAGGACAGCAGCTAACAAATAAGGTGGCGGGTGGAAATCCTGCGGGGCCGGTAACGTGGGGTTAGAGTGGGTCATGGGGTCCAGTCAGAAGCTATCAGATCTGGAAAACGTGTGTCATCCAACTGTTGTAGTCAGGGGTTCCAAGGAGGACAATTACATACAGGACACATAACTTATAACATTATTTATAATGGTCACCCAAGGAGTCATACACCAGGGAAGTGCAGGAAATCTGTCCACAGCACTAAAGACTTAGAGAAGCCAGCTGAGGGCCTGGATCACAGGGCAATGACCTGCGTGAATTCAGCTGAAAATCTAGACTAACAATGACTCACACAAGTGTATTTCACGAACCTGCTCTGGGAAGGTCCAAAGATCAGCAGTGGAAGCCAGAAAGTCTGTGCCAGCAGAGTGAGGGTCTGTGCTAGCAGATTGGGGGTTCCGCAGTGGAGCCAAGAAGCAGTGCTCAAAATAAGGCCCAGGGCTGCCCTGAAAAGTGCCACAGCCATCCTCAGTGACAACGAGGTTCTAAGCTCCTCCAACAATAACAGCCAATTTCATATCAGAAGCTTGCGTGACAGCTTCTTCTGGAGAGTGAACAACACACATCTTCCCTTCCAGAGCCAGGAATTGATGCTCAAAGTAAGGAGCAGAACTTCCCCAAAGTGAACCGCAGCCACTCTCAGCAACAAGGTCCCAAGCTCCTCTGATGATAACAGCTGAGTTCATATCAGGGGGGCCAGCATGAGAAGCTCCTCCAAGAGAACCAGTGGCTCCAAACAGCACCACTTAGGAGAACCCACAATGCTACTCTTCCTGTCCAGGTCTCCTTTTAATGCTGGCCGCAGTCCTCAGGGGGCTGTCCACACTCAGCACCACACTGATTCAGTTCAGCTGGTGTTAAGTTGGCCACCGGTTACCAATGCGCCACACTAATTATGCACACCATGAGCAAGTTTGGGGTCTGGAGGGAACCGTTTCTAATAGATGGGGTTTACTCACCGTGACCTCATATGGTAGGAAGAGTGAGCTGCTTCTCAGGGGTCTTTGGAGTCTTTTTTTGTTTGTTTGCCCCCAGTACTGGGCTTCTAATCAAGGCCTTCACATTGAGCTACACTTTGTCCCTTTTATTTATTTTTTAATTTTGAGCCAGGGTCTCATTAAGTCAGTAAGTTGCCCAGATTAGAACGTGTGCTCTTCCTGTGTCAGCTTCCCGTAGTGTTGAAGAGATTATAGGCAGGTACCTCCATGCCCAGCAGGGTTATCTTTTTTTTTTAAAACTGGGAATTGAACTCAAGACCTTGCGCTTGCCAGGCAGGTGCTTGTGCCACTGGGCCATATCCCCGGCTCAGCATTGTCTTTTGTAAGGACGCTAATGCCATTCACCAGGAGAAATTCCCATGTATCACCTACCTTCTAACAGTATTCCTTTGATGATTAGACTTAAATGTGAATTCTGTGGTGGACATTAACATTCAGACCATAGTAATGCCTACAGGAAATGTACCTTAGATTCAAAGGCACAAAAGATGGTTTTCCCATCATGCAAAAAGCAACCGTTAAAAGTGTAAATACTGACATTAAATAGAATAGACTTTAAGGCAAAACTGTTATGCGGGGTAAAGAGCAGTGTTTTATGAGGCTCAGACCATCAGGAATACATAACAATCACAGACAGATTTGCACCCAGGCAACAGCACTTACCTGCAGAACACAAAGCCCCAGAGAAACAAAGACAAGAGGGGAAAATTCAGCTGGCACAGCTGGGGACCTCAGCATTGACTCTCAGGAAGGGGCAGAGATGATTCGTGAGGAGGCAACCAGTGCCTTAGTTACTTTTCTTGTTTTGGGGACAAATACCTGACACCCATAAATTAAAGCAAGAAAGGTTTATTTCAGCTCGCAGTTTGTAGAGATTTCATTTGGCTGACTCTAAGGCCGGGAGTCATGGCGAGGGACTTAGTAGAGAAGAAACAGTCCATGGTGAGGCAGGCAGGAGGCAGCGCCTTTCCCTTTTATCCCATCCACGCCGCAAGCCTTTTGGGTGGTATCACACACACCCACGATGGGGTTGTCCCATTGTCCACACAGATTATGCTAAAGCAATCAGTGCACTGATTTAGTTTTCACACCCTTAATCCATACCCACACATCCTTGGGCTACATGCACACACACTAAACCCAGCCGCCTCTGAAAAGCCCCACCTATGGCGGCAGGAAGCTTTGGGGGGACATCTAGACCCAGGCCATAACAATGTACAAAACAGTGGCGTGATGGTTTATTATTATATTATCTAACGTGTCTGAACCTGTGATGCTTAGTAGCTATAAAATGGCAGTTCTTTATCTCTAATAATAGTGTTTTAATTTGCAGTTCCTTTTGCTGGGATGAGCTTAACTTTAAAATGGAAAGTTGGGAGGGGGCGCTGTAGTGGACACAGTCATGGCAGCTGAGTATTGGTGGCCTTGGTGGCCTATGCAGTGACATTCACACGGCACTTCTGTAGCTGGAAATGCTTGGGTGTGTGTCACTGAAGGTGGCAGGAGGTCCCTGGCCCAATGCAAGTACACACCTGCATCTCAGGTCTAGCTGTGGGGCCCACAGAGGGCTACCATTTGGGTGCAGGTCATTTGCATTAGAATAGCATTTTTCTTAGTTTAACATGATTACACCTGGGTAAAAGCATGAGGCTCCCTCGATCAGCCCCCGGAGCCTCATGGAGCAGCTGATCATCCCTGGGCCTGCGTGTCCCTGTGTTGGCCTCTGCCTGTCAGTGTCTCGCTCCTGTGTCTGTCCCAGCCTGAGTGTCCTCAGGCTTCTAAGGCAGGGATGGGAAACTGGAGACTGCGGGACCCTGTGGACTGAGCTGAGCAGATGCAGAGGGTCTCTGAGCAGGCTGTGAGAGTCCGTGTGCTCTGAGCATCTGGGTCCTGCCTGTGCCTGCGCCTCCTCCTCAGTGGCTCTGGAGTTACAGGGAGCCCTTGGCAGGAAAAGCAGCTGAACTGATACGGGGCGCTGTCTCCCTGCGGCTTAGGCCTGGCTGTGTGTCACCCAGCACTCAAGGGGCTCCTGCCCCACCTGGTACAAAGTGCAGACCTTCCTTGGCGGTGTGTGTTTGTGTGTGTGGCCTTGAGACTGGATGCTCTGTGCCTGCTGCCCTGACAACTTTGGACTGGGGGCGGGGCTGGCAGTGCATTCATTTCTCCTGGTGCTGGAGGCTGAGTGTGACTGAGATCAAGGGGTGGCCAGTTCCCTACCTGGCGAGCGCTCTCTTCCTGGTTTGCAGGGCCACCTTGCTGTCCCTTCCTATGACGAGGATGCAGTGGACGCAAGCTTGCTCGTGTGTCTTCTCCTAAGGTCACCATCCTCACCATCCTCCTACAGACGGACCCCTCCCCCGCAAACCCTGACACAGGGCCTGCCTGGTTCTCCACAAAGGAGTTCTGG
The DNA here is from genome assembly GCF_034190915.1 of Cavia porcellus. Lineage (NCBI taxonomy): Eukaryota > Metazoa > Chordata > Mammalia > Rodentia > Caviidae > Cavia > Cavia porcellus. The sequence goes on along the minus strand of NW_026947501.1, from coordinate 70,232,653 downwards.
AGTCCCATGCTTCTGGATTTTAGCACTGATCCAAATGCTCCAGAACTGGAACCGGCTTCCCTGTGCTCATCCTGTCACTAGGTGGCCCACCCCCCTCCTTGGGCCCTCCCCTCCCATCCCAGGGCAAGGCAGGGACTCCGCACCGCCCTGTGGGCACAAGCCCTGTCCCACTGTGTGGCTCTTGCCTTGCAATCTTTATTCCTTGTGAGGCAAGGACTGCAGGGCTCAGGTTTGAGGCTCCTAAGCTTAGTGTGGGCTCGGGGAGCTGCAGCATGGATGAGTGGGAGGCTGAGGGACTGCAGGAGTGATTAATGAACAATGTTCCTCTGCTCTCCCTGCCCCAGTGCTGTGCCTGGCTTTGCGTGCCTGTGTTGTACTACTGTCCAGAGTCCACTTCTGATGTCCCCTCCTCCACCACCCTGGTCTCCTAGGCTCCCAGGTGCCGCTTAGGCT